>NW_005360124.1:2562438-2607724 GCF_000412655.1 Myotis brandtii | reverse complement strand
TATTTATTTATTTATTTATTTATTTATTTATTTATTTATTTATTTATTTATTTATTTATTTATTTATTTATTTATTTATTTATTTATTTATTTATTTATTTATTTATTTATTTATTTATTTATTTATTTATTTATTTATTTATTTATTTATTTATTTATTTATTTATTTATTTATTTATTTATTTATTTATTTATTTATTTATTTATTTATTTATTTATTTAAAGCAGAACATGAATTGCCCTTATTACAGTACTAAAGGCTCAGTGCATGAAATTTGTACACGGGGGGGTGGATCCCCTCCACCCGGCCTGCACCCTCTCACAATCCGGGACCACTGGCTCCTAAATGCTCACCTGCCTGCCCGCCTGATCACCCCAACCCCTCTGCCTGCCTGCCTGATAGCCCCTAACCACCTCTGCCTGCCTGCCTGATAGCCCCTAACCACCTCTGCCTGCCTGCCTCATCACCCCTAACTGCTTGCCTGCCTGCCTGATCGCCCCTAACTACTCGCCTGCCTTCCTGATCACCCCTACCTGCCCCTGCCCATCGCAACAGCTTTGTCTGAAAGGATGTCCCAAATGCAGTCCAGAAGGTCGTTCAGCTGTCCAGTCTAATTAGCATATTACACTTATATTATTATAGATGTTGTCACAGGTCCATCTGTATTGTCCCACAACACAGCAGATCCAGCCCCAGAGTCAGCTCCCTAAGGCAGTAAGCAGGGCTGGGACTCCAGAATCCAGTAAGGCATGAGGTGGAACTGGCTAAGAGGTGGTCTTGGGGCCCAGGCAGGCTGTTCTCTCTGGCCCAGCTGTAGCCCACAGTCTAGGTGAGGCCCAGGATGGCCTGGAGCTCCTGGGCCTTGTCGCCAGGCAGTGAGCCCAGTGCTGAGTGGAAAGATGTCGGTGTGCTGTTCGGCCAAGAAGGTCAGGAGCAGCAGCAGCGTAGCCTTGGTGTCTAATGGGATCTTGTCATCAGCCTGAATGAGGCTGCAGATGCACAGGAGCTCGGGAGCCACATCTACAACCTGGTCGGAGCTGCCCTGGTACAGGAGGCTGAAGAGGTAGCCTACGGTGACTCACTCCTCCAAGTCCTCCTTCGGCAGCAGGGTGTGCGGCAGAGCAGTCAGCATCCGGGGCTCTGGTCTCCTTGTGGAACTGGCCATCAGTAGGTGGGCCAGTGCCCCACTAATGTTATTGTGGGCACGATCCTGGTGCTCCCATGCCCAAATGGGCAACAGGAGCCCCACCAGCTTGGAGAAGTATTCCTGGGCAGGGCAGCCCCCAGGCTCAGCCAGAAGATGGCATTGCTCCGCACTTCAGGGGTCGGTCTCCCAGGTGGCCTCAGCAGCACGGGGAGCAGGCAGGACACAAACTTGGCTAAGGCAGCACCCAGGCCCGGAATGGACTCCGCCAGCGTCCTCAGTGCAAAGGACTTCTCTGCCACTGTGCAGCCCTGTTTCGTCTTGCAGAGCAATAATGGCAAGAATCCAGCGAAGAAGGGGGCAAAAGTGTCTCCCTCTCGTAGCTGCCAGGGCAGGAATGGCCTCATCGGCGTACTCTAGCAACATGGCGTCATATTCAGCCTGGTCCTCGTCCCCCTCCTTCTCCTCAGTGCCCTGACAGGCTCTTCCTCTGCAGCACAGCCTTAAGCAGGTTGCAGAGCTCAGTAAGGCGCCCAGGAGGCTGCAGTGTGAGGGTCCCTCAGACGCGCAGCCGCCGTCAGGGCCTCCAGCACGGCCTTCACCACTTGGCGCTCCCGCTCCCTGGTTACCGCCTGCATGTAGGATGTCGCCCCCTGGTCCAGGTGGCCTGCAGAGCAGCAGTGTTGGGTTCTGAGGGGCACTTTGCCAGGCCTTGTGTAGTGCACAGCAGAACTGTCCAGGAGCCTCAAGGGCTCCTTTCACACGTTCAGGTGGAGGCACTCCAGAACTTCGAATACTTCTTCAAAGACACTCTCCATGTAGGGAAGGAGGGCCACACTGGCGTTCACAGAGATCTCCCCCAGGGCAGCACAGGTGTCGCCCTTCTCATCGAAGAAGGCATTTTCCACACTGCACCCTGAGATCTCTGAGTTACCCTCCTCCACTTCCTCCCTATCGCTCTCATCATCAAACGGAAGGAAGGAGCTGCTGCTGTAGTTCTGAGGCACAAGGCCCTCAGTGGAACGCATGACAACAGCATGAGTGTGGGGATTTCTGGCAGATAGGGTGCCAGGCCCTCACCCATCGGCCCGGATAAGGCTGCAAACAGGCTGCATGTGCAGCGCCTCAAGTCAGGGTCGTCTACCTGGTCACATAGGCTCAGGCCCAGCTGGTGGCATTCCCCAGCCAGGGGCCTCACAGTCTCCCCCACTGCTCATGCCAGCACCCCCAGTGTCTCCAGGTTCTGGATCCACAAAGGCTGAAGGACCAAATGGCCTAGCACCAGGAATTCCTGCAGGTGCTCCATGGCGGTGGGGAAGTAGGGCAGCAAGGAGGCCTAGGCAGCCGTGGCAATGGCCCCCAGGGCGCCACAGCCAGCTCCTTGGCCAGGGGGCTGTTGGGGCTCCTGGGGGGCTGCAGCATACACTCCATAAGCTCCGGAAGTAGGGCTGCACTTTCAGCCCTAGGTTCTCCACGAAATTAACATAGCAGGCCCTGGCTAGGTGGTGTGGGTGCCCAGGAGACACTGACTTCAGCTCGGCAAGGAGCGTGGCATACCCTCCCCTGAATAGCTGCCAATAGGAGGCCATAGGGTCTCTGAGAACTGGCCCAGGGCAAGCAACAAAGCATTATGCACAACGGATCCTCCAAGCCCTTGCACACAATCTGCAGTCGTGGGGGCAGCAATCTCTGCCTGATGTGGTCACCTGCTCCATCAGACAGCGCAGCCAGCACCAGGAGCCCAGCCTGGCACTGGTGTGGGTTGTCACTCTGCCAGGCCTCTTCCAGCATGAGCATCAGTGAGCTAAAGGGCGTCTCAGGGGGCAAATGGAGTGCCAACACAACCTGTACAGCAAAGTGCTTGGGTATCTCTCCCACCAGCCTAATCTCCAGTTCTTCCTCCTCTGATTCCCAGTCCTCCGGATCCAGCTGGCCCAAGAGGGGCCGGCAGCCATAATGGGGGAAAGGGTGTACAGCAAGGCGGGCAGGAGATAAGTCTTCATTAAGGCCTTGCTCTTGACTTTGACCAAAAAAGTGAGGCTGCAGAGCATACGAACACGTACTGCACCACCCAGAGCCATGTCTCCAGCCACCCTGAGGCAGAATGTGAGGATCCCAGAGAGCTGGAGGTGATGACAAGCATCTCTGACTCCAGCAATTCATCCAGGGCCTCGGGGCCTCACAGGCCTTCGCCTTATCTACAGCGATCAGAGTCTGCAAGGCGGTGGTGAGCTTGGGCACTAACATCCGAGCTGGAGGCAGCCATTAGTGCGGAGGTAAGGGGCCAGGGTGGTCAGAGGGCAGGGAGTAGAAGAGAAGCCCTGGCGAGCCCAACTCACCAAGGGTTTCCAGAAGCCCAGGAAGCTCCCAGTGGTGGGGTAGGAAGGCCTCAGGCCGGGAGGTCACCGCTACACTTAGCAGCATAGCCCCGTCTCTCTCTCAGGGACGTGGGACTGTGGGGTTTGTGCTGAGGAAGCTGCATGGGCTGAGGCCAGGCCTCCGGGCCTTCCTTCCAAAAATAGAGGCTGAGAGCTGGGCCGGGCTAAGGCTCACACTGTGCGCTGTCTCTGGCTGGGGTCATCAGCACCAGGGACTGAGGCTCTCCCGGTGCTCCGTGCTCTGCCGCCGGCCTCCGCCAGCGGGCGTTCAGTCGCTGCAGATCGGGAACTGGCAGGTCTGAGGATCGGTGGCCGAGGCCAGCAGGCCGCAGAGCCGGGCAGTGTGGCGGGTCCGAAGGGCCATCTGCAGCTGCTCCGTGGCCCGAGGATGCGCTCATGTCCGGCAGCAACAGCTCCCACAGAATCTGCTCAGGCCGCGGGCTCCAGGGCAGCAGTTGAGCGGCAGTTACTTGGCCGGGAGGTGGGAGGGACAGCGCGCGGAGGTGCTCCCCGTCTAGGAATCTTTAGACAACAAATGCCCGTCCATCTCACTGGGGCCCTGCTGACCCCATGACGTCACTCACTGTTTGCCAACCCCGGCTTCGCCGAGGTGAAAAGAGGTGCACACACATCTCAGCCCTAAAACCACTTTTGTTGGTGGTGGAAATTTTAACCAAGGCACAGACTTCCTCTCAGAGCTTTGTAGGAAAAGAAGATCCGGGGGGTAAGGGAGGGCAGGGGTGTGGCTCACTGAAATATTCCTAAAATGCTCAGATCACACCACCACCACCACCGCCGCCGCCGCCACCATCTCTAGAGTACAGAAATGTTCTCATTTCAATCTGGGCTGTTCTCTGAAAATTGTGCACTGGAGGCATTTACTGTATGTATTTTATGCCGCAATGTTTTTTAAAGCCATAACATGTTTATTCTTCACAGTGAATGCCCCTCTACAAAGCCTAAGCTGAAATTTAAAGAGATTCACTGAAGCACCCATAAAACACACACACACACACACACCCCAAGGCTGATGCAACCTGACCATTTTTTTTTTAAACTGAAGCAAGTAAATTATATGGCAAAGCCTGAAATGCCTGCCCCACCTCCGGGTGTATAGTGCGCGCGTGCGCGCGCGAGAACACACACACACACACACACACACACACACACACACACACACACACTGTGTCAGCTCTTCAGACACAGTCTGCCACATGCCACAGCCTCTTTCCTAGATATATTGTGACAGACTCTAAGCTAATGAGACCCTGACTGTCACCTACCATTTTTACATTTGTTTTTTCATGTTTTCTTCCCAAGACCATTGCCCAAAAGGCAATTATGGACAAAATGCATAGCACCAGCGTTCTTCCTCCTCCTCTTTGGAACAGCAGGTCCCCACGTGGCAGCCTGGAACAAAGAGCCTCAGCTCCCCAGAAAGGAGGGCTGGCCTCCAGGACACGGGGGCCGGGGTCTCGGTGGCCACCGGGTCAGGTATTGATGGGCCACAGCTGCTGCTGCAAAGCCTGCCTGCCCGTTGCCGTGGGCAAGAGAAACAGAATTGTAAGAAACTGACTTTCTAGAAAAACACCATGCTGAACTCAAGGGCCAGAGCCAGCAACTGGAACATCAGAAAGCTTGCAATGGGGAGATAATTCAAAGTGGAAGCAGTGTATAAAAACACTATTTCAAAGTGGACGGGGTAGAGGGCAATCTTTTCAAGTGGATAAAATGTAGACAATGAGGCTTTAATGAATGCCCATTTAATAAGTCCCCACAGATGAAAATTGGTATGTATAGAAGCTCTGTGGTATAAGCAATCCATTGCCAAATTATCCTCAATCCAAGAGCACTGAGCACAGGTCCCCTAAGCTATAAGCAATAGGTTTGCTTGTTTTTATGATGGGGGGAAAAATTACACACACACACACACACACACACACCTTACCTTTCAAACAAAGTCAGTGGACTTTTTCATAAAGGATTATTTTTGAACACTGGAGGAAGACCGGCTCCTTCAGTGATTATGTTGAAGAGGTGGATTAAGGGAGATTATATTGTCCTTTGTGCGTTTCCCTATTTTCCATTATATGCATGTGTTTATCAGAAAAGCTAGTTTTTGAACTTCTTTTAAGAGCCATAGAAGACAATGTTAAACTGCCTCAATGCACACATACACACGCACACAAATACACACAGCCCACACGTGTAAACCCTGACTACTCCCGTCATGGTTCCATGTTAATGGGAACAAGGATTACCTTGCCCGGATGGTTGTCAGAACCACCATGGAGTGTGGACTGCTGTCAGCCCAAGTGAGTGCCTGACAGGAATGCTGATGCGAACCTGTCACAGAAACACCATGGCTAGTCTGATGAGATGTGCTATGAAGTCAGCGGGAAGGTTTCACCGGGCAGGAGAGCAAAGTGGCCGCTGGCAGGGATGAGGTAAGAAGAGCTAGTCACTCCCCTGCTGAATGAGAGTGGTTCACAGGGTCGATCCCACAAAAGTGCATTCCCATCAGTGTCGGTGCCTTCCCTGCCCCTCACTCTGACAGATAAAACAGCCTATCGGGGTGTCTGTACATTATTAATAACTATTTCAGGGATCCCCTATGAATTCTGGGTAGTTTGTGAGTTTAAGTCCATTTCCCAGGACTTGATTCGCCCTCACTAGATACCAGCAGGGAGATGGGAACCCTCAAGAGCCTTGGCCCCCTTTCTTTGGGCTCTCCGCGGCCACGCTGATGGGGAGCAAGGGGAACATCCCTGGGCTTTCCTCCAGCAGTTCTCTCCTAGCCACCTGGACCTTGGACATGAACGGCTGTCCATCTACATCAACATCCTCCTACGTGACATAGGAGGTGTCTAAAATCTGGAACAAAATCCACAATCAAATTGGTTTGCTCAATTTCAAATTCTACTAGTTCAGATTCAGTAGCTAAATTACCCATCCCCTTATTAACAAATTTGTGAGATTCATGTAAACCATGAAATTGCATTTCTATATTTTTTGAAGTTCCGTTTGATTTTTTGTGGATGGACTCTTTCTTTCTTGGGCCCAAATGTATTATTTTTCTCTGAAAACTGGAAAGTTAGCTATTACTTCTTAAAGTAAGAGCTTCTTGGATTATTTTTACCTGAGCTTCACAGTATATATGTAAAAGAATTATCATCCAGAATTTTATTCACCTTAAATCTTGGATCTTATATCTGAACTAGAGGCCCGATGCACGAAATTCATGCAAGAGTAGGCCGTCCTTCCCCCGGCTGCCAGCACTGGCTTCCCTCCGGCACCCAGGACCCAGGCTTCCCTCAAGCCCCAGCTTCGTCCGGAAGGTCGTCTGGAAGGACGTCCAGTCTAACTAGAATGTTATGCTTTTATTATTATAGATTCTCAGAATTAGGTTCATCAAAATAGCTGCAAGACTCACTCAGAAAACTAATTTAACCCAAAGCAATATATACATCTGTTTTATTCATTTCTAATCAACTCAAGAGTAAGAATATATCTGATCTTTATTATATACTCTCAAAAACATATTGACAGAGTCTTGGAATCAGGAAAAAGGAATCTAATATAGAAATGTATAAATAAGTTCCAGCTTCACACTGTAGTGAGCACTTGGAGTGTGGCTAGTGAGACTGAGGAACTAAATATTTAATTTAAAAAATGGATGCCTAATTCAGTTATTGGAAAAACTTACATTACATGTGTGGCTCACATCATATTTTTGCTGAACAACACTGTTCTAGCTAGCTATATATGGTGAGGTAACTGACAACAATAGCATATTATTCATTTATTGTCTCCATATACGAACACATCTTTTGTAGCTGTTGAACAATAGCCTTGTTTATTATTTTCCCACACTCTTTTCATTCTATCTCTAAATAGTAAAGATGTGAGCCATGACTGACTGCTACCCTATAGAAGCAAAGGTTGTTCTACTACTGACCGTGGGCAACAGTAAACGCCAGTCATTCCAGTGGCTCCCATATAACCTGGCTCCTGGGCTGGGAATAAATACATGACAGCCAGCAACAGCATTGCTAGGGCAGGCTCGAGAGTTACACCCACACTGGCTGTCTTTCCCAAATATACAGTATTTATAAAGCGGGCCATTGAGTATGACACATAAAGAAAACCTCTGGTCTTACCACAAACCATAAAAGTCTTTTTCAAGCTGTGTCATTCCAGTGGCTCCCATATAACCTGGCTCCTGGGCTGGGAATAAATACATGACAGCCAGCAACAGCATTGCTAGGGCAGGCTCGAGAGTTACACCCACACTGGCTGTCTTTCCCAAATATACAGTATTTATAAAGCAGGCCATTGAGTATGACACATAAAGAAAACATCTGGTCTTACCACAAACCATAAAAAAGTCTTTTCCAAGCTGTATGCTCTGGAGTACAGGTGGGAACTGAATTTTATCATAGACCCAATCACCTATTTGCAGTATACTTCATGTTTATTTCCAGTTACTGAGAAACTTCCCGAGGTTCCTTTCCCCCGACCCATCTGAAAGGTGGGAGACATCAGTTATGTCCACCCGTTTCCTGGGGTCCCATGGCACAGATGATGCACCAGAAGATCACACCACCCATCAACCACCATCCCAGCAGCTCAGGGGGCTTTTATGCCTATTCATTCATTTTTATAAACATTTTGTGGGGCCCACCCTCAACGGAGAACAAGGAAAAGTTATCTTCTGCATCTTTTTATGATTTCACAGAGCTCTGACTGTAATATCCCAGCAGTAAGTTAGAAACACATATTAACTCTTGAGATTACTATGCAAGATTTGAGATCCACAAGAAGATAAAGAAAAATGCAGTGACAACCATGCAGCCACCCCTCCTGAATTCCATCCCATATGCCCCCTCTCCATGGACCCCACTGAATTAGTGTTTATTATGTCTTCACATTTCTTTATACTTTTACTACAAATTCACGTATCCCTAAGTGATATATAGTTTGACATGTTTTAAAACTACTGTGTGTGTTTAAAAGTATGAGTCTATTTTAAATACTAGATGTTTTTAAAAACTTACATAAAGTTAAGATAAATAACTATCCTTGACTACACTAAAAATCTCAACAATTTATCAAGTTTGCAGACAGAAAAATAATTTTTTTCTTTTAGTCACAAGTCATATACAAATGAGTATAAATTTAAATATTACATATAATCATGTATGTTCATATACAATTCATAGCATACAGAGTTCACAACAAGAACAATAGAAGCTCAGTGTGCTCAATAATCGTTTAAAACTTTGAATGGGCAGATTGGAAATCACTTCCATATGTGCTTTTTCCCCCTAAAATAAACTTTAAATTAAAATTTTGGAATGGTACAAAATAGGATTTACAGTGCAAAAAGCGCCCTCCTGCCCTTGCCCACAGCAGCCCAGCAATCCTCCCCATAGGTAAGCAGTATCATTTCTTATGTACACATCCAGAGATATTCCACATAAACAAGTTATCACGATTATGTTCTTCCTCATTTTTAACACAAATGGGAGGGGGGGGGGGGGCTGACGGGAGGGGGGGGGGGGGGGGCGAAATGGGGACATCTGCAATAGTATCAACAATAAAAATAAAGAAAAAATAATATCCACAACACAAATTCCTAGAAATGGAACTGTTGATTCAAAGAGTATATCTAAGTGAGTATATATTTATGTGTAGGTATAGATATTATAAAAGTATCCTCCATAGTGGTTACACAATTTAACTCCCACCGGACATGTATGAGAACATCCTCTTTCCCTGCCCCCTTGCCAACATAATGTACTGTGTGTTCTGTTAATCCAGCTAAGTGATAAATGATATCTCATTAAAATAGTAATTTATGAATGTTTTAAATACTTTTAAAGTAATTCTCAATTTTAAAAGGAATGAGCACAACTCAATACAACACAAGCTAAGGGATCTAAGAAGCCTAATGAATGACGCACTGAGTTTGTTAAGAGGGAGGTGCTATAAAATTCAAGGCATGACACTACGCTATGAAAGGCTATATTAGCTTCACATGAGCAACAAAGACAAATATGTCATTACAGCATTGCCCCACCTCTCATAATAAACTAATTCATAATGATGACACATGTATAAGCTTTATAAAACCTCCTAGAGAGAGAACCACCCAGCAGCTGTCTAAAGTTCAACTACTCAGAAATATCAATACTACATGACTGTCTGCTCTATGTTAAATGACTTTCCTGAACTTAAGTAGTGAAAAAGATAATTGAAGGAAAATTGGAGGGTAAAAGTAAGTGGCTCTTCCCAATATCACCCATACGCTTATTGACTCCATGAATGTCCCATCCTTCAGATCAACAATAGACTTAGAGGTAGGTCATGGTTTCGGAACAGAGGCTTGGCTACTGGTTTGTTGAGTAAACCCAGTCATGTCACTTGATCCCTGTGACCTCTCACTCCTCATCTATTAAAATGACAGGATTGAAGTGGGTTCTTCTTTGAAGACCCTCCCAGCTGAAAGATACTCCTGCTGCTACTAATTAATAAATGAGTGGTTTTCTAAAAGTAAAGAAGTACATGGGCCTTCACTTACCTCTATTTTAATATGCATTTGATGGTCATATGGCTAAAACTTGGGGTTGGTCAGTAACCACTAAAACCAAAGAACAGAGATTTCTATGTGTATTAAATAAGGGTGCTGTAACCCCAGGACCTGTCCAAGGAGTCAATTAACAGGCGTATCTGTTCTATCATATACCATAACTGAAATGAATGAGAAAATGCTTCTAAAACTTGGAATCAATAAGCTCAGTGAGGATTAAAATTAATGGAACATTGATTTTAATGTCCCTTGCTCAACTCAAGACCCTTACAATGGTACTGGCTACTTCATATCTGCACACACACCTGCCATAAAGCCAAGGAGACAGATTTCATTCAATGGGTTTCCAAGTCATCAGCTATGAAGCCTCTGATGGGACGATGGGGCCTGAGGGTTTCCAGAAGGGGTGCTATCCATGGAAATGCAAAGCAAAGCAATTAAGAAAACAGCAAGACCATATCTAACGAACTTCAAATCAGCAAAATGGAAATGTTATCAGAAAATACCCAAAATCAAGATGCAGTCATGACCTTGAGAGCATTATGCTAAGTGAAATAAGTCAAAGAAAGACAAATAGTGTAATACTGTATGATCTCACTTATATGTGGAATCTAAAAACATCAAACTCATAGAAACATAAAGTAGAATGGTGGTTGCCAGGGGCTTGGGGAAATGGGGAGATCTAGGTAAAAGGGTACAAACTTCCAGTTATCAGATGAATAAGCTCCGGGGAGCTAATGTACAGCATGGTGACTATGGTTAACAATACTGCACTGTATGTATACTTAGCAATTGCTGTGAGAGTAGAGCTTTCATGTTCTCACCATAATAACACTATGATAATTATGTGAGGTAAAGGATGTGTTAACTAATCTTATTGTGGTAAACATTTCGTAATATATACATGTATCAAATCTTCACATTGTGTACCTTAAACTTACAGTATTATATGTCAATTATAGCTCAATAAAATGAGGGGGGGAAAGGCCTTCATAATGTCTATCTTTATCAAATACAGAAATGTCAGAGTCCAAAAAACAAATGCTAAATGAAACAAGGAACTTGGACTGGGGGGAATCCAAAGGAACAAAATTAAAGACCTAAACTAGAAAGAAATATGGTCAGTTGGCCAACCACTGGCTTCCATTTGTTAATTAATCATTCATTCATTTAAAAATGTTTATTATTCTAGAGATTTTGTTAGCTACCTTTCTGCTGCCTGCCATCATTTATTTCACTGTTCATTAGCTGACTCGCACCCATCACAGTGAATAGAAGGAATAGTTAAATTCCTGGACATTGATCTTACTCAGGTAAGTAGCAATAGTAAAAGGTTGTATGACATAATCCAAAAGATAGGAAGAGGACAAAATTAAATTGAGTCTTGTAGAGAATCTAGAGTCCATTTATTCATCATTTAAGAGTCTACACACTCCTCAAAGCTCTGGCTACTTGTCTCTGGCCTTTGACATCCATCAGTGGGTTAAGCCTGTCTGACTGTTCACTGCCTATCTCCTAATCCTGGGCCTCTGGAACTGTGACCTCCCAGCCTGGAGCACTTCCAGGTATCCACAAGTAGACACATCTGGTGTTCCAACTGACATGTTCTCAGACTCACCCCTAATTTCAGCCAAATTTGTGCATGCTCCAGCTCATTTCATACTGACGGCATCTCACATATGCTCTGCATCCTTACTTCCATCCTAGGGCTTCCCCAAGACCACAGAAGCAACCAAGAGATACCTAGGCCTGTGCACATGTGCAGCGCAGCACACAAGTCAAGGAGAGTTAACCCTCCCAAGATTCACACTCAACAGTGGGAGAGAGGAGCAGATGGCAAATGCCACTCCTGCCTCATGTCCTCTGAGCTGACAATCTGAAGCCTCTTCAGAAGATCTCAGAAGAAGTGAGTGCCCATTTCCCACAACAATGACCTCCACAAAACATCTGTCTTAGTCTTCTAAAATACAAATTTATTTTCTCACAGTTCTGGAGACCAGAAGTCCAAGATCAGGTTGCTGTCAGGGGTGGTGTGTGGTGAGGGCTCTCCCCTTAGGTTGCAGATGGCCACCTCCTCTCTATGTCCTCACACGCCCTTTCCTCAGGGCTCTCAAGGAGAGAGAGAAAGAGAGAAGTCTGGGGTCTTTCCTTATAAAAACATTTATCCTATTGGATCCCCATTATGACCTCATTTATCTTTACTTCCTTAGAAGCCCCATCTCCACACTTGGGGTTTAGGGCTTCAACATATCAATCTGAGGAAGACACAAACATTCAGCCATAACAACATCCTTACTTTGGCTCTGCTCCTTCCCTGCCATTCTTTGCACTTCAGATTGGGTCATTCCCATTGTTATTGCTGAAGGCAGTCCTCATGAATTATTCAACAGCTTCTCTATCTGGGCTGGCAAGGAATGGCTGTTCTGATTAGAAGCTGTAGTGTCATCCAGTCATCACTTTCTGAATTCTCAACAAACCACATAGTTGCCTCCAAATCTAAATCCAAACCCTCGGTCCCATCTGCCAGTTTAGGAACC
Organism: Myotis brandtii; assembly: GCF_000412655.1. Lineage (NCBI taxonomy): Eukaryota > Metazoa > Chordata > Mammalia > Chiroptera > Vespertilionidae > Myotis > Myotis brandtii. Next base: position 2,595,072 of record NW_005360124.1, on the reverse strand, counting down.
AGCAATCTTTCTGAGTGGGGCCAGATGGGTTCTGGCTTTTACTTTGCTGTATTAGCTATTGGAGAGTAGAAGATATCACAAGTCATTGTCTCTCAGAAAGTAGGCTCAAGCTACCCCAACACGCCAAGTCCTAATCAAAACACAGGATTGATCTTTGTCAGGGGCAATTCAGTGATAGACAGCTCTTTCTGACAGACACACTGCTCCTGTGTTGTGGGCTTTCATTCCCTCTGAGAGGTTCTCTCCCACTGGACATTAAAACTTATCAAAGATTAATGAGATGCCTTAGAAATGGGATTATACTCCTGGGGAGTCTATTAAGTTCAGTTGGCACATCATTCTTTATTTTCATATGCTTTCCTTTCACTCACATCAACAACTTTGCTAGGTTGATAGGGTAAAAGGAAGATGTGACCAATGAGGAAACTGTAATGAACATGCCCAGCACTACACAGCAAGGCCATGATAACTGGGCATCCTGACACTTGTACCATGCTCTTCCCAAAACTCCAATCTCCCCTTCCTTCCTTCCTTCCTTCCTTCCTTCCTTCCTTCCTTCCTTCCTTCCTTCTTTCCTTTCTCTCTAATACAGACAAATCCTCCTCCAGAGAATAGACAAATACCAGGCCTTTTTGCTTGATTTCATTTTGTTTTTCATTTTTCCAGTGTTCTGTAAATTTATGACGCTCTATGTGCCTAAACCCCTTGGGAATGGAAATTTGCACATAAGTCACAGAAACAAAGGTGACATTAAGATAATAAAGGACCTAAACAATGGGACCTGTCTATAAGCTGCACCCCGGCAGCCAGCTGCCTTGGCTAAACTGAAATGGTATCTCTTAGCTATAAAGTCAGCAGATGGTGGGGGAGAAAGTACTAGAATCTACTGCCTATTATCCATCTAATCAATTACAGTGTGTTCAGCTCATTTAAAAACAAATTTTTTAATTCAAAAAAGTCTTAATCATGGGCTTTAAACTGACCAGCAACATAATTCTCAATTAGGCTCTTGAGATAAATCTTGAAATTCCTAAAGGCCCAGCTGTTTAGACTATTCTTTGACTTTCTATAAGACACAGTTACCACTTGGAAATCTCTCATCTCATTCACAACCACCAACTGCTGTGACTCAGTCAGCAAGCGGGTCCTCAATACCCTGTAATATGAGGAGTCTGAGCATCCAGTCTTAGGGACAAACAAAAGAGAATGAACAGAAGGAGACAAGCAGAGCTAGCAAGACCCTGTTAGTCAACATGGCATCAGTGGGCTTCCCTGTAATTAATGAGGGACCCCTAAGGGACACAGAACTCCTGTCTATGAAGTTTTCATGTCAGTAGAGGTGGGTTTGATTTTTCTTCATTTTATTTCTTTAAGAATTTGCATTTTGGTTTGGGCCGAACACCTAAAGACAATATGCTCTTCTGGAAACAAGGATTGCCTTCCAGGGTGTATGTTAGTTTTCTAGAACTGCCATAAGGAAGTACCACTGACTGGGCAGCTTAGACAACAGATATTTATTGTCTCACAGTCCTGGAGGCTGGAAGTCTGAGATCAGGGTGTCAGCAGGGTTGGTTTCTTCTGAGGCCTCTCTCTCTGCCTTATAATTGGCTGTCTTCTCCCTGTGCCTTCACCTGGTCTTTCCTCTCTGTGTGTCTTGTGTTCTACTCTCCATTTCTTTTGAGTACATGAGTCATATTGGATTAGTCCCCACCATATGACCTCATTTGACCTTAATCACCTCTTCAAAGGTCTTATCTCCAAACACAGTCACTTGGGGGGGGGGGGGGGGGGTTAGGACTTCAACATATGAATTTTAGGAGGACACAATTCAATCTGTAACAAGGTAGAAAACTCATTTCAAATTTTTGCTCTGAGTCCTATTGGGCCCAAAGTACTGGGACTCTGGGGCACATCTGTTCACTACACATTTCTGAGAAAGAAATCTTAGTATGTTCATCAGGGGAAATAGCAGGTTTATACACCGTGTTCTGAGCGTTTACCTAAATAGATGCTGCATCCCACCCAGCTACTCTGAGAGCAACCTTCCTAGGTATCCCAGTTCATAAAAATATTGCAAAGGAAATGTGCAACAGCTGGTATGGCCAAATATTGGGAGCCTAAAACAGTGTCTAGAAGTTCATCATTTCCAAGCAGACCTCTGTCATACTGAACTTCAATGGTAATTCCCTATGAGCCATTCTTACATCTCTGTACATACACAGGTGTGCATGCGTACAAGGCATATATGAGAGAATAACTATAAAATGCCCAATTGTGCAGTAAAGAAGGCAGAGATGCTGGATGTTTGCAAGAATGTTTAAAATGGAAGAATCTGGGCCACCAAAAAGATGCTGGTACCACTGAAATAAACGAAAGGGGCTGGAAAAAAATCACATTTTAATTGCTGACAGGCAAGTCGACACCTACCTCTTTCCTCCCTGCTAATTAGTAACTAGTACCCTATGTCTGATAGAGGAATTATAAGACTTGCATTTACTAGCCAACAGGTTCTTAAGCAAAAGAATCTTCAATATGTTAATCCTTTAAGAAAGTATTTGCCAGGAAGAGCCCAGAAAACAAAGCGTTAGTGATATAAAGATGTCTTTAAGAAATTGTGGAGAAAATGGCAGGTATCACCAAACCAAAAGATGTTATCTGGCCAACTTTTTAAAATTGTATCTCAGTTTTGACCTTAGCAGGAAGTCCAGTGATTGAGTTCCTGTTGACTGTGCTTGGCCAGGAAACAAATCACCTTCAGAACTATTATTACCACAGGGATTTGGATAAATTCTACTGAGAGGGAAAGATAATAAAACAGAGTTCTGGCTGGTTCTCAAAAGACCATTGAGAGGAATGTAAAGGTTCCTGCAAGAAACTTGTCAGAAGTTCCCCAAAAGAGACCTTCCTGAATTTCCTATCTCCTTCTAATTGTTTTTGTAAAAATAAATAGAACATTGCACAGTAGTCTATGATACACATCAGGGTAAAGAAAGGTGTACCTGAATTAATTACATTTTAACTGACTGACACATAGTTTGAAAGCTGGCACATACTTTTGCCTTATCAAGACAGGTTGGAGTTATGGGACTATGCTGGGCCAGCCCACTAGTCTACTGCCACCTTGTCTTCTGCCTCTAAGAGCTAGAGGACTCCACTCCAAGCTTTCTTCAGTTTGAACAGTGCATTGGTTACTCACAGAGATCTCATGGCCTCCAAAATCCTATTTCCTGATTTTTATCACAGTAAACAGTTTGATGGTTTTCTAAGGGACTAGCAAATATGAGATGCTTTTAATCATTCAAGGACCATTGGATAGTAAGATGCAAGTTTTACTTTCAGATATCAGATAAGTGTGGGTCATGCTTAGGTCTCAGACTCTGCTACTATTAGGGGGAAAAAAAATCTCTCAAAAATTTGGGAATAAAGACACCAGTCAAAAAAAACCAACTACTTCTAAGCTATTGTCAGTAATACATCTTATTAGACACCAGGTTAAAATGGCATTGCATGGAGTTCAGGTCATTTGATTTAATGTAGTTTTGTGATCATTTCTGTCAGAAATTGAAATAGAGGTTTTGTAATCATTTGAAATCATTTCTAGAAGAAGTTGAAAGACAGACCCCAGCAGATCCTTTACAAACTTTATTTCCATAAGAAAAGAGACTTAAGTCATTCCTAGGTATGTGTCTTCTCCAGGACTATCATCCACTAAAAACCATAACAACCACCTGAAGCGACATTCTCAAATTACATTAAATGAGTGCTTGCTGTATGGAGAGAAGTAACCAAACCAAAAATTTCAGGTGGGCAGAGGTAAAGAAATAGACTTCCAAGTCCAGGAAGCGCAGAGAACCCCAAACAAAAGGAATCCAAAGAGGACCACACCAAGACATATCATAATTAAAATGCCAAGAGCAAAAGACAAAGAGAGAATCTTAAAAGCAGCAAGAGAAAGAGACTCAATTACCTACAAGGGAATACCCATACGACTGTCAGCTGATTTCTCAACAGAAACTTTGCAGGCCAGAAGGGAGTGGCAAGAAATATTCAAAGTGATGAATAGCAAGAACCTACAACCAAGATTACTTTATCCAGCAAAGCTATCATTCAGAATTGAAGGTCAGATAAAGAGCTTCACAGATAAGGAAAAGCTAAAGGAGTTCATCACCACTAAACCAGTATTATATGAAATGCTGAAAGGTATCCTTTAAGAGGAGGAAGAAGAAAAAGGTAAAGATACAAATTGTGAACAACAAACATGCATCTATCAACAAGTGAATCTAAGAATCAAGTGAATAAATAATCTGATGTACAGAATGAACTGGTGATTATAATGAATCAGGGACATAGAAAGGGAATGGACTGACTATTCTTGGGGGGGAAAGGGGAATGGGAGATGCGGGAAGAAACTGGACAAAAATCGTGCACCTATGGATGAGGACAGTGGGTGGGGAGTGAGGGCAGAGGGTGGGGCGGGAACTGGGAGGAGGGGAGTTATGGGGGGGAAAAAAAGAGGAACAAATGTAACCTGAACAATAAAGATTTAATTTAAAAAAAAAAAAGCGTTAGTGATACAAAGATGTCTTTAAGAAATTGTGGAGAAAATAGCAGGTATCACCAAACCAAAAGATGTTATCTGGCCAATTTTTTAAAATTGTATCTCAATTTTGACCTTAGCAGGAAGTTCAGTGATTGAGTTCCTGTTGACTGTGCTTGGCCAGGAAACAAATCACCTTCAGAACTATTATCACCACAGGGATTTGGATAAATTCTACTGAGAGGGAAAGATAATAAAACAGAGTTCTGGCTGGTTCTCAAAAGACCATTGAGAGGAATGTAAAGGTTCCTGCAAGAAACTTGTCAGAAGTTCCCCAAAAGAGACCTTCCTGAATTTCCTATCTCCTTCTAATTGTTTTTGTAAAAATAAATAGAACATTGCACAGTAGTCTATGATACACATCAGGGTAAAGAAAGGTGTACCTGAATTAATTACATTTTAACTGACTGACACATAGTTTGAAAGCTGGCACATACTTTTGCCTTATCAAGACAGGTTGGAGCTATGGGACTATGCTGGGCCAGCCCACTAGTCTACTGCCACCTTGTCTTCTGCCTCTAAGAGCTAGAGGACTCCACTCCAAGCTTTCTTCAGTTTGAACAGTGCATTGGTTACTCACAGAGATCTCATGGCCTCCAAAATCCTATTTCCTGATTTTTATCACAGTAAACAGTTTGATGGTTTTCTAAGGGACTAGCAAATATGAGATGCTTTTAATCATTCAAGGACCATTGGATAGTAAGATGCAAGTTTTACTTTCAGATATCAGATAAGTGTGGGTCATGCTTAGGTCTCAGACTCTGCTACTATTAGGGGGAAAAAAAATCTCTCAAAAATTTGGGAATAAAGACACCAGTCAAAAAAAACCAACTACTTCTAAGCTATTGTCAGTAATACATCTTATTAGACACCAGGTTAAAATGGCATTGCATGGAGTTCAGGTCATTTGATTTAATGTAGTTTTGTGATCATTTCTGTCAGAAATTGAAATAGAGGTTTTGTAATCATTTGAAATCATTTCTAGAAGAAGTTGAAAGACAGACCCCAGCAGATCCTTTACAAACTTTATTTCCATAAGAAAAGAGACTTAAGTCATTCCTAGGTATGTGTCTTCTCCAGGACTATCATCCACTAAAAACCATAACAACCACCTGAAGCGACATTCTCAAATTACATTAAATGAGTGCTTGCTGTATGGAGAGAAGTAACCAAACCAAAAATTTCAGGTGGGCAGAGGTGAGGTTTTTCTTGATTTTCATCTTTGTTCTAAATTAGTAATATTGTGAGAGAGCTAAACTCTCAGAAGTGAGAATGTTTAATGAATTGACTTTTAGTTCTTTGACAAACAAAACTTTGATAAATGTGTTTTCTTTAAGGATATTTACTATATTAAAAATAAATTATATGCTATAAATTTGAATGTGCTTATCTACATTAAAAAGCGTTTTTTAGTCCTTTAAGAGATAATTCACTCTGGTCTTATTAATTTTTATAATAATATCTATTTTGGATTATAATATAATAGTTTAATTATAGCTAATTTAGAAAATATGGGAATTTTAAAGGAGAAAGTCACCTGTATGCCATCACAAAAAGAAAAATCACTGTTAATGTTTCTTGATTTCCCTCAATTATTTTTACTGTAATAATAATTCATGCTCTCATTTAATTCTCATAAAAACTTCATAAGGCAGGTGCTACTACTCTTATGTCAATTTTACAGAAGAAAAGTGAAACTTAGGAAAATTAAATAATTTGTACAATATCATATCTTTAACTAATAACTAAGTGGTGAAGTCAGTATTTAAACCTGGTCCATTTGACTCAACTCTACTCTCAGGCACTAATTAGTTTTCATTAAAAAGGTGAAATTATAATACCATGTATACCATGTCATATTATTTTTAAAACCATTAATATCTTTTTAAAAGTAAGAAAAAATATTTTATGACGAACCTTTTTGTGAAAATCATTCAAAAACATGATTTTTACAAGATATATAATATTGCATCATAATGTATTTAATCATTTATTTTTGTCTCAACTTTTTATTAGTGTAAATAAATCTTTCCACATTTTTTTAGGGAAAAAAGAACCAGATTATGGAAACACATGCCACACAGAAGTAGAATGAGGTGAACAGACTTGGTCCAACAAATTTCAGGTTCTGAAAAGGTTTCTTCTCCTTCTTAACCATGAGGAAGGGCCTAGACTCAGGACCTGGACAGGCTCAGTCCTGCTTGATTTAGTTCCCAGGGCTAACACCAGCTCCACAAATCCCTATTATCCAAGATTCCTCAGAAACTTTGAAGCTGGGTAATTTGTTCCCACCCTCTCAGACAACACGATTGGTAAACTTGTCTGTGGAAACCTTTGTGTAATTAACAGAAGGATAAACACAGTAATTGCTCACCACAGTCGCCTGACCTGTGCCCCAGCTCCTCTATGGGGCCAAGCCCATGACACAGCCAAGCAGCCAAGTAATGCCATAATTTTGACTTCCTAGCCCACCCTGAAGCTCGGGCAGCATAGTGACTGAATGAGTAGCGTATCCAAACCCTCCAGCCGAATAAACGACATCAGCAGAGGCAGCCACCACTAGAGCTAATTCAGGCACACCGCATCCACGTGTTTTATCAATGTCCAACCGCACAGAAACCATTCAAAGGAGGTTAAACTAAAATGTGACAAGATACAGATATCAGCAGGGATAAGGAGCCACACTGGCTGGAGACAAGCCATCACCAAGCAAATCAAAGCCAACTAAGTCGGAAACAGAGGCAGACAAACATGGAAACTCCAGTTTTCCCAAAGCAAGCTGCAGAGAGACAGAATCTCATCCCCACAGCTGGTAAATAGCAGTTCAGTGCCCAGGGTTTACTAATTACTAATTGGGTGGCTCTAACAGAGCTCAACTGTGGCAAAATCAATCCAGTTCTAGGAACAGCCACATGCTTCTTGGACAATCACAGGATGATTTATCTACAGGTCAAGTGACTTAAATATTTCCCTCCTGCCATGGAGAATGTGAGTTTCCTCAGGCCAAACAGCAAAGGGAAACTAGAGCGTACAGGGCAGCAAGGAAGTGCCTGGTGAGAGGAGGGAGCCATATCTTATTCATGAGGCTATCACTGGTGGAAGAGAAACTTAAAACCAAATAATTGCACCGTCTCAAAGTCATTGCTAAATATAAAAATGCATAAACCACCCCACTAAAAGCACAGCATTCAATAAGAGCAGGAACATACTATTATTTTTTTAAAAGAACTTTAAATTGGAAGAGAGAGCGATAAAGTGATGACTGCATTCAAGGCTAAGATGGAAATTAGAAACCAGCTATTGTCAGGTAAAGGCTCCAGGGTCATACATAATTCAAACTCAAGTGGCCAGCGCCTCCTCGCCCATGGGATATCTCAGAAAACTAAGTGGAGATGGGGAGGAAGCCTGGGTGAGCAGTAATGAGTTAGAAGGGCAGAACGAGTCATTTCCGGTCTACCAGTTCTCAAACTCGGATGCACATTGGAATCCCCTGGAGCTCTGTAAAAGCAGAGGACAGGGACCTCTGGGGACAGGACTGGGCAGCTGCACTTTTTAAAATGCATCTGGTCCAGGGTGTTGAAACCATTAAATCTGGCTGAGAGAAGCTATGAGCTCATAACCACTTCCAGTTTTTCAGGAAAAATGAATGCAACAAATTTAAAAGATTTGTTTTCTAAAAATGAAGGAAAAGATCTTGCTACCCACACCCCCTAAACCAGCTGCCTCACAGCTCCATTCATAGTTCTCCCTCCACCAGAGCACATCTAGAAAAGCTCAGGAAGGTTCTGGATCCCACCCTACTGCACTTCTCAGGGGGAGTGATTGGGTCCCACACTGGACTTGAGGTTGATCTGGGCTCTCCCTGTCGTGTCCCATATAACTGTAGACAAGTTCCCTAACTCTTCTGAGCCCCAGTTTCCTCAATTATTTTGAGGTTTATGTGAGAGAATCTATGCAAATCCCCCATCCAGAGCAGAGCCTTATAATACTTCACTTGTTCATTCATTACCAGAAAGTGGATTTTTAGTCCAAATCCCCCATCCAGAGCAGAGCCTTATAATACTTCATTTGTTCATTCATTACCAGAAAGTCAAGACACACACATGCTAGTCAAAAATCCCCTTGCCAGTGACAAGTCTGTGGCACACCAGTATGTGCCTAGTCCGAAGAAAAATGCTAACTTTTGACATCCTAGGAGGGTCTGGAGTCATGAATAGAACACAAGCTTGGTCTGATAGGATTTGATGCGATGATTTCCGGTGTCCATGATGTTGCACATTACAAATGAAAAATAAATGAATACTTGAGGGCTGGATGACTCAAAGAAGGCTGGAAGATAACTTGTGAGTTTCATTTTGAAAGTGATTCTCCTTTTCCTTCACTTTCAATAAAAGTGACTGAAAAATAGAGTCTAAACAAGCTGGAACATTTTCCCCTACCAGTTTAGTCTCTAAGACTTTAAAGCTAATTAATTGTTACTAACAGAACAGGGAAGCAAACAACAGTAGGGAGCAATTTAATGGTCCTGCCTAAATGCTAGAGGAAAACACATCTAACTCGATCCAATAAAGTTCCAATTTTAGGAGAGGAAGGTGCCATCTTTCTGCCTCTTGACAGATAAGAGGAACCTGAGAACATGAACTAACAAGCACCCCTTCGATAAAGTACACTCAGAACAGAATGGACAGAACAGGAAGCTGCTCTGGCCTTCTGCTTTCCTGGCCAAACAGGGACAAGAACTAAAAAGAAGCAGCAGGAAAAAAAAAAAAACTAAAATAGTCTGAACACCCCAGCAATTTCCAGGCCCATCGGAGAAAACAGGGACAAGAACTAAAAAGAAGCAGCAGGAAAAAGAAATTAAAATAGTCTGAGCACCCCAGAAATTTCCAGGCCCATCGGAGGACCAAACAACTAGAAAACAGGTAATTGTCTGCCCATCCTATTCCATTATCTCACGCCAATGCTCAGTCTTAGGCTATGATGCTCAGGGGGTGCCTGCTGCATTCTCCTGTACCATTCGGAATTATCATTCACAGGGGAAGGGCCTGAGGACATGGTGGCAGATCAGTGAGGACGGGCGGGGCACCAGCCCTGGGAAATGGAAAGCCGGAAGGAGAGGGCTGGATGAATGAGTCCTCACTGCTCTTGGTGCAAAGTAAGAGAGGTGTCCGTGGGCACTGTACACCATGGGAAAGGGCTGAAAAGGAACCCATGCAGATTCACCTGGTTCAAAGCTTCTTTTCTGATCGCAATGTATATTTTACCGACAGAGATATTTATTTTGGTTTAAGTGGTGAAGCATAAAAGCTTTGTGATGAAACAGCTGCTGTCTAACAGGCGGAATCCAAAACTCTCCCGGGAGAGCTGGCAGAGGGTCCCACACTGGACTTGGGGTTGACCTGGACTGCAGTTCTGACCCTGCCATTTCCTACCTGTGTCACTTTAGACAAGTGTCCTACCTCATCTGAGCCTCAGTTTCCTTAGATTCACGTTGGGGGGTTGTTTTGATGTTTCAATGTGAGAATTCATGTGAACTCCCCACTACAGTGACAGCACAGAGCTGCGGCCTCATGAACATTCACTGATTCATTCATCGAAGGGACTTTGCTGCTATCACGGAGGCCACCAGGAAGAACTGTATTTCCCAACCTGGATTAGTAACTGCTAGTGAGTGTAATGCAAACATAGTGTTCCACGGTCAAATAAGTGTGGGAAACAGTGGGTTCAACAAGGCTAACCCATTTCTTTGCTTGCTCAACTTCTCCGAGCCATTCATATGCTAATGTGCACTGTGATCTTCATAGAAGTCTCAGGGCCGGGAATAAATATTGCAACATTTCTCAAACTTAATTCTGCAAGAAACTCCTTTGCTTGCCTACACACTAACATCCCCGGGAGAGTGCTCCGTGGCCCACAGTTCAGGAAATGCTCCTCTGGAACAAAGGTCAGTAATGCATGTGAGAAAGTGGCTCACCCAGCCACCCTGTGGGCTATGACACTTTCTGATTGGCGTGAGCCCAGGCACTATCATGACGAAGGAGACACTCTGGAGTCAGGAATGATGACAATGATACCAGGAAAGGAGAACGTCAGTCAGAGGAACTCCACACCAGTGCACGTGAGGCCACAAGTGTCCATCCATGGGAGGCCAGGCCCGTCCCAGCTCCTGTTCCATAATATCCAACGGGGCTTTTTGTTTCCATGAGAACACATCTTTACATTTATAATGTATGTCAGCAGAAAAATCTGATGCTCCTTACTGCTTTTTGTGTGAATGGGCCCGTTTTGTCAAGTATGAAAACCTGTACCATGAGTTGACTATTTGTCACAGGTGGGAAGAAAGAGTTTAGGGTTATTTCCAAATTTTCCCCATAAAATAATCTTTGTCGATATTGTGATGCTGTACTACTTCAAAGGCACATATTTGCATAAAATTCCAATAACCTCTACACGTAGCCAGTCAGTCACCAGGGTCTTCTCAAAAGCATTCTCCAGTCAGCCTCTTCATTTCCCTTTTCATGTCACCAACCCTTACCACACTCACTGGGATCACAGGGAAACCTCCTATCCTCCATGCCTACAAAATTTCCCCACCTATTAGCTTAACTATCCTAAAACCATCCCCACGGTACTCCCCCACTCAGAGATCTTGGATGGCCCCCCTTTGCTTAGGGGATGTCCAAACTCAACAGAGCCACTGAGAGTTGAGGCTCTCCACTATGGGACCTCAGCCTCTTCACCCACGTCTTCCCACACTCTTGTACTGACACTCTCCAGACACTGTGCCCATCTTGCTCCTTCCCACGCCTTTGTGCACATTAGTCTCCCTGACAAAGATGTCTACCCATTTCTTGCCAATACTACATCCATCAGAACTCCCAGTCCTCAAGTCCACAGAATCTTTCCACATGACTCCAGTAGAGTCCTCCCTCTCATCAAATTTCTATGGCAGGGTCTGTACTCTCCATTTAGTACTTTGTTTTTTATTAAGTTCTATTACTATTTAATTTTTTCTATAGATATTTAATTTTCCATGTATATTTGATTCCACACAACTAAATTTATAGTTTCTTAGGGACATAAAGCATATAATCTGCTTAATTTATAATCCCAATAATAACAATGAGAGGAAAGAGAGGGAAGGAACAGGCTAGTCAGTAAGCTAGAGACTGAAAATTCACCTCTCTAATGGAAAGCATTCATACCAAGTTACAGTCTCCACAGAACTGGGGCTCCTCCACCACCACCCCCAAATTATCACAAGGAATGCAGCTTGGCTTCCTTCAAGTTCCGGTCACACTGCCGGAAGAGAAGGAAGCAGAAAAATAAGTCAACTGGAGCAGAGGTAACTGTACCAGATAAGACAGCAAGGTGATGAAATCTTACAGCCACAAACTCCTGCCAAAGTTAACAACCTCTTGGTTTAACTTTTCTTCCCTTTCTTAGAGGTTGAGATTGAGGATAACTAATGTTTTTGCATTTAATGCCCTTTTCAAAGTAGGGGATTGTGTACTGTGTGTTTATATGAACACGTTATCTATAGACAGACACAAGTAGCATTAAGAACACTTCAAAACTTGTTACCATACCCTTCAAGATTGCAAACCCTCAAAAGTACAAAGTACAGTAAAAATATCAGCATGGCAAGGCCACTAGACATCACCATGGTTTTCCCTTCCTTTGTGGAAGAATTACCACTCTTGGTTACTGCTCTGTGACACCAAACTAAGAAGCTGAGTCTCTTGAGTTTCCCTGGTCTCTATCATTTATTTTAACCCATTCCCTGCTAAATAGGACTATCATTCTATACCTGATAAAGCACATAGTATTCAATTCACTCATTTTTCAGGTTACCTCTTCAGAATGCAAAGCAAAAGTTATGACATGAGAAAAGCCAAAGGTTCTTGTGAGATGAGTATGTAGCAAAGTAGACTGCAACTCAAGCAGAGATCTCCCATCTGCACATCTGAATGGCACCTGTTTCTTGGATGGTCTGATAAATAAAAAACAGGTTTACTTCCTTGAATTTCAAATCTTTAAAAACAAGATGTCACCTTCCAGCAATGATAGGCAAACACATTGTTTTTAAAAAACTGATAAAATTTAAAAACAAAAAAGTATCTGTTTGAAGGAATCTAAGAGGTACCAATTCAATCAGAACCTGAAAGGCCAAATTCCCAGGGTAAGGAAGCATAGAAATTGCCCCAAACTCTCTCCCCACCACCACCACTTAGGCATTTGATGATTTGTAAATTTCACAGACAGAGGGAAGCAGAACAGAAAACAGCTGCTAGAGGAATGATAAGCTAATCAGAGCTGTCACCACTAACAACATAATTGGAGTTCACAGCTCACCAAATTGGAGGAGCCCTAGATATACTCCAGGCTTTCATTTGGGATCCCTGAAAGGCTACATCATCTAAGTAAGAGAGATTAAATTAAGAAGATCTGCTCCTATTCTAAAACTCTTCCTGCTAGTCAGATGCTAAAGAATAATTCCTCTGTGGAATAATATACTATCCAGAGCCCCCATAGTTCTTCATTTATAATGCCCAACATTTAATGAAAAATCACCAGCCATACCAAGAAAAAAAAACAAAGGAAATAAAGAACAGTCAATAGAAACCGTCTCACAGGTAATCCAGGCTTTAAAATAACTGTTAAATATGTTCAAGAAAAATAGATGATAATATGAGACTGTCGCCAAAGAACTGGAATCTATATATGTATATAAAAAAAGAAATAGATGGAAATTCTAGAACTGAAAAATACAATGTGACAAAAGAAATTAAGAATGCTATAGATAGCCCTAGCTGGATTGGCTCAATGAATAGAGTGTCAGCCTGCAGCCTGAAGGGTCCCAGGTTCGATTCCAGTCAAGGGCATGTGCCTTGGTTGCGGGCACATCCCCAGTAGGGGGTGTGCAGGAGGCAGCTGATCGATGTTTCTCTCTCATCGATGTTTCTAACTCTCTATCCCTCTCACTTCCTCTCTATAAAAAATCAATAAAACAATTTTTTTTAAAAAAAAGTGTACTGCATCCTTGATCCAGTAGCAAAGTCCATATCAATTTTTAAAAAATGCTGAGTTTTACCTGATTGGCTAAAAAATAGTAATGGTGATGTTGTCAGAAATATAGAAGAGCTGATTTGGTGAAGAGGATGAGGAGTTTGTCCCAAAATGTGTTGGGTTTTAGGGGCTAATGTAACTCCTAGTTGATATGTCCAACAATAGTTAGAAACTTGAACCCAGAGCTCAGAAGATAGACAGAAAGGAGATTAGGTGGATAAGGAAAGTCAAAGGATTGGCTGACGCCACCATGGGAAAATGTACAGCAGGAAAAGAGGGTCAATATACTAAATATAGCCAGTGCTTTTGGAAACTGAAGGAAGAAGTCAACAGGTTCCCACAGTCAAGTGAGCCTTCAGAACACAACATGGGTCTCTTGGGCTTACTTTTCCTCATGAGTCACCAACATATCCGCTAACTAGATCAAGGCTCCTTATCATGCGCTTTCATAGTAGCCTATATCTTTCCTTTGTGACCCTAATCAAAATTGTATTTAAGTAATCTTTGTGAATCTTTGTGTTGGGTTTATTGCTTTTGCTCTTAGATTTTATGATCTTTGAGGGCATGGCTATCTCTTTCTTATTCACCATCACATCCCTAGTACCTAAGTAGCAGAATATCCTGCAGGTAGTAAGCACCTGATAAATGAAAGAATAAGTAAAATCAGCTCAATGGTAGTCCAGCAGCATCACCATCACCATCACCTGTGTGCTTGCTAGAATGCAAATTCTCAGGTTCCACCTACTTTATCATAACCCACTGGTGATTGGTATGCACATAAAATTTGAAAAACATTGCTTTGTTGTACGTACTTTTGATAGCTAGGCAAGAAAGCTGAATGATTAAGGGAAATTATTTTTACTCAGCAATCTGGTTTCAACCAATATTATTTGAGAACTAATATTTTTTTCAAAGATAACTAGGATGTGTAATCACTATTGACTGCTTGCCCGTAAATCAGAGGTTCTCCCTTTAGCTGCACATTAGTATCACTGGGGAGTTTTAGAAAATACTAATGCCTGTATCCCACCTCCCCTCCCCAGAGGTTCTGATTTACTAAGTCTGAAGCTTGCTGGGCCACAAGGATATTTATAGCTTCCCAGCCAAGTTGAGAATAACTGGCCTAGGTAATGCTAACTCCTACAGCCAAGGCCTCTTACCTAGGTGTGCCCCAGACTGTGACCCAGCCTCTCTCTAGTCATGGGTTATGCCAAGCCCTAAGGCAGTGAATGGCCAGCTCAACCTTGAGCTAGCTAGCTAGTGGTCGCACTCAAAGCCTGATCATGCCCTAGCTGGTTTGGCTCAGTGGATAGAGCGTCAGCTTGCAAACTGAAAGGTCCAGGGTTCGATTCCAGTCAAGGGCACGTACCCAGGGTGCTGGCTCGATTCCCAGTAGGGGGCATGCAGGAGGCAGCAAATCAATGATTCTCTCTCATTGTTGATGTTTCTATCTCTCTCTCTCCCTCTCCCTTCCTCTCTGAAATCAATAAAAATATATTTTAAAAGCCTTAAAAAAAAAAAACCTCATCATATTCTGATCCCATTCCTAGAAAACAGAGGCCAAGTTCTTCAATGATTGCACTGCTCCATAGAATTATCAAGACTTTCCCATGTCAAGATTCTATTACTGATAAATAAAATTTTTGTCTCATATACTAGGACCATTTGATTGAGCCTGTTGAACATCAATTTTCAACCGTGTGCAGCAAGAATTTTTAGTACATGCAATACCTAACTATTTAGTCAAGGGCACTGACCTCTTCTCCCTTAGATTGCCAAATAAAATTTTAAAGTGACAGCCAGCACAACAATAACTGTGCGGTGTGAATGAATCAAAATTTTACCTATTTTTTTGGCAGATCGGCAGAATTTTAGTAACTAGTTTATGTGTGTCATGAGATGAAAAAGGGTGAAAATTGCTGCTGTAGAGCAAAAGTATTCTGCCCTGCCCTAATATTTCCAGATAACATCCTTAGCATCAGCTTCTTGGCCTGAATCTTCATTCCCATCTCTGCTTTCAGGCTCCCTTGATGCTACTCACCAAGACTTCCAGTGGTACTTTTCAAACTCAATTTAGACATTCCAAGCCTTTGACCTTGCTTGAGTCTTTCCTTAAAAGAATTCACATATTGCTTGTCCTTGTCCTTTTCCACTGTGACTTGAGTTCCCAGTATGATTTTAAAAAGCATCAGACTCTCACCTTTCCCCTCAGTTCATCCCAAAATACCAAATATTTGCCCTGCTTTAATGTCCAGACCAATTTTCTTTGATCCACAGCCTTACTCATGTTCCCAGAACTATCTTCCCTTCTTTCTCCTCTCTCACTCCAGTAACCACATCCTGAAGAAGAAAATCTCCTCTGTCCAAAGACTTATATTTCCATGTAGAACTGTCAATGTCTCACATTTTTTAGCAAGTTAAAACTATTCAGCCATTCTCTTTACAGAATGGCTTTGAGAAAGCTATCTAACCATAAGATTCATCCCCTAAGAAGGGTTCTGAATCTGGGCCTGTGGCTCCCCATATGGGCTCCAGGAACCTGTGGTGGTCTCCCCCTGGCTGTTATGCAAATACATATGATGAACATATGTACACTTTTCTGTGCAGAAAGTCCATAATTTTCATATCTTCCAAAGAGTCCTGAAGCAGATGAAAAGATGCCCAATATCAGTACTCATTTGGAAAATGTAAATGAAAACCACAATGAGACACCACTTCATGCCCATTAAGATGGCTAATTTTTTTTATTTTTGTAATTAAGACAAAAATTTGGCAAGGATATAGAGAGAGAAATTGGAACCCCTATGTATTGCTAGCAAGAATACAAAATGGCACAGCTGCTGTAGAAAACAGTATGGCAGTTCTATTAGAAGTTCAACAGGCCCCACCTGTGTCTCAGTGGTTGAGCATCAGTCAACGTATGAACTAAGAGGTCATGATTCGATTCCCAGTCAGGGTGCATGCCCAGGTTGGGGGCTCAATCCCCAGTGTGGGGCATGCAGGAGGCAGCCAATCAATGATTCTCTCGCATCATTGATATTTCTATCTCTTTCTGCCTCTCCCTTCCTCTCTGAAACCAATAAAAATGTATTTTTAAAAAATAAATAGATTTACCATATGATTCAGCAATGTCACTCCTAGGTAGACCCAAAAGGCTGAAAACATGGACTCAATCACATATATGTATTCCCATATTTATAGCAGCATCATTCACAATAGCCAAACAAAGGAAACAACCCAAATGTTCACAGAGAGATAAATGAATAATCAAATTTAGTATATCTATACAATGGAATATTATTTGGCGTTAAAAGGGGAGGAAATTCTGAACTATGCTGCAACATAAATGAACCCTGAAGTCAGTTTGCTAAGTGAAATATGCCAGATACAAAAGAACAAATATTGTATAATTCCACTACTATGAGGTACCTGGAATAGGCAAATTCATAGAGACAAAGTAGAATAGAAGTTAGCCAGGGATTTGGGGGGTAAGAGGCTTAATGGGAAGTTGTTCAATGGGCACAGAGTTTCAGCTTGAGATAATGAAAAAGTTCTAGAGATGGACGGTGGTATTAATTGCATAACAATGTAAATTTACTTAATCTCACTGAATTGTACACTTAAAGTGGTAAGTTTTATGTCATGTATATTTTACCACAATAAAAAAGAGTCCTGAACTCAAAACAATTATGAGCCTTCATAGAGAAGATATTCACAATAGACATAATCATCCAAAGATTAATATTTAAAGAACTAAAAATCAAAAGAAAAACACACAGGGGGGAGAAGGCATGAGTAGGGAGCATGGGGGGTAATGTGGGGATAAGGACACATATGTAATAACTTAATCAATAAAGAAATTTTTTTAAAAAGAAGGAAAAACACAAACAACACAATAGAAAAAAGGGCAACAGATATAAACAGGCACTTTGTAGGAGGAAACAAATATGGCCAATAAAAAAAAAGCAATCAAAATAGGAAGTGATTAGGGGGATGCAAGTCAAGACCATAATGAGATATCATTTCAAATTATTCAACTGGAAGAAATTTTACAGTCTGACAATACCAAGGGTTAGAGTAATATGGATCCCCAGGATATTTTACATGCTATTAGGCATGTAAGTTAATGCAACTCTTAGGGAAATCCTTTGATATTATCTCCTAAACAGAACATTCTCATTCCAGCAATCCCACTCTTAGACATCACAAGAGATTACTACTGAATGCACCAGAAGGCATGTACAAAATTGTTCATAGCACCACTTTTCATAACACTAAAAACCTAGGGAGTAATCACAATGCCCATCACTAGGTCAGTAGCTGAATAAATTGTGGTCTGTTCATACAACAGTGTATTATAAGCAATCAGAACAAATGAATTAAAACAACATGCAACATTACTGAACCGTGACAACATAATTTCAAGTGAAAAAAAGGTAAGTTCCAAAAGATTACAAGGAGCAGGATATAACTATTTTATAAACTGTAAAACCACTAAGTGCTTTAAAATACTTTATAGAAAAACAGATTCAAGAAAACTAAATAAAAAGAAAAGAAAAGGAATGATGAACTCAGAATCCAGGATAATGGTACCCCAGGCAGAAGAAGCAGGAAGGGTGGGGTTGGAGAGAGCACATATAGATGTCACTTATTATTGAGGCCTCAGGTTTATGGATGCTTACCACGTTATCATAAACAGCCTAACAAACAAATAAGAGGGAGCCCTTACACATTCCAATGACGAGAGTGTGTTATGAACTAGGGATTATGACTAACACAATTCTGTGTACTAGAGGTAGTTTAAGGAAGAACAAAAACCAAAAGGAAAGAGTGGCTTTTCTAGATGTATTAATTTTTAAAAAAAAATGGACAGTTCTCTTCCTAACAGAAATTCTCCTTCCAGCTTTTAAAAATTATCATTGTTGCCCTCGTCTGTTTTGCTAGGATAGAGTGTCGACCCTTCAACTGAAGGGTCCTGGTTCCATTCTGGTCAAGGACACATATCTGGGTTGCAGGCTTGAGCCCTGGCCCTGGTCAGGGTGCATGCGGGAGGCAACCAATCGATGTGTCTCTCTCACATTGACGTTTCTCTCTGTCTGTCTCTCCCCCTCACTTCCTCCCTCTGTAAAAATCAATGGAAAAATATCCTCGGGTGAGGATTAACAAAAAATAAAAATAAATAAATAAAAATGATCATTGTTTAGAAGGCTATCCATACACAGGCCAATCAAATACTATAATAATAATACCATTAAAAGAAAACCAACCAAGGCCAGGGATCAAGCCTGCAACCAACATGCCCTTCACCAGAATCAAACCCAGGACCCTTCAGTCTGTGGTCTGACACTCTATCCACTCAGCTAAACTGGCTAGGGCCCTTTGCTCATTTTTAAGTTGGTTGGTTTCCTTTGTTGTTTAGTTGCACACATTATATTTTGATATATATTGCCAGACTGCTTTCAAGAAGGTTTGAAGCAAGGGTATGTCTGTTTTCCCTCACCCTTGCAATTTGTGTATTACCTTTTTTTTCCATTATTGTCATTCTGATAAACAAGAAATGTGAGCAGACACCTGGATTTCATTTCTTAGGTTAATTGTCTTTTAAGTGTACATTGACCATTTGTGTTTTTATGTTTTGAATTTCCTGTTCATTCCTGTTGTGTCCATTTCTATATAATGGTTTTTATTCTTATATTTATTGACTTATAAGAGCTTTTTGTGTATTGCAAGTTATAACAACCCTTTGTTTAGTCTCATGTATTGGAAGTAGTTTTTCAGTTGGTCACTAGTGTTTTGACTTTTATGATTTCTTCTGCCATATAAAAGTGTTAAATAAGTATATTCTTGTACACTTTTTAGGAGTATAAGTTATTTTAACATTCTTTCAGAAAGAGCTCTTGTTGAAATTCATAATCCATTTAACTGTTGGAACTTACAGATGTAAATAAAAAATGATGCTGATTCTCTAGTGTAATTGAAGATTTTTTTAAAAAGGAAAACCAATAAATGATCATATAAATTTACATTTAAAAACATGGGAGGAGGAACCAATTACAGTACAAAGGAGTCCAATACTAACTTATTACAAGGTTAAGTACCATCGTTTATTTACACTCAGATTCCATGTGTAAAACTTTGGTGTGCCCAAAGTTCAGGGTATTCAATTTAAGAATAATTCTATGGGATTCTCCAAAGTAATTTTAAAAAGAGGGAGCCTCAATCTAATAAAGGAGGAAAACTTTGCAGGCTAAATAAAATGAAACCAGTTTCCTCTTTCCATAGGGCTTCTGTGAGCTTTTTGCATGCTCATGTGCACTGTGATCACCAAGAGGGGATTGTGTTTCCCAAAGGTGTTCAACCACAGAGCCCTCTTTGCAGAAAGCCAGTCTCCTGCCTACAGAACACACTGGGAAATGCCGCTAATGTTGTTTTCTTTAAGGATGTTCACAACGACAATGAAAGAGGGAAGCCTCACCAGTCAGACACAAAACACAGCAGACGAAAGTGAAGACAGCACATCGCTGCACTGCGGTCTGCAGGAGGGCTGCTGGCCTCAGCCATCGCGGACAAGGCTTGTGCACGAGGCAGGTGTCCATTTACACGGAGCTCCTCCCCCGTGTATTTTTGGCAGTAGCGCCCCACCTGCTTGAAAACTTCAAAGAATATTTGTTTGCTGGATTCCCTACCAGATGATTTCAACAAAAACTGTCAAGCTTTTTATAACTATGTGTAACTCATAAAATAATAATGCACAAAGTGTTTTCTTCTTAAAAAGACATCATTTGGTACTATAATCTGTCCAGGGTGGTCAACAGCATCCATGAAGCATTTACTACTTAGAATGCTTGAGAGGGCTAGGAGGATGCTCCAAGAAAAATCAGGGAGTCCCACTTTCAATGATTATAGTTCTTTATCACTGACAACAAATACATGGGGTGGGGCAAAAATAGGTTTTGGTGGTAGAATGGTGGTTACCAGGGGCAGAGGATGGGCAGAGGAAATGGGAAAATGTTGGTCAATGGGTATAAAGTTTCAATTATGTAGGATGAATAAGTTCTAGAGACCTAATGTTCACCATGGTGGCTAAGGTAATACACTAACATTTGCTAAGAAAGTAGATCTTAAGTGTCCTCACAACAACAAAAAAAGGTTAACATGTGAGATGATGGCCATGTTAATTAGCTTGACTATCTATAATTATAAAAGCGAAATATGCTAATTAGACCGGACATCCGGACGACCTTCTGGACGAAGCCAGGGCTTCGAGGGAAGCCTGGGTCCCAGGTGCCAGAGGGAAGCCGGTGCCGGCAGCCGGGGGAAGGAAGGCCTACTCTTGCACGAATTTCGTGCATCAGACCTCTAGTAAGTAATAGTTTCACAATGAACACATATCACATAATATACCTTAAATCCATGATGGCGAACCTATGACACGCGTGTCAGAGGTGACACGCAAACTCATTTTTTTGGTTGATTTTTCTTCATTAAATTGCATTTAAATATATAAACTAAATATCAAAAATATAAATCTTTTTTTTACTATGGTTGCAAATATCAAAACATTTCTATATGTGACACGGCACCAGAGTTAAGTTAGGCTTTTTCAAAATGCTGACACGCCAACCTCAAAAGGTTCGCCATCACTGCCTTAAATACATACAATTTTTATTTACCAAGAAAAGGAAGGCTGTAGGACATTATGGAATAGGAACGTTTCTGAAGCCAGAAACTGCTGAGGATGGACTCCTGGAAGAAGTAAGACGTCTCGGGCTACCTGCCAGAGAAGGATGATAGAAATCCATTCAGAAGGGAGGATACGGAGGTGCGGCAGGTAGGGGAAAGGGCATGTGCACACACACAGGAAGGAAAAAGCAGATGCCACCAGCAGACCAATTTGAGTCAAAGAACGCACACTGGAACACTGCAGCCACACCCTGCCCTGAGAGCCACGATCTGTGCTTGTAAAAGTGTAGAGGATGGCGGAGAGGGTACGATTCTGGACCAGGAGGTGTTGCAGGGGCTTCCTGGCATGGCAGGCAGCCCCCTGACCATGGCAGAAAGAGCAGCACCTTTGATGGGCTGGACCACAGCGTGGTTTTGAAGTCACTCCTGGGAGCTCAGCCCAGAGTCTGTGTTCAACCCTGCCAGTGAGTCTGTGAGCTATCTGCAGCACTTAACAAACCCTTTTGTGTTTAAGCTAGCTATTGGGGATTCTAATGCCTGCAACTAATACCTCATCCAATACAAATGTAAACTGTGGCACAATGTGAATTTAAAAATTCGTTGGTTCTATAGCATCCAAGTGCATGTACTGAGCCTGCACACACCCCTATGGACCATGGGAGACTGTGTTTCAAAAAAAGCTTCTGACTCCGACGGTACATAGTAGGCAAGAGAATTTACTCTGCCCTCGATGGAAGAGAACATTTCTGATGAAAGTTTCAGAGCTTGAAAATAAGTGCCTTTCCTTAAGAGAATACATTAAAAAATCTTTTTAACAATCAGGGCAAAACTTTCCCTCACAATCCTTTATCAGTCTCATTTTTAAAGAGTTTACCTTTAGATCTAGTGCTCATTATGTTTCCGCACTAGCTATGGAAAGGGATCTCCTGGAAGTCTGAGGCACATATTTGGCCATGTTTCAAAATAATATTCCTCACCAATGTAGGATACAACATACATCCTGGAATTTTTCCAAGTCATAAAATCTCCCCACCAATCATGAGCAAACGTAGCAAAGGACAGACAAGTCATATCTAGACATGGGTATTTTACAAATATGTTACCAATTTTTGAAGGGGTATAAAATATCAATAAGCAAAAGTCTTTAAACGATTGAAAGGGAAATGATTGAGGGTTGGGAAATATTATTTGCATCCTAATAAAATCAAAGCAGTTGTAAAAAGAAACAACATAGAGGAAAGCTGTATCTTGCAGGCATATCAGTCTAGATAATCAAAAATAAAATAAAGTCCACTGCTGTGGCTATAAATAAGCATATGTCAATGAATTAGCTTCCATATGAACTGGGGGACTGCTGTAATTTTCTCCCAAGGGACTCAGCCAGAGAAACAAATATTGACGACTAGCTCTGTCTGGGCATTCCCTAATAAATCCTCATTGAGACAAAACCAGACAGATGAGCTTAAATCAGAATTCTACACAGAGAAGCTGGGGAAGAGTGTACAGAGACAACAAACCTGAGTTATGCTGTTTGCCTCTGGTGTGTGGAATTACCTGACCATATAGTTTATATGCCTGACGTGAAAATGCCCTTCAGTAATCTGATGTGGAAAATCGGCTGGTTTGCGTTCACACTGACATACATCTCCTTAGACTACAGGGTAATTTGTAAATAATTTAACAAGCACATGACTAATTTTCCAGTTCCTTTTCTATCTTTACGGAATAAAAGGTCTGTAAACAGCATGCTATTCTTTACTGCTGCATAGCACTTAATTACATTAAGCAAATTTATTTTATTAAAAACACCCAAAAATCACTTAGAAGTATGTAGGTTCTTCAGGTCATTAACTTCTGAACAAGAGACATGTACCTCACATCTAAAGCTGGCTTTCCTGCCAAACCCCTTGGGGTGCAATGCAACCCGATCCCCCATTTCAGAGGCAGATGGGAAATACTACCTTGAATCACTAAGAGTGTGCTTTGGGGATTCCCACTCCCCACACGGGACTCAGGTCGACCCGAGTAGGGCAAACAAATAACAAGGTAGTGTGAAGTCATATCAAGAATGTTGGGCCAGACATTAGAAGACCTGAATTCCAACTCCCATTCAGGCACTAATATACCATGTGATTCACACACACACACACACACACACACACACACACACACACATAAAGATTGCTTATCTGTAAATATTAAGTGAATTTAACCAAGACAGTACAAAATTCTCTTACAAGCCAATGATTCCTAAATACCTTCAAAAGTCTTTTAAAGGGAAAAAAGCCCTTATACCACATTCTAATATATTAATATATATTATATAATATACAGTGTATATAATATGTAGTATATATAATGTAATATATAATATATATGCTAATATATTTGTGTATTATTCTATAGTAAAAAATTACTACCTCCTTGCATGAGTACATATCTATGTTGATCAACAGTGAATAATATCCTATGCATATATTTGCTAAATTACACCCAGAGGCACGATTTTAAAATGTGAGGCCAATGGAGCTATAAAAACCTACTTATTCACTATGCTGAGAATTCACCAAGATCGACCACCACCAAGCTTCCTTCCAGGCTCCACACGTTACAAGAGCCTAAGGTATTGACCATCGGGACCTCCAGAGCCCCTTAGTGGCTACATTCAGTGGCCAGCAGGCAGCAAAGAAAAGAAAGTACTTTTCCAAATATGGCACTCCCAGTGTATGCCACTCATGTCACCAAATATTTCCCCAGCCCATCTTCTCAGCTTATGTATTCTTCCAGGTGAGCACACCTGGTCCCTCTGACCCATGGATCTATGTCTAAGCCATTAAACCTGTAATATAATAAGGGCTTCTTCTGTGTCTTTGCTTAATGGGACATTCATTAATGTTTCAATTCACACACACACACACACACACATCACACCACCAACACCACCAAGTCTTTTGATAGCAATCTATATATATAAAAGCTAAGTAACCGATACAACCGGTCAACCGAATGACTGGTCGCTATGATGTGCACTTACCACCAGGGGGCAGACACTCAATGCAGGAGCTGTCCCCTGGTGGTCAGTGCGCTCCTGCAGCCAACCTCCTGTGGCCGGCCAATCTCCCACAGTTCCTCCCCCAGCCGACCAGCCAATCTCCCACAGTCCCTCCCCCCTGCCAGCGGCATGATCGGCCCTGATCGGGACTAGGCGAGACAGCCTGATTGGCCCCTATGGCTGGCCAGGCCGAGGGATCCCACCCATGCAAGAATTTGTGCACTGGGCCTCTAAGGACTAAATATTCAGCTCTATGCCTGAGTTTCAAAACACAAAAAACTGCAGTAAACTCTTTCATTAACAATGACATCATGATGCCATAGACTGATTATAAATATTCTCCCAAGAGCCACTCTAAGCATGTTTTGTCTAAGCATTTGGCTAGCAGGGATCCTTGCAACACTGCTTACATGGCAAACAGCATTATTTCCTTTCTAACCCCTGCCATTTTTCTCATTTGACATGCTATTTGTTTTCAGTAGAGCAAGGAAGATAATATTAATGGTGTCACCCAAGTTATCATCAACAGGAAGTAAAATTTATGCTGTGGTCACAACCCTGTGGGAAATATACCATTAGCCATGGATTATAAAAGGTCACTGAAAAGACACCTTCCAAAGTCAAGCTGGTTTTGTTAAAAAGCACTTCTCATTTTTCTCTTGTCCCTAAAAACCAACACTTCATCACATACCTCCCCTCCCCGCCCCCAAAGCCTATCTCAATGGAATACGAGAGAGCTAAACTTGATCTGTAATATATTTCTTTCTGCCTGTAGGAAATTGAATTTAATATGAAGCACTTTTCCTCATCTTAGAAATCTGTTCAAAGACTTCTGAAGACATAGGTGGGATGGAATAACAGACCTCCAGGATGCCGCAGGGGTTGGTAAACTTCAAACACCACAGTGGTGGCTAGGCTCTCTGCAAACACATTTAATGCAATTTTTAATATTTACTGAGCTCTTCCTCTGTGGCAGCCCTGGTTGCAGACTAGGGAATGCAGATGTCCTAAGAGAGCCCTTGATCAGTCAAGTGGGGGAGAGAGATTAACCAACTAGTACTCTGTGGAAGGCACAACAATGAAAATATGAACAGAGGGGAGAACGATTAAGCACTTCAGTGAGGATGTGAAGAGAATTCCCAGGGCTGGCTACACATCAAGAAGGACTTTGGGACATGAATTGGTTAGAGTTTTGGGGAAAAGGGTAGACTCAAGGATCCAACGCCCCACAAATGATAAAAATTTCACCAAAACATCTTCACCAGAAGCTTAAAATGAGTTAACCACCCATCACAGCAAAATAAGGCTCGGTCAAAATAAATGTGTATTCAAGTTCCAATCAAAAACAACAGAGGCTGCATTGTCACCAATATTTTATTTACCAGCCAGAATATAAATAGACTCCAAGCTATTAACTCTGACAATGTCTTCTATTAGGGTCACTAGGATGACATCTGGCTGTATCAAATATATACTGTTTTGCCTCCTTTTGAAAAAAAAGTACACTTAACCACTGAGGTTTCTCTACAATTCTAGTACAGTTACATAGTTTACACACAACTAAACAATCGGCATCGAAGATGCACAAACATCTCAGTGATATGCTATATGCTCCCTTCAATTCATCTGCAGAACGCACAGTCTAAGGCACAAAAGAAAGGAAAGGTACAGAAGTATTTTGTTTGGAGCCCCTTGAGAACACCTCACTCTGCATTTGGTCCTGAGCTCACACTAATGTCACACCGCTCCCCTGACTTAGCCATCTTCACATGCAAATTTAGTCACGGGTGCCATTGAACACTAAGTGGAAACTGATCAACAGTGAAAGGAAATACTTAATTGCTTAAAACTATCAGGACACATGGGATTACAAAAGAAGATAAATGATCAATGAAGCCATAAGCAGTATTCTACAATTGGAAAAAGGGGACTCCTGCTGTTTTAAAAATCAGACGCAGTACTTTTGCTTTCCTGATATTTGAATCATTCTCCTCACATCAATTCACACGCAAATCCACTTTCTCCATGAAGGCCTCTCTAGCTAATCACAGAAGTCTATCCCCAAGGTGGTAAAGTGTTTTGTTTTGTTTTTTGTTGCCTCATTCAACAAATCTCCTTCCCACTCTCCAAACAATACTGAACCATCCACGTCATGCCCACTGAACATGTGACTAATTCACTAAAGAACGTGAACAGAAAATGACTTTAGACATTGTGTATGTTGCATCATGAGAACACTACAAGAAAAAATGGGGAAAAGAAGTTAAGTAGGATGCAAGAGATGGAATATATTGTCAAACCATCAGAATGCCCCCTTCCCCCTCAGCCGGAGCACAGCCCCTTGGACAGGGATGGGTATGTTTTCAATGACAGGAGGAAACTGCTCAGGTCTCTGGCCATCTCAGCCGTCTTCTCAAGTAGCTGGGCTGTGACCCACGGCAGCAGCCTGCAGGCCCCATATTGGCAAGCAGAGGTGGGAGGGGGAAAGTACTCCAACTGCTGTACTATGGGGCGTTGGCGCCATATTTTAGGAGCATCTGAGGGATGGGCATTTAGAAAAATAACTTCAGGTCATCATGAACCACCTCAACAGTCTGGCTGGCCACACGATCGAAGGTGCCATTTCCCTTTGTCAGACACTGTGTCATTGGTCTTTATATACAACCACACTGAACTCACCACTTTTTCCATTATTCTTTTCAATTCACCTTCAGATAGCTGTAGAAAAATGATTTTTAATAGCTGCTGTTTGAAATAATAATGCTAAAATGTAAATAAAATAATAATGCTATTAAAATTTTTAATAAGTACTATTAAAAAGATAACTCATTGAAGCTAATAGAAATCTCAGTAAATGAAACAACCAAGTACAATAAACACATAGAAACAAGGAGGCTCATGTCACACCTTCAGCCTCCTTAGGTCAGACCCCACCCCCAATCCCAGCTGACCAGGCCACTGAGATTTCAAAAACAAGAGGGCAGCCAAACTCGGTTGCAATCCTAATAAACGTGATTTATGTTTCCTGCCCTAATTCTTCAATTCCCCAAACTCTAAATTTCACTAAATATCCGCCCTTTTTATTTCCCACCTTTTTATCTGCTTTTTATCTGCTAGGGTGCTTTCCCCACAGTCAGTACAGGAAGTTCCTGTGCTCTGCTCATCCCAGCAGAAGCCACAGCCAATCTGTCAGAAGCCCTAGACCATTAGTGGGAGAGTCCATCCAGAGACGGACACGCTGGGAAAGGCTGTAATGGAAAAACAAACAGGCCTTTTTCTAACTGCCATTTGCAGTGCTACATTCTCTAATGGAATTAAATGCTAATCTATTTGGCACAAAAGAGATCTGGAGAATGTAGAAGTCATGGATACTAAAAAAACAAAATTCTTCTTGTAAAAACAAGATGCCTTTAATGAACTTTCTATAATGTGCAGACTAATAGTCTGATTAACTAGTTTGTGATTCGGTTCCTTTTTCTAACTGCCATTTGCAGTGCTACATTCTCTAATGGAATTAAATGCTAATCTATTTGGCACAAAAGAGATCTGGAGAATGTAGAAGTCATGGATACTAAAAAAACAAAATTCTTCTTGTAAAAACAAGATGCCTTTAATGAACTTTCTATAATGTGCAGACTAATAGTCTGATTAACCAGTTTGTGATTCGGTTTCTCTCTCCTCCCCTCTCCTCTCCTCTCCTCTCCTCTCCTTCTCTCACAGTTCCTTGTGGGTGCCGGTAGCAGCACTTAGAAAGCAAGCATAACAAAGTGAGCCATGAGTACAAAGTCTAACAATACATCCCCGCAGATCCCAAAGTGTGTCCTAAGCCCATCATTTCATGAGATGCTTCTTTTTTCATGTCAAATGACTTTGATAATCACCACACATATATTTCACTCTTGGATAATCACAATAAGCAGTATAACGAAAGCTCTGTGAAGGCCTGCCATTTGAAGGGGAAAAAAAGGAGGGGGGAGGTTTATTTAAACATGAATCTCCCATGAAACCCCTTTTTAGCAGAATACCTAGAATATTTCAGGAAATCCAACTGCAACCAGTGTGCATCCTCTTGGCCACCTGGATTACAGCATTTGAGTACAGGAATCGGAGACCAAGGGAAACTTGGTAATGAGTGCATTGTTCCACCCGGATGAGAGGAGAGGGTTGCAATAACAAATGGAGCCCTGATCAGGAACAAAACCATAGATGTAATTGGAGACAATAGGAAGATGGAGCTTATGGGTTTCCTGACTCTTAATATTCTCAGTCAGGGGCCT
Organism: Myotis brandtii; assembly: GCF_000412655.1. Taxonomy (NCBI): domain Eukaryota; kingdom Metazoa; phylum Chordata; class Mammalia; order Chiroptera; family Vespertilionidae; genus Myotis; species Myotis brandtii. The sequence continues at coordinate 2,566,394 of NW_005360124.1, read as the reverse complement.
GGGGGACAGGTGTGCTGAGAAGTCCTGTCCAGCAGGCACTCAGCCCTGCCTGAGCGATGGCGCCCTGGGAGACAGCACCCGGTGACACCCCCCCACCCCGCGTCCATCTCAGGAGGGACACCGCTCACTGCAGAAGGCACCGCCAACTGCCCTCCCGTCTGTGATAAGCGTCAGGGGTCACTTGTCTGGAAGATTCTGCCATATCAGCAACTCCAGAAGTTTGAGTCGACCCTTGTCCTTCCATGCAAATCCATGTGGGGCCAGCACGATGGAAAAAGGAAGGTCGGCCAAGAAAACCACCTCGGAGGCCTCCTGACCCCACCCCTGGGAGGAAAGCGATTGCATTACACTCCGTCAGGAAGTGGTATTTTGAGCTCCCCTCCCCTTAACTGGATATAGCTGCCTGGAGAAGTTCTCCTCCTCCAAGTGAGTTAGCAGGCATCTGGAAGAGGGCAGGTGATGCTGGGAGGGGGGAGAGAAATGGGAAGGGACAGGCAGCCGCAGGAGGCTTGCCCATCTGGGATATGTTTTAACCTCTTTGTGAATACGCTTCTTCTCAAGCCGGATGGCTGTTCCTGGTGTTTGCTATGAATTATGTTGTATCTGCATCGAACAGCGTGTTGAGACAGGGCGTAGCATGTGAAGCATGTGCGGTAACTTCAAGTGGCAATATCCTTATAGATTTACTGCATCTCTGGTTTTTATCACCAAGATGCAAAAAAATCTTCCTAAAACAGACAGAGTTGGTGAAGTTGATGGTCACGAGTGTTACTGACACTGACCTCCGTCCGGACACCAAAGCCAACTCAGCACAGAAAAATGCAGTGGGATTGTCTATGTAAACAAAATCTCACATTAGTTACTGTCCACAGGGACACCAGGAGACACAAGCAGCAAGATGCCTTTCCCCATAGGACAAATCAGCAGCAAACTCATTGCACTGACAACAAGATGAAAACCCCAACAGGGCCAGTTCCTTAAAACAGGAACTGTGAACTATGTTACAGGGCGGGGGGGGAAACATCTTGAACAAGGGAGCAAATGAGAGCCTCAAAGAGCTCTCTCCATTTCTGACACTTGACTGAAAACAGATACATTCATGAGTCAAAGTGATGATGAAGAAAATTATTTTCTGACACATGCAGGTCTCCGAATGCATTAGCACGTCACAGCTTCCCGCTCCAGCCTGCCTGTGCAAGGCATTCCTGAGGCTCACAGACTCGGGGTGTTTGTTAAAAATTATCCTACAGGGAGAGACCACTACACATCTAGGAGACAGCTAAAATCCAAAATGCTGACAACACCAAATGTCGGTGAGGATGTGGAGCAACAGGAACTCTCATTCACGGATGGTGGAAAGGTAAAATGTTACAGTCATTTGGGAAGACAGTTTGGCAGTTTCTACAACCCTAAACCTTACCATATGATTCAGTAATTGTGCTCCTTGGTTACTCATATGGTGAGTTACTTAAGTGAATTTAAAACTTATCCCCACATTAAAAATCTGCATAAAAAAATGTGTGTGTGTGTGTATATACATATTTATATATGTGTGGATATATATACATATATATAAACATATATATGTATATATGTGTATATATATATATATATATATGTATATATACATATATATATACTTTATTCATAAAGGCTAAAACTTGGGAGCAGCCAAGATGTTCACCAATAGGTTAATGGATAAACAAACTGTGGCATATCCAGACAATAAAATACTTATTATTCAATGATAATGAGTTGAAGTGAATTAAAAAGTATAAACTACCAGTTATAGAGTAAATAAGCCATGGGGATGTAATGTAAAGCATGGTGACTACAATTAATAATACTGTACTGCACATTTGACATATGCTAAGAGAAGAGATCTTAAAAGTTCTCATCATAAGAAAAAAATCTATAACGATGTGAGGTGACAGGTGTTAACTACACTAATTGTCGTGAGCATTTCACAGTGTATACAAATATTGAATCATTATGTTGTACAAATAAAATTAATATAATGATAAAAATCAGTTATACCTCAATAAAATGTTAAATTAAAAAATAATCAACAAAATGTTTCTTTAGAGAGAGAGAGAGAGAGAGAGAGAGAGAGAGAGAGAGAAGCTATCAAGCCACATACAAAAAAACATATAGGAATCTTAAATGCATATTGCTAAGTGAAATAAGCCAGTTTAAAAAGGCTACAGAATGTTTGAATCTTTCTATACAACAACCTGGAAAAGGTAAAACTACAGAAACAGCTGTAAAAAGATCAGTGGTTGCAAAGGGTTTGGGAGAGGAAGGGAAAGATGAATAGGTAGAAAATGGGATTTTTAGGGCCATGAAACTATTCTGTATGATACTGTAATGGTGGCTATGTAACATTGTACATTTGTCAAAATCCATAAAACCACACCACACAGAGTGCAACCTAATATAAACTATAAATGTAGGTAATAATGTATCAGTATTGGTCCATCAGTTGCGACAATCAATTGCAAAATGTTAATAATAGGGGGGAGTGCGAATGAAGGGGGGTCTGGGAACTGTACTCTCTGAACAATTTTTCTATATACATAAAACTACTTTAAAAAATTAAGTATATTTCTTTTATTGAAATAATCCTGAATTTCTACTTCCTAGCATTTCAAGAGCTGTCAGCATGTGTACAATGCATGCACTTTCATGTACACACACACACACATACACACACAAAGTCAATATGGGGTGTGACCACATTTTGAAAACTTTCGCCTATAGACTCACTAACAATGGGCAATGATTAAATATATATATACAGAATATTACTTAGTCATAAAAATGAAGGAAATCCTGCCATTTTTGACAACAGGGATAAACCTTGAGGGCATTATAGTGAGTGAAATAAGACAAAGACAAGCACTCTAAGGTCTCATCCTGTACCAGTATAATAAAAGGCTAATATGCAAATAGACTGAACGGCGAAACAACCGGAACAACCGAACAACTGAACAACTGGACACTATGACATGCACTGACCACCAGGGGGCGTGTGCAGAACATGGCGGACGTTGACTGTGGCGGGATGGTGGAGCAGGTAAACAGGGGTGCCAGACCAAGGCAGGGCGCTGGTTGCTGTCATTGGAGCACGCCTCTGGTGGTTACTGAAAATTTTTGCTCCCATGCACTGCGGTCCTGCCCGGCGCTTGCACCTGCTGCTGGCATCAGAGCCACCACTCAGATCCACTGCCAGTGCTGGCCCCACTCACACCCGCAGCCAGCACTAGAGCCGCCACCTGCACCCGCTGCCGGTGCCCAGCGCCGGTCCCGATCACTCAGCACCATCAGTGGGTGCAAGTGGCGGCTGCCTGCCCTGATCACCCCTGAGGGCTTCTCCACCTCCCCCTGCTCCTGAGGGGCGATCAGGGCAGCAGCCGCCACTCGCACCCACTGATGGCACCAGCCCCGCTCTTACCTGCTGCTAGTACCAGCTCCAATTGCTCCACACCAGCAGCGGGTGTGAGCGGGGCCGGTGCCATCAGCACGTGGGAGCTGTGGCAGCAGGAGTGGGGCTTCCAGCAGACAGGGGACCTGGAGCCGTGGTGGGAGGGGCCAGGTAGGGGTGTGGAGGATGGCCACCCCTGTGCCTACCACAGCCTCCTGGCCCACAGTTCCTTTCAAGGTGCATGAATTCGTGCACAGGGCCCCTAGTTTATATATCTATAATCCCCCCCAAAAAAAGCCAAACTCATAGAAACAGAGAGTAGATTGGTAGTTGCCAAAGTCTTGGGGTGAGGGAATAAAGAGATATTGATCAAAGGGTACAAACTTCCAATTATAAAATGAACTCGAGGCCTGTTGCACAAAATTCACGCACTTGGGGGGGGGAGGTTCCCTCAGCCTGGCCTGCGCCCTCTCGCAATCTGGGAGCCCTCGGGGGATGTCTGACTGATGGCTTAGGCCCATTCCCCTAAGCC
>NW_005360124.1:2560378-2561933 GCF_000412655.1 Myotis brandtii | reverse complement strand
ATAAGTTCTGGAGATTTGATATACAGCATGGTGACTACAGTTAAACATACTGTATCATATACTTGAAAGTTGTTGAGAGTAGATCTTAAATGTTCTCAGCAAAAAAAAAAGAAGAAAAGGTAATTATGTGAAGTGATGCATATGTTAACTTAAAAAAATTGTTCTTTTAAAAAAGGTAAGCCTCCTCTGTCTCATAGAGCCTTTTCTTCTCTCAGCTCTACTGCTGTGATCTGAACACAGGAGGCCTAATGCATGTTTGCTGGACGACTGAGTCAATTAATTAGTCAATGCAATCGGCTAAAAAGGTTGCAGAATTAATATATCTTTGGACTCTAACAAGACGCAAATGCCTAGAGACAGCAAAATATAAATTTGGAGGAGAGGAGACGTGTGGAGAATGTGGAATACGGGTTAGCTTCTCTCCAGCACTTTATAACTTATAGTTTAACGCTTTATAATCATGTCAGTTCATTATTAGGCACACTATTGGGAGCAATAACAAAGAAAGAAAGAATTAAACAACAGCAATTCCCTCCCTAGAATGATTGGGTCTATTTTTTAAATTAACTTGCAAAGTGTGTGTGAAATAGGTTCTATCCAGATCAAAATTATCAAAAACAAATTAATCTAGTTGATTCCGATGTTTATCAAACAATATTAAAAGGCAATAAACAATTGTTTTCCTGTCATTGCTTTTCTGTAGCTCTGATATCATACAACCAGAGATTTTCCTTTGGAAATTCTGTTTAAAAACTGCACTTCTTTCCATATGACAGGAATCAGCAAATATCTGCTGACAGGAGGAAAGATAAATGTGGTGAAGATGAGGCAAGACCCCTTGTTTTACATATAAGCTACCACGTTAATTTTTCAGAGAGCAGAACTACATCCTGAAATTTTTATAAATGTGGAATGTTCTTTCCATGGGAGTGCGACAACACATTCGGGTTCTACAGCTGAGCTACCAAGCTAGTTGGCAATTTCTTACAGATGTAATTACCTACTTTTTTTCTTCAGGAAAATGATACACATGTGCCAGCAATTACATTATACAAAACTACGCGTTTGGAACCAAGCAGTAATGTTAGAATATTGCGGTGCATACCCGCCATGAAAATCCATATTTGCTGCCTCCAGGTAATAAGGTGATTGCTATGTAACAGGCAGCAATGCAGCCACATCTCCTATTTGCTCTTGGGAGGAATCCCTTCTCATTGCTACTGAGGCTTCCTTTCCACCCCTGCAGCAGGTACCCACCTGGAGGGATGCATCTGATTAAGTGACTCCCTGCACTTGAGTAAAGAGAAGGAAAACCAATTCCAAGTTTAACATCATCCTTTTTCTCTGTGATGAATTTACCTCCTCCTTCCCGCTCCAATGCTAAATGAGGTACAATTTCAATCGAGCACCAAAATTTCTTACTTTGGGACGCATCCTCTCTTGAGTGCCTGAATCATTAACTTGTTTTATTTATCTATTTGTGTGCCTGGTTCTGGAAAGGGTTAATGTGGAAAACATGAACTGTTTCTAGGTAGGAACCTGGGGGATGGCTCAC
>NW_005360124.1:2531604-2559833 GCF_000412655.1 Myotis brandtii | reverse complement strand
GGTAGGTACATTGTTATTAACTTAATTAGGGTACTCCTAAGGCTTAGGAAGAGCCACACTCAAGGGGCCAAAGAGCCGCATGTGGCTTGCGAGCCGCGGTTTGCCGACCACTGTGCTAGGATCTGGGGATGTGGTGGTGAGTACAACAGAGAAGGTTCCCACCTTTGATGGAGCCTACATGCTAAAGGCATCCCAGCACCAGAAGCGAAGGTAATGTGCCAGGTTGCTGAGTTGGAGAAGATCTGCCTCAAAACATCTGAAAAACCATACTTTATAAGAGAAAAGAGGTATTTGGTGTGGCTATCGGCCATAAATGAGTACAAAGGGTGAAATCAGAAGGAAGACAATATGGGCCAATAAAAGAAATAATATTTTAATAAACAGACCTGTACAAGAGTGGAACAGACTGCACTACAAGGCAATGAGCTCCCCATCACAGGAGGTTCAAGCAGAGGGGGCAAGACCCATCGGTACATGACCAGGAAATTGGCTGTAACAGCTAAAAACAGAAGCACTGGGACATTAGAAGTTACTTCCCAATTTATGATTTAGGAGACTCCAAATCAAACCCCAAAAGTGCCTTGAACATCTCAGTCCTCATAATTTTAGCTTTAATGAGAAGCTTTAATGACCATATAATGACATAATAAGCCATAATTTCTTTGGTTCCTGGCCATTCAGAGTCAAACAGAAACACTAAACATTAATTTCTGATTGCTATGCTGGGTTCTGGGACACCAACTGGCTTCAAAATGCCAAATGTCTCTCTAATAAAAGAGGAACTCAGGTTCTGGAAATAAAAACACACTGTAGTAATTGCTAAGGTCCACCAGTCACAAGGAAAAGACAGATCTGCAAATACTACTGATATTGGAAGTGAATTTGTCAGGGTAGCAGAATGGCCCCTGGTGATATCCTGCCCTAGTCCCCGGAACCTATGACTACAAGAGGCCCGGTGCACAAAATTCGTGCATGGGGGGTCCCTCAGTCTGACCTGCACCCTCTCCAATCCAGGAGCCATCAGGGAGTGCCCTGACAGCTTAGGCCCGCTCCCAATGGTTCTCTGCTCTCTGTGGGGCCTGCCTGCTCCACACAACGGTGATGTGCAAGCAGGCCCTGCTGGGTGCTGCCTGCGGGCTGTGCTTGCCTAATCCTAGGTCGCCCTGGCCACGGTCAAGCAGGCCCTGCTGGGTGCTGCCTGTGGGCCGCGCTTGCCTGCTAGGCTCGCATTGCCAAGGTGACACCGCCAGCGTCCCTCCCCAGCCGCTATGGGCACCACCATCTTTGTCACGGAGTGATGGTTAATTTGCATATTACTCTTTTATTAGATAGGATGATGAGAGAGTTCTCCATGCTTGTGCTATACTATATGGAAAATTGACCTTCAAACAGGGAGATTATCTTGGATTATCCAGGTGGGCCAAACATAATCATATGAGAGCTTAAAAGGAGTCCAGCCAGTGTAGCTCAGTGGTTGAGCATCAACCTAGGAACCAGGAGGTCACCATTCAATTCCCAGTCAGGACACATGCCTAGGTTGTGGACTCTATCTCCAGTGGTGGGCATGCAGGAGGCAGCTGATCAATGATTATCTCTCATCATTGATGCTTCTATCTCTTTTTCCCTCTCCCTTCCTCTCTGAAGTCAATAAAAATATTTCTTTTTTACAAAGGAGAGTGCTTTCTCCAGCTGGTGGCAGAAGAGAAGTGAGAGAGCCAAAGAGTAAGAAGGATTCGATGCACAGTTGCTGACTTAGATGGAGAGGGCCACAGGGACTGTGGATGACCTCTAGAAGCTAAGAGCAGCTCCCAGCCAACAGCCACGAACATGGGGACTTCCTTTCTACAACCCCAAATAGCTGGACTCAACCACCAACCTGAATGACCCTGTAAACAGATTTTCCGCCAAAACTCGAGCCCAGCCAATACCTTGATTGCAGCTTTGTGCTTCCCTGACTATAGAACCCAACTGAGCCCCAAGCGTCTGGCCTATGAAGCTAATAAATGGGTGTTGTTTAAGACACTCAGTGTGAGTTCATTTGTTAGTCAAAAATAGATAAACAGATACAAAATCCAAATGGTGAAGATGAAGCACTGTGAACCAGGTGTAGGGTTGGACTGGCCACCACTCAAGGGCCACACCTCCATCAGCTAAGTGAACCAGGGAAGTCTGAGGAAAGCAGTGCCCCAGTTGATTTCGTTGAAATAATGGCCATAAAGGGCCCACCTCCACCTCACATCTGTTAGAATGACTATCATCAAGAAGAGCTAAGGGTTACAAGGATGTGGAGAAAAAGGGAACCCTGTGCACTGTTTGTAGGAATGTAAATGGATGCAGCTACTATGAAAAACAATATGCAGGTTCTTTAAAAAATTAAAAATACAACATCCATATGATCCAGCAACCCCAATAGTGGGTATATACATCCAAAGGAAATAAAAACAGGATATTAAAAGATATCTGAGTCCCCATGTTTATTGCAGCATTATTCATGATAGCCAAGACATGGAAAAAACCTAGTGTCCATCAACAGATGAGTGAATAAAGGAGATGTAATATATATATTAGAGGCCTGATGCACGAAATGCGTGCAAGAGTAGGCCTTTGCAGCCCTGGCTGCCTCACCTCAACCCTCGCAGTCCCAGCTTCATCCGGAAGGTTGTCAGGACAGCTGTCCAGAAGGTCATTCTGCTGTTCGGCCATTCGGTCGATTTGCATATTGTGCTGTAATATATATATTAGAGGCCTGATGCACGAAATGCGTGCAAGAGTAGGCCTTTGCAGCCCTGGCTGCCTCACCTCAACCCTCGCAGTCCCAGCTTCATCCGGAAGGTTGTCAGGACAGCTGTCCAGAAGGTCATTCCTCTTTTTCCCTCTTCGGTCGATTTGCATATTATGCTTTTGATATATATATATATATATATACACACACACACACACACACACATACATACACACACACACACACACACACACACACACGATGGACTATTATTCGGCTATGAGAAGAAGAAGAAAATCCTGCATTTGTGACAACATGGGTAGACATTGAGGGCATTATGCTAAGAGAAATAAATCAGACAGAGGAAGACAAACACTATATGATCTCACTTATATGTGAAATCTGAATAAATAAATAAAAAGCTGAACTCATAGAAACAGAGAGTAGAGTGTGGTTACCAGGGGCTGGGGGGTAGGGAACATGGGGAGATGGTGTTAAAGGGTACAAACTGGCAACCAGAAGATGAGTAAGTTCTGGAAATCTAATGCACAGCATAGTGATTATAGTCAACAACACTGTATTACAGATTTCAATTGCTAGGAGAGTAGATCTTTCATGTTCTCACCACAGAAAATAAATGATAATTATATGATGTGACAGAGATGTTAGCTAATGCTATGGTGGTAATCATACTGCAATATACTGATGTATCAATCAACACACTGTACACCTTAAATATAACACAATGTTATGTGTAAATTATACCTTAATTTATAAAAAGAAAGAAAGAAAAAGCCCAATTTATTCCAACAAGAAGGGGAAGGGGAACTATGGCTTATGGAGGCCAAGTGTGGGTAACGCCTGTGAGACTCTCCTGCTCCTCAGAGGAGGGGCTGCCTTGCAGCTGGTGAGATGGGTGCGGGTGAAGGGAGGGGAGGACGCACTCAGGCTCCCGCTGCAATTTCATATGTGCACTAAGTGTTGATGACATTCAGGTGCTACATGGCTTTGCTTTGGTTTGTGCCCTGTGGTGCTCTGTGGTGAGGGTCCTCAGAAAGAAAGAGGGGCAGGTGCTGGGGCCAGGGAAGCCCTTGCCAGCTCCCTCTCCAAGGCCAGGCTGGCATTTCTCTCCTGAGCTTGAAACTTACACACAAGTAGAACAGCACATTCAGGACCACTCAACATTCTGGCAGCCTTGGGCGTTCTAAAGATTCTCACCACCCAAGGGCACATCTCTCACCTGGAGCCCTGCACTACCTCCTAACAATCTCCCTACTTTTGCTCCTGTCTCCATAGGGACTATTCTCAACACAACTGAGTGATCCTCTTAAAACACACATATGGCCCGGCCAGCATAGCTGAGTGGTTGAGCATCAACCTATGAACCAGAAAGTCACAGTTCGATTCCTGGTCAGGGCACATGCCTGTGTTGCGGGCTCGATCCCCAGCGTGGGGACATGCAGGAGGCAGCCGATCGATGATTCTCTCTCATGATTGATGTTTCTATCTCTCTCTCCCTCTCCCTTCCTCTCTGAAATCAATAAAAATATATATTTTTTAAAAGATACACACATATGACCAGGTCATCCTCTACCAAAACCTACCAATGGCTTTCAAAGTGCTTCTGGTGAACTGTGTGACCCTCAGGGTTGGCCCACCACCATCCCTCTGGGCTTCTCTCCCAGCCCGCCCCCTCACTCACTCCAAACACACCACGCTCCCCTCTGCATCGACCTTTGAACCTCTTTTCTTTTCCTGAAATTCTCTTCCCAGATATCCACATGGCTCTCTCCCTCACTTCTTTCAGGCCTCTGCTCTGAGAGACCTTCCAGACCACCCTAGAAAAAAACACTACCTCATCCCTACTCTACTTCACCCTCTCATCTCCCTTACCCAACTTTATTTTTCTACATAGAATTCATTACCACTTGTCAGAATTTGTATTTGTAGGAGTGTTTGGCTATTGTCACCCTGTTCCCAGGTGTGAATATAAGCTCCATGAATTTATAATGTTTTGTTGGGTGCTGTATCTTAATAAACTCTCAAGGTACCTTGTGAAGTAAATATTGAATGAATGAATGAATGAATGAATGACAGGAGGGCTCCTAGGAGATGTTGAGTGGTCAGATTGGGTCAACTAGAGTCAAAAAGCAAGCAATTCTAGGTTCAGGAGTCCCTAACGTAGTGAGATGTCAGTTGCTACAGAAAGTACAGAGACATTCTTTCTTCATTCTTTCAGCAAACAATTCCCACACATGTGCTCTGTGCCGGGTGTCCTTACCAGTCATGAAAATTTCTTCCACATGAGATAAGGAGAGCACCCTTCATTCAACAATGCACCACGAAAGGGGTGTTTTGCCATGATTTTCATAGAAGCAATGGAACAGTCTAGAAATACCCATGCTATTGGGAAATCCTGTGAAATACAGCATACATCTATGAACAGGTGAGTATACTCAGAGTGGCTAACTTGGAAGGCTGCCTTGTCTCTTGTTTTTTCCAGCCTACTTATTTCCTAAGTTTACCTACTTGTGTTCTTGGGCTCCTCAATTTAAAATGAGCCCACAAGGAGGAACTCCCCCTTCCTGTCAAATTAGAAAATGCTCGAGAAGGACACAGAGGCTGTGTAAGCTCCAGTTGGTGACCCGGGAGTGTTCTAAGATTAGCCGAGTGCTGAGGCCACCAGATGGGCATCTGGGGCCATGTTGTTTACTAAGAGAATGACTTACAGATGGGAGAAAAGTGCGTGCTGGCTGAGCAGAAGAGCAATAGGACAGGTGGCCTGGGAGAGCCTGGAGAAATGGGAGAGCCACCAAGGTCCTCCCAGTGTACTGAACAGATTTCTCTCTCATGACTCTACAGCTGCAAAGTGCCCCTGCTCTGCATTTTCAGCACAAGAACTGTCTTTTCGAAAAGGTCAACTTCAGAATCATCACAAAGTGATCTGCTCGCGGTGCTGCCAGAACACTTGGTGAAGAATATTTGCAAACACCGTCTTCCCTTGTCTAGGCAGGTTCCACCTTGAGCTGCCTCAATGTTTGTGTTCCTTCCTAGAATGTGGGAAGAAAGGGCGACGGCACCAGAAGTGGAGTTTTCCTGCATGGCAGGTTCACAGATTTAGAGAACACAGTTCTCCAGGGTCCCACGGAGCATGGCTGTGGGAGAGCTTGTGAGAAGCCCCAAGACCCCGTCACAAAGAGCCCCTTTCTGGAACAGACGGACAAACATCTGCTAGAGCAGCGGTTCTCAACCTGTGGGTCGCGACCCCTTTGGGGGTCAAATGACCCTTTCACAGGGGTCGCCTAAAACCATCGGAAAACACATATATAATTACATATTGTTTTTGTGATTAACCACTATGCTGTAATTATGTTCAATTTGTAACAATGAAAATACATCCTGCATATCAGATATTTACATGACGATTCATAACAGTAGCAAAATTACAGTTATGAAGTAGCAACGAAAATAATTTTATGGTTGGGGGTCACCACAACACGAGGAACTGTATTAAAGGGTCGCGGCATTAGGAAGGTTGAGAACCAGTGTGCTAGAGGAATGTCAAAAGCGGAAGGTGGAGTGTCCCAACCATGAAGTGAGCACATTACAGCAACTCCTGATGAATCTCCACGGCATGGCGAGGCCTGGAGACAGTTGCAGTGTGGACCGGCTGTGACCTTGAGCAGCAGCAGGAAGTCCAGTGCCTCATCCCTGGACAAGTCTGTGAATGTTCCAGGCCTGTCTGGTTCTCAAAGATTTGTGACTGTTTTCCAGAAACTCCAAAAGCCCCTAAATATTTGCCTGGTTCTGTGTCTGTCGCTTAAGAGTTGTTTCTCTTTCTAATTTAAAACTAATAAAGCAGTTTGTAATGGTCAAGACTGGAAATAACCTAGACATCTATCAACAACAGAAAAATTAACCAGATAATATCATATGCATTGAACTGACTCTCATACATCAGTGAGAATGAAAGAATTATTACCAGAAGCAGCAACAAGAATGAATCCCAGAAACATAACATTCAGCACCATGAGCCAGACGCAGGAAGACAACAGAGAGCACGCCGCACAATGCCTTTTAAGAAGAATTATACCAAGTTCAACAGCGGGCACAACTAACTTGTGCTGTTAGAAGCCAGGATGGTGGTCACCCTCCAGGAATAGTGCCCAACTTCTCAGGTGCCAGTCATGTTGTGCTTCTGGGTCTGTGTGCTGTCACCCAAAAGTGTTCACTTTATAGAAGTGTGCCATGCTGTGCGCTTATAATTTTGCATATTTTTCAGTATGCATATGATACTTCAATTGTTTCAAAAAAAGCAGTCCATTGATTATTTTTAATAGACATGCACTGAGTTTGCATTGGTCTACAAACCCCCACAGGACTGGCCCTACCGTCTTTCCCACCTCATCTCCCACCATTCTCCCGCTTGTTACTCAACTCTTACTGCTCTTCTCTCAACCCAGCCACAAGCCCACCCCAGGGCCCTTGCACTGGCTGTTACTTCTATGTGAAATGCTCTCCCCACATATATCCAGAGGGCCTGATTCCTCTCCTCCTTCACATTTTTATTCTAATCCAAAAAAATGGCAAACTGCAGCCTGTGGTTGAACCCAGTCTACTGCCTATTTCTGTAAAGTTTTATGGGACACAGCCACCCTCACTCCTTTATGTAATGGCTAGGGCTGCTTTTGCAGTAAAAAGATGTTGAGCAGTTGGCCAGCAAAGTCTAAAATATGTAACTATTAGGTCCTTTGCAAAAAAGGTTTGCCAACCCCTACTCTGCTGCTACTTTCCCAGGAAGGTCTTCCCTGGCCTCGCTTAAAACTGGAATCCAGTGGATGCGGAGAAAAGAGAACTCTCATGCACTGTTGGTAGGTTTGTAAACTGGCGCAGTGGAGAACAGTATAGGAGGGTCCTCAAAAAATTAAAAAGAGAACTAACATCTGATCTAGCAATTCCACCTCTATTTATCCAAGGGAAATTAAATCACTATCTTGAAGGGATCTATACACCCCCATGTTCACTGTGGCAATAGCCAAGACATGGAAACAACCTAAGTGTCCATCAACAGATGAATGGATGAAGACGATGTGGTTTATATATGCAATGGAATATTACTTGGCCATGAGAAAGAAAGAAATTCTGTCATTTGCAACAACATGGATGGACCTTGAGAGCATTATGCTAAGTGAAATAAGTCTGACAGAGAAAGACAAATATTGCATGATCTCACTTATACAAAGTGGGGCAAACGTAGGTTTACAATTGTGAGTACCTGAAACAGTTTATTCTTGTATTATTATTCATTAATTGTTGTACTATTTTCCATACAAATAACTGTAGGCCTACTTTTGCCCCATCCTGACTATGGAATCTAAAAGAAAAAAACTCACAGGTAGAACAGATCCAAAACAAGTGACGGGGGCCAGAAGGTACAAACTTCCAGTTATAAGGTAAATGAAGTCCTGGGATATCATGTGCAGCATTATATTAAAAGTTTTTTTAAAAAACTGTAATGCGTCCCCACTCCCTTCCCCTCCTCACTGTGCCCCCACCACACACACACACACACACACACACACTACATTTTATCCAAACCATTTACCAACAACTGACATACTCGTCTTACTTTTCTGGTTTTGTTACATTTTTTTGTTTGTTTCCCCTCAGGAGAATGTAAGCTCCATAAGGGCAGGACTCTCTGCATGTTTTGTTCTGTAATTACATCCCAGCACCTAACTCAGATCGAATTCTGTAAATATATGTGGAAGCCAGGAAAGCACCAAACTCAAGTGGTATGCCCGGGAAGACCTGACCAATTGTATCATCTTTAGCTCATTTGCATTCTTTGCCTAATTTAGAGGACATTTTTTCCCCAATGTGTGTAGGTCTAAGTTAAAATGAGATCTTCGGCAGGTTTAATTTCTTTAAAAATTTCAACGGAGCCCTGGCCAGTGTGGCTCAGTTGACTGGAGCATTGTCTTGTGCACCAAGAGGTGGTGGGTGCGATTCCAATCAGGGCATATACCCAAGTTGTGGGTTTGATCCCTGATCAGGGTGTTTTCAGGAGCCAACTGATCAATGTTTCTCTCTCTCTCTCTCTCTCTCTCTCTCCCTCCATCTCTGCAAAATCAATCAATAAATAAATAAAAGTTCAATGGATTAGGGATGGCAGTAGCCACCATGGCAGAAAATATTCAATATTAGTAACTGACCCTTAAGAACGAGGATAAGAAGGAAGAAAGGGATATTGGTATTAGGTTTGCCTACTTTAAGCCAAAATAAATCTCAAAGCTGAGGAGCTATTATCAATAACCAACCACTCCTTGGGAGCAGCTCGCTTGACGGTGGGTCACTGGTCCTCATCCTGCGAAAGCAGGGAGCTGACGGCAGCAGAAATCGTTTGAATTCTTGGCACACCGCCCAGAGTTATTTCCCAGGCCCTCGGTAAATCACTTTCTCCCACTGCTCACAAGTTCCAAGGATGGGATCTCCCCTCATTGCTGCTTAACCACTGCGTGTGAATCTACAAATACCTCAACATGAGAAATTCAATTAAAAAGGCATCTCCGAGGATTTGGCTCTGCTTATCTGTTCATTCTTAAGGACATAGGAAAGCTGAACAACACGAACATCCTCTGGGCTGAGGGCTTGACGTGCAGTGTCTCCATAAAACAGCTGTGACCTTAGAAACTCTCATCCCTTAGGTTGGAGATATGACAGGGCCACAGCTGTAACTGACCTTTAAAAGCAAACTGCTCTAAATCTTCACTTCTCTTGTGGATCACATAAGAATTAAGAATAACCGGTGAAGCAGAAGATCAGCTGTGAAGGTGGCCAACAGAGTGAGGGCCTGAGCCGTGGTTCGGTCATGGTCCCCCTGTCCCTCCCGAGCCCAGGTGGAAGAGGCTTAGGAGTGAGGGACACGCCCGGACATGGGCCACCTGAGGGGAGCTGGGCTCAGAAACAGCCATTCTCTCCTCGCCTGTTCAAATTTCAAATCCCAACAGAATACTCAACCGCCTAAGGAAAAAAATTGTTGTCAAGATGCAGGTTAAGCCCTGGCTGGGTGGCTCAGTTTGTTGGAGCATCAAAACATACGACAAAAGGTTGTGGGTTTGATTCCCAGTCAGGACACATATCTAGGTTGCAGATTTGATCCCCGATCAGGACAGGTCCAGGAGAAGCAACCAATTGATGTTTCTCCCTCACTCTCTCACCTCAATCTTTCTCTCTCTCTCTTCTCTCTCTAAAGTTAATTTTTAAAAAAACATCCTTGAGTGAGGATTAAAAACAAAAAGATGCAAGTTGAAGCCATCAGGGAAATGCAAATCCACAGTAAAAATGTCAGACAATAACAAGTGTTATTGGGGAGGACGTGGAGAAATCAGAACCCTCATACACTGCCCGCGGGAATGTAAAATAAAGCAGCTGCTGTGGAAAGCAGTCTGCTAGCTGCTCAAAATGCAAATGTAAAGTTACCACATGAACCAGCAATTCTGTCTACTCATAGGTGAATGTAAACATATGTCCACACAACAACTTGTGCACAAATGTTCATGGCAGCATTATTCATAATAACCAACAGTGGAAACAACCCAAATGTCCATCAACCAGTGTATGAATAAACAAACTGTGCCACATCCATACAGTGGAATATCATTTGATGATACAAAGAAGTGAAGTACAGATACACACTGCAGCATGAATGAACCTGAAAGTCATGATGATCATTGAAACACGGCAGTCACAAGACCACATATTGTATGATCCTATTTATATGAAATGTCCAGAATAGGCAAATGTAGAGAGACAGAAGGTGGATTAGTGGTTGCCTCGGGCTGGGAGATGTGCAGGGGTTGAGGGCATTGACAACTAAGGGGTCGTCGGGGGTTCCTTTGAGAGATGATGAAATGTTCTAAAATCAACTGGGATGGTGGCTGCACGATTCTGTGAACATACTAAAAAGCACTGAATTACACACTTTCAATGGCTAAATTGTATGACATGTGCATTGTATCTTAATAAAGCTGTTTAAAAAAAAACCACATGTCACAGACTGAGCAGCACTGACCCTCATTAAGAAGATGCATGTGGTTCCTCTTACAAGTTCTGCTCTCACTGGGTTAACTCGCTAGGATAAGCCTGGGTACTGCGCCTGGATTCCTCCAGGTTTTCCTCCTTCCCCGCTTAGTGACTGGCTTAAGGAAATGACCGATGAACTGAATATGAGGCATTTTACAAAATATATGTACTGCATAAATTCACAATAATAGGCTCAATTGATTCCCTAATAGCATAACAGCTGAGGGGATGGGAAAGCCGGGAGGCTCGGAGAGGCCCAGAGAAGGAGGGAGCTTGCCACTGACCAGGGTGCTCATTAAGCCCCGGGTCTCTCGCAGCTTCAGCTCCGCTGGTAGGAGAACTGACCACACTGAGCGCTCTCTGGGCACCCAGGATGGTGAAAACAGCCCCCTGTTATTTTGCAAAATATGACACAATAAAAATAAAAAGACTCGCAAGCACCGAGGGGCCACTTGGAGAGCCAGGAAAGAGTAACAAAAGGTGAACCCTCTGGCCAGTGGCTGAAGGGTTATTTCTCTCCCCCATTCATTAACACAAAATAGAAAGAAAGAACTGCTGGACCTCTTGGCTTTCATTTCATGCACAATTTTCAGTTAGGATTCAATGCCAGGAAGTGTTTCTGCCTCAGCACCTAAATAATTCACAGCTGCTCAAAATATCCACCAGGAACCCGCACCGGGGACAAGCCTGCTCTGCAGCGCGGGTTGACGGGGTGTGTGGGTGTCTCCAGCTCGATTCCTGAAGAGCAGGTGCTGATCTGCTACCGAGCCCGCCCAACACTCACGGGGAAGGTGCCAACCCGCTCCTTTGACTGGGGCCCTTTCTAAAGTTACTGCTCAGGGTTGACAACTCTAGGGATCACACCTTAGTCTCTTGAACTTTGAGATCTTGGACAGACCAGGGTTCAAATCTCAGCCCACCGCTTACTGGCTGTGTGACTTGGGACAGGATCCATCTCGGTGACCCATTTTCCTAACCTGGATAGTAGGGGTATTAATTCTCACTTCACGGGTTGCTTCTGAGGATTAAATGAGATGAAAGGCACTTAGGCCAGGGGCTGGTACCTAGTAAGTGCTCAACAAATAGTAGCAATCACTGTGGCTATTGTCATTGTTATTTGATAATGTGTATTCATTTCTGCATTCCTTCAGCTAACCAATATTTGTATTGAGCACTCACAGTGTCCTGGCACTGGGACACAGCAGCCTGCCCTCCTGGACCGGCCAGTCTAGTGGGGAAGACAGACAGCCAGTGGGCACCCAAAGGAATGAACCAGTTCATCCACAGCCTTAAGTGCTATGAAACAATAACAAGCAGTACTGTGATTGGAAGGGTCACTTTAGAGAGAAAGTCAGATAGTGGGTGTGATGAGGCATTAAAGGTTTGTTGATTTTGTCCTGGCTGGTGTTGCTCAGCGATTAGAGCATCAGCCTGTGCCCCTGTGGGTCCAGGATTCAATTCCCAGTCAAGGGCAAATACCTGGGTTGCAGGTTCTATCCAGGCTCTGGTCAGGGCTCATAGGGAGGCAACCAATTGATGCGTCTCTCTCACATCGATGTTTCTCTCTATCTCTTCCCCATCCCCCTTGCACACTCTCTCTAAAAAGCAATGGAAAAAATATCCTGGGATGAGGATTAATCAAAAAAAATTTTTTGTTGTTCATTTAGTAAATGTTTATTAGCTGACCAACTGATCGATTGGGAGACCCTTCTAAGCCCTCCTGCTAAAATGAGTAAAGTGACTACATGGACGTGTAGGCACCCAATACCCTTGTGCAAGGCACGCTCACACACACTAGCTGAGCACATCTCTGAGCCTTCCCTTTCTGCTTTCCTCCTCCTGGAGGCCAGGCCCCCTTCCCCCTTGCCCCTCGCTATCTGGGGTTCCCTGGGATCTAAGTAAGTCACAATTCCCTGGAAGGAATCTCACATGTCAGATGTCTTTCAGCATCTCTGACTGTTCTTCACACATCACTGAGAGAGTGGAATTTTCAACAGAGCCCTTGAGAGGAAAGGTCCTCTGAAGACATTCTAAGTCTGCAAGACATGAAGGTGAGCAGAGAAGGGGAAGAGCGTGACAGGGTTCTTCATTTATTCCACTCACACTGCAAAGGGGAAGAGTAAAATGAGGTGATGGAAGAAGAAGTGAGGACATGCCCCCAAAACTGAGATGTGACTATCAATCACCCAGCAAAAAGCCCACCAAGAGAATAAAGGCGCTTAGAACAACATGAAGCAGGCTGCAACATTTCTGGAGGCATTCAGAGCTCAAGACACACACACACGCACACACAACTGTGGTGTCTTCCCCTAGTTCTAGAAGTGTTAGCTAAACTAGCCCTGTAAAACAATTCTCCAGGTCATTTGGCCTATACAAACTATACCCCAATGGGGTTGTTATTTCCCCCTGATAAAAGGTGGTCAATATTGTTTCCTAAAAAGAAACAGAAAATTCTGGAAGGATGCACCTAAAAGGTCTGTGGCGAGTAGTGGCCTCTGAGAAGTATATCAGGTGTACAGAATTTATTTATTTTTCATTGAATAATCTTTTGTATTATTTGAACTTTTACTATGTGCTGTATAATAATTATTAAAGAGAAAAGATAGTATCTCCAAAATAAATATTGGGGGAAAGTATTGATATTCTGTTTATTTATCAATAATTAGAAGTTTTTTGCTGTGATCTATTGAAAGTCAGCCCTCAACACAAGGGTTTGTTTAAAATAATAATAATAAAATAATAATAGTAATAAATACAAGTTTTAGAAATGAATTTCCTTTGTCTAAATCATTAGATTATAAGGGTTGGGTGGGGGGAAAAGAAAAACTAAATAAATCATTAGATGATCTAAAATGTATAAAAATAATTATACACCACAACCAAGTGGGATTCATCCAGTATGCAAGACAGGTTCAACATTCAAAGTCAATTAATGTCATCCATCACAACAGCAAACTAAAAAAGAAAATCATATGATTATATCAATAAATACAAAAAACATATTTGACAAAATCCCAAACCCATTCATGATTTAAAAAAAAAAAAAAACTCTGAATAAACTAGAAATGGAAGGAAACTTTCTCAACTTGACAAAAAAAATCTATGAAATACCTACAGCTCATATCATACTCAATGGTGAGAAACTGTAAGCTTCCCCACTAAGATCAGGTACAAGGCAAGGATATCCCCTCTCCCCACTCTTTTCAACATGGGAGGCCTTGCTCACGCAAAAAGGCAACACCTGGAAATAAAAGGTGTACAGATTGGGAAGGAAGCAATAAAACCGTCTTAATTTACAGATGACATGATCATCTATGTAGAAAATCAGAAAGAATTGACAAAAAAACTCCTGAAACTAATAAGTGATTAATAAACAAAAGTCAATCTCTTTGCTATATAGCAGATGGAGAGTGAAATTTGAACTTAAATGATTATATGCCACTTATTTCTATGTACAAAAAAGAAACATAGCAATGTTAACCAAGCTCACATAAATGATGTCTTATCATGAAGTCAAAAGAACTATGAGAGTGGAATTCTGAACACCAGGTCCCCATCTTCTCTGTCACTCACCAGGTTAAGTGAGACCCTTCTCTTCTTTGGACTTCAGGTACTCCCTGAGACAGACACAGGCATCCCTCCTCAACACACACACACACACACACACACACACACACACGCACGCACACGCGCGCACACACACACGTGCGCAATTTAGTGGCCAGTCAATGCCTATTTTCCTTTAAAACTCATCTGAGACATCATCTCCTCCAGAAAACCTTTCCTGTCCTTCCCAGGCTGGACTAGGTGCCCCAGTGGCTGCTCAGAATTTCCATATGGAGACACTTTGAGGATGAAAATCTGGTAGGAAGCAGGGAAAGGGGGGTGTGACTTTTCTTGAAGTCACATTTTACAGCAAGGTACAAATTTTGCTGAGATATTTGCAAGAAGAAAAGCAAAGGTCTTAGAGATGCTCTTATTCACATTTAAATGTGAGTTAGAAAATATCAGTGATCCATTTCAAAGATTATCCTCTTGAGTAGTAGTGACTTTGGAAGAGAATGACTAGAGAATAAAGGAGGGGTACATCTTCCCCCAAGCCATACCTTGCCTCTACTGTTGGCTTCTCTATGTGCTCCAATAATGTCCTGGTGAGTTATTCTACCATAATAGCACCACCCTGGAGCTATTTAGGTGTCTGTCTTTTCTACTGGGAAGGACCATACTCTTATTTATCTTTGTATATATCTCCGGTACCCAGACCAGTCCTTAACTGGTCCTTAACATAGGTCCTCAGTAAATGTTTGTGTGATGAATGGATGAATGATGGGTACACGGATGAGTGGAGGAGAGGGTGGGTGGATAGATGGATGAAATGATGGGAGGGGATACTTTTTTAATCTTCAGTTTTACCTTCAGACTAAAATCTCCTAAAGGGTGAAGATACGGAATCTCAAAATCATTTCCAGTAACATCAAGAAAATGTTTCATATTTAATAACTGCTCAATACATTCAGAGAGAAAAAACTGGCATTTCCCCTTAATGGGTGCACTAAAGAAAGACTGGGAGGAAGGCAGGAAGAAATTTTTAACAATAAATATTGGATAATAGCACTAAAAGCCTCCCTTCCTCTAATGGAGGTACAATTTGGAGATAAACCTAAACCACCTTCCTCTCTGTGGCATATGATTAAAATCTGCTTTGTTCTTCTAATTTGCTATTCTCAGATTCCACACTGCTGCTGGCACTGCAAACTCAGGCTTCACGGCTGCCCTTGAATTACTGTACAACTTTTCCTCCTCTTTTTTCTCTTAATCAGCACTGAACCAAGAAAGTGCCATCTACACCTGGTGGAGAAATTACATCTCCAAACCCTAGAGACAAAGTGTGTTATTCAAGGTCCCCCACCCACAACCACCCCACCCCCGTGCCAGGATGCTCCTCAGCAGAAATGCATCCCCCTGGAGGTTTGGGAACACAGGAGGTGAAGTTTTCCCTGACAAGGCTCCAGTGGGGGATGAAGTGTTTTTTCTACTCCTGACTCCAGAGATTTCATTACTCTTCTGCCTAAGCCTTCAAAACAAAGAGAGTCTAACAAGGCTGTAGCTAGTGCCTAACAAAACCAAACAAAAACAAACAAACACACTTTGTTTTTGTATTTTTCTAGAAATCCTCTAAACACCATGGTCTGGAATTGCTAAAATTTCAATTTTCAGAGTCAATCTCAAAACTGAGAGGTAAATTACCTTAGAGAATAGGTAAAAAAAATTATACTGACAGTAGCTTTTTTTTTGGACAATTTCTTGGGAGTTAATTTGAAATTTCAAACTACAAGCAATGTCTATACTTTGCCAAATTATCTAGATATCAATTATCTAGATATGTTAAATGGCAAACTATCCCTAAATACATGATAAGTTGATTGCAATTTTCATTCGGATATACACTGAACCTTTGCCAAATTATCTAGATATCAATTATCTAGATATCAATTATCTAGACATGTTAAATGGCAAACTATCCCTTAATACATGATAAGTTGATTGCAATTTTCATTCAGATATACACTGAGCCACATGTTGACAAAAAGAAAGTAGAAAAGAACTAGAACTGTCCTTAGATGACAGCTGTGAGATACCAATAGGCTTGCTTTACCCAGATATGTAATCAGTATATGGTTTTTCCTTTGTGTTATTTAGAAAGTTGTCAGTGGAAAGAATTACATCATTTAGACTACAAGGAAGTTTCAAAACCAAAATAATGGTAGTATTTAGTATAGTAGGAGCAAACCTAAAACCCAAGACACCATATCCCATCCTAATTTCGCTAAAAATGCAATCTTAGGCAAATCACATAACATCTCTAGGTCTCAACTTAATCAACTAGTTAATACACACTATTATCATACTAACCAAGGATATAAAGAGGCTCATGAGTGGAAAGGGTGCCTTAAACAAAGAATCTCTAAATATCTCACACACCATACACTGTAGATGATACCTACACACACATACAGATCAGAAGGACTAGCATTATTCTCAGAACAATGGACAATAATATGTGTAGACCAGCCCAAAAAATAACATCAACTAGGAACGTCAAGAAAGGATTATTAGCCAATTTATTAATTAGGTTTTATCCTGTCTTCTATTAATAAGACCAACTAGTTATTGATTTTAAGACTGTTTAATTTTATTATCAATCCATTAGTAAATGATATTGTATTTGAATTTTCACAGTTTGTGTGTAAAGACCCTGGTTCAGTCAATCCTTTCAAGACCAACATTAAGCCCAGTGCCTTAAAGAACAAATTATGCTTCTGAGGGGAGAGATAATAAACCAAACCCTGATCTGTTAACATACTAACTCCTTTCCCCTGCTACAGAATAATCCCATTTCAAACCTTAGCATAATACATAGATATATTTAGACAAAACTCTATTGTACATCTAAGATCCAGATTATTATGTTACTAATATTAGATTATTCCTTTTAACAGTTTTAAAGAACTTGAATTTATTTTAGTTAATATTCACAATAACCCTTGGAAATTAAGTAAAAAACAAAATTTTCCAGAGAAGATATCTGAGATACAAAAAAATATCAAATAAAAGATAAACCATTGCAACATGACTCACAAAGCTGTTCCTCACATACCATGTTTACTTCAATGTTGTACCATGTTGGTAGAAATTTTAAATGTAATCTCTATTTAATATTCATGACACTGTCTCAAAGGGTAACTTCCCTTGAGTGAAAATCCTATGCTTTGTATCAGAAAGTTAAAGCTGAGAAAGGACTTTTTTTCATTTGCTAGTCCAAGCTAGAAAACGAGGATTAAGAGCAGAAAACTGCACTGATAACTTGGATTTGGCTGCCCTAGTTGCAGAAGAAAGTGGGGAAGCTCTTGCTCATAAAAAATAATCAAATACCCTTGGAAAGAATTCCAACGCTCATAGTCCATTGGTTTGATTTACAAGGATGACCCAAGCAGAAACATGGACAAAAAAGGGAGACCCATCATGGTAGTTTCATTCATACCTCATGGTCTCTACCACCACTTGCAGGAACACTAAAGACTCTCTTATCTATGTCTCTGTGACAGACCGCTCTGCTGTCTTTCATTCCTTATATCCAACTGCCTACTAGAAATCCTCCACTCGGATACCCTACAGGCACCTCAAAGTCAACATGCCCAAAGTGAAACACATCACCTCCTCCCTCCAAACTGCATCTCCTTTGTTCCACCTTCTCAGGGCCAGCTTCATGGTGTATGACACATACTGAGAAGGGCCCCATACTTGGCGTAATGGTCTGCTGTCACCATCCTGAAACTCTTAATAATGTTGAACAAGAGGTCACACATGTTCATTTTGCACCAGGCCCCCAAAATTATGTTGCCGGTCCTGTCTCTCCTGGAGCGGCATCACCATTACTCCTGTCACTGGACCCAACCACCTGGAACTCCCCTGGATTCTTCCTTGCTTCACTTCCACCTGCAATCATGCTGCTTCCTGCCAAGGGGATCACCTTGTCTGCAATGCCTTTTCCTTCACTTCCACCTGCAATCATGCTGCTTCCTGCCAAGCAAGGGGATCACCTTGTCTGCAATGCCTTTTCCCTTCTTCAAAGAGTTGACTTCCACTTTTCCATTAATTATTAAGCAAGATTGATCTATAGCAGAGATACTTATTGCTGCCCCAGTATAATATGGATGCCTCCTCTTGGTCCTCCACCTGCATATACCTGTCCCTGCCTCTGACATTTTGTCCTTGCATCACTACTTTGTCTCTCTCGCCACAAATGACTGTGCGCCTCTTGACAGCTGATTTTATTTACTTTTTATTTCCCATCCCCCACTCTGTGCTTGGCATACAGAAGATGTGTTTTACATGTTTATCAAATAATATTAATGTCATTTCAAAACTTTACTAATTTACTTATGAGAAAGCATAATTTCTTGATCTATACAAATGTTCTTCTCTGTTAGAATGAGCTTTACTTTTTGCTAAAGTGATCCTCTCATTTGCCTCCTGCACCTTCAGGGAAAATCACCAAAACAAACAGCTCCAGAGCTTATGTTACACCTCACATGCACTTTTCACTGTCCTCCAGGGTCACTGTCCCTCAGGGTCACTTCTGCTACTGAGAATAGCTGGGTCCCCCTATGCCTCTAGGAGCTTCCAGGCACTGCTAGTCATTATACACAATGATTTTTTAAAAAATATTTTTTATTGATTTTTAGAGAGAGGTGAAGGGAGAGGAAGAGAGAGAGAAATATCGATGTGAGAGCAAAACATCAATCGGCCCCCTACTGGGGATCGAGCCTGCAAACCTGGCATGTGCCCTGACCGGGAATTGAAACAACCACCTTTTCAGTGTACCAGGCAACACTCAACTAACTGAGCCACACTGGCCAGGGCATAGTGATTTGTTTGTGATGAGAAGTTGCCAGAATTCCTCTACAATGCCATCAAGAGTCCAGGATACGGGAAAGCACAAGTGGGAAGTATGGCCCAGAGGGACAAGAAGGCCCTCACTAACCCCAGTCCCCCCTGTGCTTTCACAGACATTCAACACTTTATCAGGTTGGTCATCACAGGAAGTCCTGTTTGAAAAGCAATCTCTTGATTTGGCTGGGGTGGGAGTCAGAAGGAATCATTCCATCCCCAGCATCAGTGTCTAATCAGCACTTTGGTCTATTGTGATAGACACACCTCAACAGATCTTTTTAATTCACTCACCCAGACGCTCAAACAAATGATGAGAGAGAACCATTGATTGGCTGGCTCCTGCACACCATTGTACATATGGGCGAAGCCTGCAACCTGGGCATGTGCCCTTGACTGAAATCAAACCCGGGACCGTTTAGTCTGCAGGCCGATGCTCTTTCCACTCAGCCAAACCAGCTAGGGCTCAACAAATTTTTTAATTCACTCACCCAGTAGCTCAAACATTCACTGAACATCTACTAAAAGAAATGTGCAGGTGAGGCACTATCAAAGGAGGTAACAGACAAAATGTCCCACACTCAAGGAAATTAAGAAAAGGATTATGAAAAAGATAAGTTCCATGAACACTTGACTCTTCCAAGTATGGTTCACAGACCACCAGCAGCAGCACCTGGAAGCTTGTTGGAAATGCCAAATTACAGGGTCCTCCTCAAGACCTCCTGAATCAGAATCTGCATTTTAACAAGAATACAGGAGCTCCATTGCAATATCAGAGACTGAGAAACATTTACCCATTCCACCCAGAACTGAACACTGGCACTTTATAGCCTGAATCAAGTTCACATCTCAGTTGTAAAACCTTCCCTGATAGCTCCTGACCATCATCCCATTGTTTCCCATCTCTGGACTCCACATCTGGCTCTCTGCTACTTCATAGGAGGAGCAACTTGAATCCTTCATCACACAAAATTGGAACTAAGAGAGGACCATGCTAGCCACCCAACACCTGTCACTTATGCATGTGAATCTCAGATTCTTCATGGGGCACGTTCTGACATTTCCATTCCTGCAATGTTTTTAAGTTTTCCCAAAATGCCTACTTAGAAAAAGAAGTAACAACTTAAGAGTTCAAATGACTCACAGACCTGATTCAAGTGGCTTACATTTCAAAAACTTAATGCATCATGGTACATAACCAAAGAAGGGTCTCAAAGTAAGACACGGCTTTATCTAATTATTAAAGTTGAAAAATCACAATTCAGTTAGAAAGCAGGTGCAATTGGGAATGCTTACTACAGCAGAACCTGGCCTTGTGTAACCTCTACGTTTAACATTGCAATACACACTCACAAACACACAGGTATATGCTTACTACTAAGAATTTTAAATATACACATTTTCCATGTACACAATGGGTGTTTGTTTGTTTGTTTTAATCTTTTTTGTTGTTGTTACTCACCTCCTGAGGATATTTTTCCATTGGTTTTTAAGGAGAGTGGAAGAGAGAGGAAAAGACAGACAGAAATATCAATGTGAGAGAAATACATTGATTGGTTGCCTCCTGCACGAGCCCTGACCAGGGTCTGGGCCATGCGGGAGCCTGCAACCAAGGTACATGCCCTTGACCACAATGGAACCTGGGACCCTTTGGTCCGTAGGCCGATGCTCTATCCACTGGGAAAAACTGACTAAGGCCACATTGGGTGTTTCTTATTTCATTAATAGCATTTCAAATACTTGTAATCCTGGAGGCCCAAGATGCATGGAAGTTCTATTTTGTTTTATTTGTTTTTCTTTTTAATTTTTCAGGAATTAATAGTCACCAAAACCAGTAATTCTTAAGCTTGTTTGGCCTCAAATCTCCATTACACTATTGAGGATCTATAGGATTTTTATTTGGGTTGTATATATCAATATTTGCTGAGAATGTTTTCAGTCAATTTTTGATTCATTTAAAAATAATAAGCCCACTGCACATTAACATAAGTTACATACTTTTATAAAAATAACTTATTCACAAAATAATAATTAACTTAGTAAGAAGGGGAGCATTGTTTTACAATTTTGCAAATATCTTTAATGTCTGGCTCACTAGAAAACATCTGGATTCTCATATCTGCTTCTGCATTCAATGCAGCCTCTGGAAATATCCACTGTATATTTGTGAGAGAATGAGAGTGGAAAAGCAAACAACAGCTCAACAAAGGTAACAAGACAGTTTGATGAGGGAAAATTGTTTTTCAACAAATGGTGCTGGGACAACTGGATAAAAAGCAAAAGAATGAAGTTGAACCCCTATCTCACACCATACACAAAAATGAACACAAAATGGATCAGAGATGGGGAATTTTTTTAAAATATATATTTTATTGATTTTTTTACAGAGAGGAAGGGAGAGGGATAGAAAGTTGGAAACATCGATGAGAGAGAAACAATGTGCCCACAACCAAGGTACATGCCCTTGACCAGAATCGAACCTGGGACCCCTGAGTCCACAGGCCGACGCTCTATCCACTGAGCCAAACCGGCTAGGGCAGGAGTTTTTTTTAATAGTTTGAACCTCATAGACCTCCTGAAATATCTCAGGGACTTCCAGGGGTCCCCAGACCATACTTTGAGGACCACTCACCCAGACAAAGCATGTAGAGTAGATATGGTGAGTTATCTTCCTTGGAGCCAGTTCCACCTTCCCCCTTCCTCCTTCTGAAGAAAGCCCTGATTTTTAGATATTGACCGGTCCATGCAGACCACTACCAGGAAGAAAGTTGGTTCCACACTGAGTCCCAGGGTCAAGTTCTAGTCACCTTAAGCTAATTAGAAGATTCCCTTCCACTGACTGTAGTCACTGGTTCAGGGGAGGACATGTGACCTAGGAGGACTTTTGCTTGGGATACTGAGTTGGAAATGGTTTCTCTCTTCCTCTGGAGGGTGTCCTATAAAAACGTGAGAACTGGAACTACTATAACCTTTTCACTACCAGTCCAAGGATAAAGCCATCACAATAGGCAGGACAGTACTTGAATTCAGTCCTTAAATCAGGACTCTGGATAAATGAGCCAGTAAATGTGCTTAATGTTAATGTCAGCTTGAATTAGAATTTCCTAGATGAAGTTAAAAGCATCCAGCAGCTATAGTGTCCAAATGATGTGAAGCCAACAGCATTTCATTCTCCCCACAGGCAATACACTTTGCATTTGCTCTGAGACATCAAGAGATAAGATCTTCGCAGACCATTGAAATAAGATTACTTTATTTTTTCATAATATACTTAATACAAAGAGCTGGCCCAAGTATTCTGGCCTAAACACATCAGCACTGGGCCATATCCTATTATATCTAAGGTCACTTACATATAATAGAACAGTAAGAAGGGAGCATTGTTTTACAACAGTTAAGTGTCCTTGTAAAACATCCCTTCTATTCCTTTTGTGTCTGATTTTCAGTGAACTCTAAATGGCATTCTAGATGAGTTTGACAGAGGAAGTGTTGGGCTGTCATTACTAACAGAAAAGGTGTGTCTGTCACCTAAATCTAGCTTGGATTTCACCAGCAGGATTTTCATGGGGCCTGATATTTAGTACATATGTATGTTTTGATGTGACTTATCCAATTCCTGTTCCAACAGTTAAGAAATTCAGGGAGCAGACACTATACACTACTCCCTTTAGAAAAAAAAAACTAAGTTGATTAAAACATGGGTGATGTTTTAACAGTTACACCATGCTTTATCTCAACAACCCAGGGAAAGATGACAATTGAGGAATTATTATGCCCATTTCCCAGATGAAAAACAGGAGACCCAGTGACTTGTTTAAGGTCTTGAACAATCAGAAAGTGATAGAGTTTGGGCTTAGAGACATTAGATTCTAAATCAAAGCCTTCCCAATACTTAGGATTACCTCTAACATATCTTCACATAAGATTAAGATAACTGTCAATTTTTTTTCAGCTCTTACAATGGGCCAGGTACTAAAGCCCATGAGGCCTGTGCCATTATTATCCCCACTTTACAGATGAGGAAACTAAGGCCCAAAGAGGCAAAGTGACTTACCCAAAGCCACCTGACTAGCCCGGGTTCCAACCCAAGCAAGTAGCACTTCAGAACATAAGCTCTCAACCACTTTGCCTAATGCCACTTCAGCAAGAGTGGAGTCGCCTGCTTTACACAAGATGGCTTATAGCTGCCCAGACCCACCAGTTCAATAAGGACAGAACTCATATTTAACAACACAAAGTACAAAGGATTATCCAATAATTTTTCATGTTCTGAAATTTGATCATACAAAGATCAACTGCCAGGGCTTAGATAACATCTTATTAAACTCTCCTGAAATTTTTATTGTAACAATAATTGTAACTCAATTTGACCTGTTCTGAAAGACATTCTTGCTTGCTTAGCCAACAGTCATTCCCTGTCCCCCACCACACACACATACACATACACACACACACACACACACACACACACACACACCTCCATTCTTCCCATAATGGCAAAGCCCACATCTCATAATAGAGAGTGAGAAGTGAAGACACCAGCTGCCTGCATTCCTTGACTTTTTGCAGCTAGGGAGGGCATGGGTATATGTCGGCATCCTGGCCAATGGGATCTGATGAGAAGACATATGGCGCCTCTAGAAAAGGTGTTTTTCCATGATAAAAAAAATGCATGAGGAAATACCACCTTTTATATGGTGGGTTGGCAGTGCCTGACTGACATCCAGAATTAGCACAGCCATCTCATCATCATGATGACTATAGTGATGTAGCTGGCATGGAGGATGGCAGAATGGAAAGACAGAAAGCGCCTGGATCCACGCAGAGCTGCTGAACAATCCTGAGGCTGCCCTACCTGTGGACTTCCCCTTAGGTAAGATAAATGTCCTTGTAATTTAAGCCACTTCAGCCTGGCCACTGTCTTACTTGCAGCCAGAAGTATCCTAACTCTCAGGTTTCAAGAGGCAGTGCTATAGAGAAAGAGCTCTGGATTTTTGAGTCAAATGACCTGGGTTCCTTCCAATCCACTTACTTGCCATGTGACCCAAATTGCTTACTCTCTCTGAATCTCATTTTCTGTAAGTTTGAGACAACACTCAAAGATACAACATTAATAAAATGGACATGAAGCAGGATAGTTATGAAAACCACATGAGATAATGTGTATACATCCACTCTGTCAACAGCAGTGTTTTACCCTACGTAATTGGTTTCAGGTAATAATTAAACTATAGACTTTTTTTTCCTTTTTTTACAACATTTCTTTTTTTTTGAATTTTATTATTTTTTTAATTTTGTTTTATTGGTTAAAGTATTACAAAGAGTTAAACTATAGACTTTTAAACTGAAGCCACCCATCTAACCCAGCTCCCTTATTTTACAAAAAGAAACATTGACTCCATATATCAAATGACTCACTCAATGACACAAAACTGGTTGGTAACATAACTATACCACACAGCTCCTGATTCCAAACCCAGTGTTGTCATGCTAGCCTCATGCTGATAGGTAATGAGCTAGATTAAGTATTGGGCACTCATTTATTCAGCAAGTGTTTAGTGAACACATACTATATGTCAAGTACAATCTATGTATTGGGGACTCCTTAATGAACAACCACAAAATGTTCTTATTCTCATGGATTTAATAGTCTAGAAAGGAAAGGATCAAATCTGCATCTAAAAATATTTACTGAAGGACTACTATGTGCTACAAATTATGCTAAGATTTTTATTCAAATACAAATACAAAGTCCCAATAATATCTACTGTGCTTACCAGGCTTTGCTAAAGAACAAATAATGTTAAAAGCCTGCTACATTTTACTCAATAAAAATCAGTATTAAATATAAGTTTATTAGAAGAACTTGTAAATAACCATGCTGGCATCTGAAAACGTGGGTAGGATGGGGAAGATGGCTAGACCGCCCCTCTACTTGAAGCAGCAAGGCTGAGTAGAGGTTAAAACTAAGTCATGTCCTGCTTCAGTCTCCAGACTTCCAGGGTTGGCTCAGTTGGAAAAACCCAGGAGGGAGCACTCAGTGACTCCTCCCCTTCTCCAGGCCTGTCTGGTGCCCTAGACTCCCCTTTGACTCGCTGTCCATTCGGAATTCCTCTTCCACATTACCGAGAAGAAACAGTCACACACAAGTGACACATAGGACAGCATCCCAGGCCCTGTAAAAAGAGACTGAGCAAGTGGCTTTCAGCACCTCCTACTGGAACTGGCTATCAGACTACTGAGACTGATAAGTTATTTGTTTGAAAGTTTTCCTTGTCAAAATATCATGAAAATTACATAATTTGGAAAACAAATATGTAAATGCTGTTGTTTTCCAAAAAAACCCATAACCCACATTTCGCGTAGTTATGAAAGGAGAATGTATGACACTGTTCAGGAGTCCATATACTCTGTTAACTTGGTGATCCCTTGGAACAGAGGGAAAAGGAGGAGGACTAGAGGAAGGAAGGAGGAAGGAAAGACAGATGGCTTCCCCAGGGCATGTACTGGTGACTCCAAAAGATTTTTTTTAAAGCATTTTGTTCTCACTCTAAACAAATGGCAAGTTTTTGTGTGAACTTCTACCCAGAAGTACAATTATAATTCCTGGGGTTGGAATGCTCTAGGAAAATATAAGTTCTAAGATATCAAAATAAAATTTTTAATTCATTTTAACTGATTAAATGATAATCACCATTTGGGGCAGAGGGGGAAGAATAAGATGTGCCACCAAATGAAACATTTGATTTTTTTATTTTAAGCAATGCCGAAATCAACATTTTAGAGCATAGCATTTCAACCACTTTGGCATCAGTTGGCCCATACAAAGTCTAACTTTCCAAACTGCTATTAGACTGGCTACAATTTTGTTTCCCAAAACACCAGACAATAAATACATGTCCTTTGAGGACTACCTATCTATCCTAAGAAAGACCTAGTCCAGAACCAGAAAAGAGAAAAAACAGTGGCATCAACTCCAAGTGGAACAGAACAGGGCAGACAGAGGGCTGACAGAGCAAAGGAGAACTCAACAGCCCCACTCCCTGCTGCTGGCCCCTGTTAGCTACATGTTCCGTGTGGGTTAAAAGACTTGTACATCCACTTTGGACTTAAAGTGCACAAACTACTGTCTCTGGATCACAAGACAGTACATGCCAAGTGGTTCTGTGCAGCCCTGTGGCAGCAGAAAGACTGCCTATCCTGCTAATCTTTTTATTAGTAACTTTAGCTCAGAATGAAATTCAAGATCCTCCAAACAAAATTCAGGGGGAGCCTACGCTCCCGGGAGATCACCACATTCCTGCCTTGAAATTGTCCAGCTGTTAGCTTACAAATTAGTTGCTGGCTGCCTGTCACCAGCTCCCACTAGGAACAAAAAAAGGGGGAAGACCTTTCATTCATTCATTTATTCATTCTTGGTTAACACAGCCCTGGAAGGGATTCCTACGCTGGGAGATACTGCCCCCATTCACCTTTCACCAGAACTGCAGAGGGTGCCCAGTACCTGAAGTTCAGTCCTGAGCTTCACTGAAGACCCAGTCGGTGAGAAAAGGAAATCCCGGGGTAAATAGATTTTAAAGTCAGAAGCAAATAGTGCTGAGCCCTAACACGACCTTTCCAAATTGTACACTCTGACTGGGTCGTGGGAGAGGGCACACACCTGCCTATATATACACCCATTAACAGTACACACACACACACACACACACACACACACACACACCCTTGCAGCTCACAACAGCTCTCCTGCAAACCCAAAGGCACTTATTATGGGAGGATGGAGCTGCCAGCAAAGCTGCCTCCCCCCCCAAACAACTCACTCTCTCCAACTTGGGCAAGAGCGAATGTCCACCGATAATACTTCAAGGGGTGCTTTTTCCCTGGGTCCGGGTCCTGCTGAAATCCCTGAGCCCTGAGCTCAGCTCAGTTCAACTCTACTGGCCTCACAGCCCTCTTCCTTTCTCTGAAACACTCAGATTTCACACGATTCCTTTCGAGGTAGCTCCAGTTCCACGCAGGGCGCGCCCCATCCCTCAAGGCTGGAGCCCGGGGTTGCCCAGCCTCGCTCCCTCCCGGGAAACTTCGCAGTCTAACACACACACACACACACATACACACACACACACACACACACACACACACACACACACACACGCTGTAGAGAAGTAAAGGTGATGGGCGGGTGGTTGGGTCTGATGGAATCTTTGGAGCCGGTGCCGTAAAGAAAAATGAGTGGACCCAGGCTGGTGCATGCCTTCTCCACGTGGAGGGAAGGAGGAAGGAAGAGTGGGCGACCTAAAGGTGCCCCCCTCGGTCTCAGAACTCCAATTTCCTGGTGGGATAGGCGACAGAGGGGCTACAGTCCTCCAGGAGGCAGCTGTTCGGTGTCTCCAGCCTGGGCGCAGCCAGACGCGAGCGAAGCCTGCATGCCAGGAGGGGCTTGGGCGCAGATAACGTTCCGCCTGGCGCCTGCCAGGGACAGTGCCCCCATCTCTGGGTAGGGCTGCCAGCCTCAGAAGACAGGAAAGGAAATCTGGCTTTCTAGCAAGGCCCTGGGGTGGGTTCCTCAGCCCTGACGGCGCACGCCCACCCGCAGAGCCCC
The DNA here is from genome assembly GCF_000412655.1 of Myotis brandtii. NCBI lineage: Eukaryota > Metazoa > Chordata > Mammalia > Chiroptera > Vespertilionidae > Myotis > Myotis brandtii. Next base: position 2,531,973 of record NW_005360124.1, on the reverse strand, counting down.
CCCTCCCTCCCCTGCCCAGGCGCGCCCGCTTCCCTCGCCCAGCGCCTCCCGCACCTGGATGTGGCAGGAGATCTCCGAGTCGTCCAGCAGCCGGATGGTGCATTTCATCTCCTGGCTGAGTGATTTGGTGCTGGAGCTCCGAAAGTGGATCATTTTCATGGTCCTCCTGCCTCTCGGCACACAGTGGCAGGAGGCGAACATGCACCGCGGCCCGGGGGAGCGAGCTGGAGGCTGGGGCCGGCTCGGCGCTCACCCTCGGTAACGCACACGCTGGAGCAGGCACAGTCCTGGGCACCTGGATGCCACTCAGCCCCGGGACAGCAGTGGCGACAGGCGCCTGCAGCCACACTTGCCGGGCTCGAGCGCAGC
>NW_005360124.1:2521447-2531319 GCF_000412655.1 Myotis brandtii | reverse complement strand
TGGGTCAGGCTGGGCCCGGCCACCTCCTCCCGCTCCGCTGCGTTAGCTCCGGCTCCCGGTAGCGCTCCTCCTGCCCCGGCTCCCCCACTCGCTGCGCTGCCAGTGCCAGCTCTTGGCCCCAGGGACCTGGCTACTCACGGAGGGATGGAGGGTGATCCTGACCTACACCCAAAGGGAGGATTCCACCACGGGAGAGGATTTTTGGACCAAGAATGAATCCCCAAGAGTGCCATGAAGCGCTGGCACGGCGACAACAAGAATACGGCTAATAGTTACTCGTACAATCTCTGGTACGCATGAGGATACGAGTATTTCTAAGCCTTTATTTTATTTAATATTAACTTGAGCCCGGCCGGTGTGAGCATTGACCTATGAAGTAGGAGATGTGGGTTTGATTCCCGGTCAGAACACATGCCCTGGTTGTGGGGTCCATCGCCAGTATGGGGCGTGCAGGAGGCAGCCCGTCAATGATTCTCTTTCATCATTGATGTTTCTATCTCTCTCTCCCTCCCCCTACCACTCTGAAATCAATAAAAAGTATTTTAAAAAAATATTAACTGGAGTCTATCTCATTCTCTGAGAAATTCAGAGTCTTCCTTAAGCAATTTCTCATGTTCATGGTTCCCAACATTTTCAGAGTGCTCTTTGGTTCATTGATGTTTCTATCTCTCTCTCCCTCCCCCTACCACTCTGAAATCAATAAAAAGTATTTTAAAAAAATATTAACTGGAGTCTATCTCATTCTCTGAGAAATTCAGAGTCTTCCTTAAGCAATTTCTCATGTTCATGGTTCCCAACATTCTCAGTATGCTCTTTGGTAGCAGCAGTACCTTAGACCTGAACAAGGTGGTCCCTAACCTGCGCCACCCCATTTGGGGACCTCCCACCTACTCCCAGTGCCCCATCCCATTTTAGACCCATCTCAGGGTACTGGGGACCCTGGAATTCCCTGCCTGCCTCCAGGGTGTTGGGGAACTCCTGCCCCTGCATCTTCCCCAGGGTGGGTCAACCCCCTGTGTGGTGTTGCCCATGGGCCCAAGGGGTGGCAGTGGAGGCAGGTGGATGGAGGTTGGGTGAGGAGACCAGGAAGGCTGAGAATAGGAAAAGAAGGAGGGCCCCTCGCCCTGCTGCCCTTTCCTGGGCTGAAAAGGTCATTATTAAAGAGTTAGAGGGAGGACTTGTTGCTCAGCTGTCAGCTCTTGCTACAGCTATACAGAACTCCTCATCCAAAGGCTCGCCTTGCCCTCGGGCTGGGGAGGCATGAACCAGCCCTTTCACCTAACTTGGTATCTTCTGATGGGCCATACATGCCCTAGGCCACCCTGTGGGGTTGGCTGAGGCTTGGTGGGGCCTGCATTGCAGTTGGACTTCTCCCTCTGCCTGTTCCTCTTTCCTCTCTGTGTTGATCACTAGTAAACACCCTTCAGGCCAAACTCAGTCTCAGTGTCTGCTCCTGGAGACCCAAACTGTGACAATTTGTCAAAACTGGAGTATAGAGTATAGTTTCTTTAACACATCGATCAACTTGATAGATTGACTGTTGCTTTCAAAGAGTTAGACAGAGTATGTGGGCATCCCTGTGTACTCTTGCACTGGGCCTGCGAATATCACAGCCGTTCCTAACAGGGAGGTCAGTATGGAGGGTCTGGGAAGATGTGGATTTGATTCTTGACCCAGCTACTGGCCAACCCTGGGGATCCTGGGCACATGCCTTTTCATGTATTTCCTTAACTTCGAAGATGAGCACATCTACCTTTGTTTGGCCCATCTCACGGGTGTCTGAGAAGCTGGAATAAGACATCAGTGGAGGGGACCAGGTTATAGTCTGTAATCTGTAAATCTCTATATGCACAGATGAGGTGGCAGTGATGTGATTGTCCCACTCCAGTTTGAAAACTGAAACGGGTTGAACCATTTCTCCCCATCCAAAGAGCAGATCCAAGATAGCTAGAGATCAAAGAAAAGTCAACACTCAACACAGTCCAAGCTTTTCTTTCAAGGCTAGCTACTTGTCTATCTTCATTATAGTGACTTTTGGCCACAAAAGACTCATGCTCAATATCCCAAAATTGTTATCTCAAATTTCAAGGAAGCAGAATAATCCAACAAGAACAATAGGAAAAAGAACAAAGATCACCATAGTGAAGAAATGAGAAGAATCTGGAATTGGTTATCAGGCCTGGTTTAAAATGAAGTCTGAGATTCAGCTAGTATAAATATACTAGAGGCCTGATGCACGAAATTCATGCAAGGGACTCGGCCCTGCCACCGCGGCTTTGTCCGGAAGGATGTCCGGTCTAATTAGCATATTACGCTTTTATTATTATAGATGAACTCTGGCCCTGGTGGGTGTCGCTCAGTTGGTTGCAGAATCATATAGTCCACTAAAAGGTTGTGGGTTCGATTTCAGTCAGGGCACATACCCAGGTTTCTGGTTTGATCCCCTGTTGGGGCATGTGCAGGAGGCAACAGATTGATGTTTCATTGTCACATTGATGTTTTTTTCTCTCTCTCCCTCTCCCTTTCTCTCTCTATAAAAATCAATAAAAGGATGTCCTCGGATGAGGATTTTAAAAAATGTTAAAGATATGGGCTCTGGCATACATGAAAAAAAAAACAGCTAGGTTAATTACCACATATTGGAGTATTCATCAAAGAAAGGTGGCCAGTGTTATACATACGTGTGTGTGTGTGTGTGTGTGTGTGTGTGTGTGTGTGTAGCAAGAGGAATTCAAATAATAAATTCAAGAGATAAGTTTAAAACTGGACTACTTGCTCTCACTGGTATGCTCAGTGGTTAGAACTCCAGCCCACACACCAAAGGGTTGTGGGTTTGATTCCCAGTCAAGGGCACTTACCTGGGTTGCAGGTTTGATCCCCAGCCCTGGTCAAGGTACCTGTGGGAGGCAACCAATTGATGTGTCTCTTTCACATCAATGTTTCTCTCTCTCTCCCTTACCTCCCTCCCTTCCACTCTATCTAAAAATCAATGAAAAAATCTCCGCAGGTAATGATTAACAACAACAACAACATAAAACTTCTAGAAGATGACACAGGAGAAAATCTAGATAACCTTAAGTTTGCTGATGACTGTTTAGATATAACACCAAAAGCACTATAATTTGGATTTCATTAAAATTAAAAATTTCTGCTCGGTGAAAGACACTTAAGAGAATAAGAAGACAAGTCACAGAGTGGGAGAAAATATTTGCAAAACACATATCAGACAAAGGACTTGCATCCAAAATATAGGAAAAAAAAACTTTTAAAACTCAAAACAACAAAACAAATAATCCAATTTAAAATTAGGCAAGAAATCTGAAGTAAACATATGAAAAGATTCTCATTAGGGAACTTCAAAATTAACTATTTTGAGATACTGCTGCACACCTATTAGGTGGCTAAAATCCAAAACACTGACAACACCAAATGCTGGCGATGATGTGGAGCAACGGGAGCTCCCACCCTGTGCTGGTGGGAATTAAAATGGCACAGCCACTTTGGAAGAGAGTTTGATAGTTTCTTACAAAGCTAAGCATACCATACAATCCAGTAATTGTGCTCGTAGATATTAAGCCAAATGAGTTGAAAACTATGTCCACACAAAAACCTGCACACAAATGTTTATAACAGCTTTATTCATAATTGTCAAAAATTGGAAACATCCAAGATGTCCTTCAATAAGTGAATGATAAATAAACTGTGTTCTATCCATGCAATGGAATATTGTTCAGCAATAAAAACAGATAAGCTATCAAGCCACAAAAAGACATGCAGGAACCTTAAATGCATAATGCTAAATAAAAGAAGCCAGTCTACATACTGTACAATACTGATTATATGACATCTATCTGGAAAAGGCAAAGATAATAATAGGGAAAACTGGGAGCCAGAGGGGATGGAAGATATATAGGAACTCTTTATACTTTCTGCAAAACCTTCTGTAAACCTTAAAATGCTCTTTTAAAAAGTGTATTTAAGGGGCGGGCTGTGGAGGCAGGCTAGAAGAGGTCAATGGGGGGAGGAGGGAGGACATATGCAATACTTTCAAAAATAAAGATTTTTTAAAAATTGATTGATCTCCATCCTGTGAGGACACAGGGAGAAGGCAGTCATCTGCCAGCCACAGAGAGAGCTCTCGCCCAAAACCAAATTGGCTAGCACCTAGTCCTGGACTCCCAGCCTCCAAAACCATGAGAAAATAAATTTATGTTGTTTAAAAAAAATGATTATTGAAAATATTTTGGCCCAGCCAGTGTTGCTCAGTGGTTGAACATCGAATAACCCATGAATCAGGAAGTCATGATTCCATTCCGTCAGGACACATGCCCAGGTTGCAGGCTGGATCCCCAGTAGGTGGCAGCAGGAGGCAACAGACCAATGATTCTCCTCATTGATGTTTCTGTCTCTCCCTCTCCCTTCTTCTCTTTGAAATCAATAAAAACATTTTTTTTTAAGACGAAAATATTTTGGTCACTATTTATATGACTCCCTCTATCAAATTCCAGCATGCAGTAAATATTCTTATGAGGCATATAACCATGCATCACTGCCTTGTTGCCAGAGAGCACTCGAGAGCAGCAACACCACACAGCATCTGCCCATGCATTTGATTGATGCATAGCAATTCATCAGATGATTACTTTAATTGTAATTTGGGGGTTTTTTTCAGTGAAATGCTTTTTCTTACAGATAAATTTCAAATATTTAGTTTTCTCTTTAAATTAATTTTCACAAGTTTTCAAAATTCACAATTTTTTCTACCAATGCAAAAATACATTGAGTTTTTCATTGCTGTTATTATCTATTAAATTATTGTTTTTATTAATTCTTTTCATTATGGTTTCCTGGTTTTTTATTTGCTTTTGAAATTTTCAATTTGCCAATTTCAGGTTATTGCTGGAATTTCTTTGCATTTCTATGGAAAAATAATAATAGATATAATTTAATTAATTTTATTTATTAAATGTGCCTTTACAATTTCATGGAATTGGTTTTTCAATATATTTAATGCTATATGAGAGTAGTAATTATATTTTGTGTACTTTTTTCAGAATTTTTATTATTTTATTATGTGGAAATCAAAGTTTTAATTTTCACTTTGTTCACTGCATACTCCATTTCTTTGATTTTTTTATTTGTTTAATTTCTTATTGTAAAATACATAGTATAAAATCTACCATCTTATCTATTTTAAGGTTACAGTTCAGTGATATTACACACATTCCTAATGTTGTGCAAATACTACCATCATCCATATCCAGAACTCTTCTCATCTTGTAAAACTGAAACTGTATACACATTGACCATAACTCCCTATTCCCCTCTCCCCACAGGCCCTGGTAACCACCATTCTACGTTCTGTCCCTATGATTCTGACCATTCAATATATCTCATATAAGTGGAATAATACAGTATTTGTCTTTTTGTGACTGGCTTATTTCACTTAGCATAATGTCTTCAAAGTACATTCATATTCTAGCATATTGCAGAACTTACCTCCTTTTTAAGGCTGAATAATATTCCATTGTTTGTCTACTACATTGTTCTTATCCATTCATCCATTGATGGACACTTGAATTGCTTCCAAGTTTTAGCTAGTGTGGGTAATGCTGCTATGGACTTGGTGTACAGATATTTCTTTGAGACCCTGCTTTCAATCCTTTTAGGTATATATCCAGAAGTAGTCATTCTATTTTTAATTTTTTGAGGAACCACCATACTATTCCACAGCAACTGGGCACATTCTCTCCACACTTGTTGATTTCTGTTTTTTTATAGAAATCATCCTAATGGTGTGAGGCAGTATCTCATTGTTGTTTTGACTTATAGTTCCCTAATAATTAGTGTGATTGAGCATCTTTTCATGTGTTTATTGGCGTTCACACATCTTCCTTGGAGAAACGTCTATGCAAGTCCTTTGCCCACTTTTGAACTGGGTTTTATGTTTTTGTGTTGTTGAATTTAGTGGTTCTCTATATATTCTGGGTACTAATTCCTTAATAGATAAATTATTTGCAAAGATTTTCTGTCATTCTGTGCCTTTTTACTCTGTTGATAATATCCTTTAATGTACAAAATTTAAAATTTTAATCAAGTCTACTTTGTCTACTTTTCCCTTTGTTAACTATGGTTTTAGTGTCCCATCCAAGCCCATGGCCCTCTGGCCTCCAAAGTTCCTGATGAGATAAGATATCTGATGATTATTTATTGAGGATCTCCCATATGTAATGAGCTGCTTCTCTCTTACTGCTTTCAAGATTCTCTCTTTGAGCTTTCAAAAGCTTGACTAAAATGGGTCTCAGTATGAGTCTTTTTTAGTTTATCTTGAGCTTCTTGGGTGTTTATATTCATGTCTTTCATCAAATGTGGGGATTTTTCATTAATTATTTATTCAAATATTCTCTCTGCCCCTTTCTCTTTCTCCTCTCCTTCTGGGACAATGTATATGTTAGTCCACTTAATGATATCCTACAGGTCCCTCAGATTCAGTTCCTTTTTCTTCAATCTTTTTACCCTCTTTTCCTCAGACTCAATAATTTCTATTATCCTATCTTTAAGTTTGCTGATTCTTTCTTTTGTCTGCTTAAATCTGCCTTTGAATCCCTCTAGTGATTTTTTTTGTGGTTACTGTACTTTTAAGCTCCAGATTTTTTTTTTTACGTTTTTCTCTCTTTATTGATAATTCTATTTTGTTCAGCCTGAGGTGTCTGCTATGAACATATGGGTGCATATATCCTTTCTGATTGGTGTTTATGGTTTCTTAAAAACAGTGGTTAGATGCCACGAAGTAGGTGGCAATGCCTTAACCGTATGTGTGTTGTTAGGCCCAAGAGCCTCTTCCATCCTTGTCAAGGGGAGTGCTAACCTTCTCTCCTTTCATACAACACCTCCAGATTTTTTTTTACGTTTTTCTCTCTTTATTGATAATTCTGGTGTGTGTTTTTTTTTTTTTGAGGGCCTTCAGGTAAAAACCAGAAGACCTGCTGGACAAATTCAAAAAGAACTGTAAGCACTAGGTGTGTCTTTAAGATCTCCTTGGGTCTTTTCTGAGCCTACACATGCACAGTCTTGGGGCATGCATGGTCACTTTCTAATTTTCCCTGTATGTGCAGTTGTTCTTTAATGTCCTAGTCTTTTTTAAAATATATTTTTATTGATTTCAGAGAGGAAGAGAGAGGGAGAGGGAGATAGAAACATCAATGATGAGAGAGAATCATTGATCGGCTGCCTCCTTCATGCTCCCCCTCCCCCTGATCAAGTCTGCAACCTAGGCATGTGCCCTGACCTGGAATCAAACTGTGACCTCCTGGTTCACGGGTCAATGCTCAACCACTGAGCCACACCAATCAGGCTTTAATGTCCTAGTCTTAATGAGGGGTGGAAGGGTGTTGATCCTTTAACTCTCCTGGAAGTCACTTCAGCTAAAAAATGAGGGGCTTATAAGAAGGAAGCAAGGTACAACAAGAATGGCCACCCTTCTCTTTGTCAGTACTTCCTTGATCAGTGGCATCAATCAGCAATCAGAGCACAGACCCCTGACATTTGGAGGACAGGGTCCTTATTGCCGAACCTAGTTCCTGCAAGCTGTGTGCAGGCTTCTCCGGGAATGGGTGCAGGGCTTCCGCCACAGGGCTGGGAGTGGGGACAGTAGCTGCTACTATGGGCTGAGAGCTGAAATTGACCAAAATTAACCACAATTTACAAGTTACTGTCAAGCTTCCCCTGGAATTTGCAAGCCTTCAAGGATTCCAAAATAGTTATATTAGACAGATTCTGCCAATGCAATCAGTTTACATGATGAGACAGATTCCTGGTTCTTCCTATACCACCATCTTCCCAGAATCATCCCGTGATTTGTTCTAAAGAATGAAGATGATCTAGAACTGTACTGACCAAAAGATTTTCTCAAGCCATAAAAAGGCTTCAAGTTCCATTGAGTGTTTCACATTTAAATACTTATTTCTATATATACTTATTTATGGAAACACTTTTAATTAAATTCTAAAACTATTAGAGTAATAAAACATTCACAGCAGTAAAAAATGATTTTGAGTCACTAATTAGGAATTTATAAGGAATGTCTTGAACTTGAATTTGAGGGCCTTGTAAGCCTTCTTTTCCTCAGCTTATATGTCATATTTGAAGTTAGCAAATGAAGCGATGGCCCCTGAAAACAATGCCACCACCTGAGCCCAAGTCCTCCATATTAAACAGCAAAAGATATCATGATTTCTATGCATTGGATGCTCAAAATGAGACGTGCCATTCTTTTATGAGATTGGTAACAATATCAGAACGCTAGTTAAAAAGTCATGAAATTAATAACTAAAGTTAAAAATGCCTCACACAAATGCAGAGTTGCTCTTTTTATCTACATGCATGAAAATTATCCACAGCCTAACTGGGACCACCCCAGGCAGAGGAAACAGAAAAGAGCCCCCCATCACATGATACTATTAGCAGACATGCGGATGGCATTTCGTATAATGGAGACACACACTAATCCAGACGTTTATCAATTGACCGATGTAACTGCAAATATGCGTAACTGTCCATTCATGGTGCTATTAGAAGGCCCAAAGAGAAATGCTTGAAGGAACACAGTTTGCTCCACAAGCAAAGTGCCAAATCAAACTACTACAGATGAATTATTTGAGGTAATAAATAAAGATTTTTCAAAATGAAATATAATGGGCCCTGGCTGATGTGGCTCAGTTGCTTGAGCATCGTATCATGAACCAAAAGGGCACCACTTCGATTCCTGGCCAGGGCACATGCCGGGGTTGCAGGCTCAATCCCTAGTGTGGGGGGTGTAGGAGGCAGCCGATCCATGTTTCTCAATCACATTGATGTTTTTCTCTCTCCTTCTCCCTTTCTCTCACTCTACAATCAATAAAAAACATTTTTTAAAAGAAATGTGATGGGAACATTGCAAGTGTTTGTGCACTCATGATTTTGCTGCCATGTCAGGAAGGTAGAAAGGCCCTATATGGCATGACTTTTATCCAAAATCTTGAGATTCAAATTACACATGCTGTTTTAGTTAGAGAGAAGCTCTCATATGTAAATGTTTGTCTATAGTTCTAAATTGCACATTGAAGGATGAAACCAAAATGGGGAAATATAACAAAACACAAGCTCTTGGAGTCCACCTGATTTCAGCTTTCAGTGAAGCATGTGATTAGATTTGGTTTTTCATACCAAAGAGTGTTGGCATTCAAAGTAAGAGTCGTCAAGAACGTGTGCAAACTGAGACCCAAAGAAATGCAGTATTTGCCCAAGATCACATGGTGATTAAAAGCCAGAACCCTCTAGCACCCAGCCAGGGCCTTTTATGGGGTGAAAGGCTGTGTTAGCCACTGTCCCTGCTCAGGGGCTTCCAAGCTGCTTCCTCTCAGCCCCTCAGTCCCATACTTCCCCGTGTAGTGTCAGGGACTGTGCCTTCACCCCACTCTCACCGCTGGGCGTCTAAGACCCCATGCTACTTCCCTCGGATTTACAGTGAGGGAGGGAGAGCAGGGTTCAGGGACGGTCCTCACAACCTGACCATCCTTCTGCACAACCGCTGTGTAAAGCTGGTGGCTGGGGAATGAAGCTCGGATGATGAATGATGCTCACTCAAGGGTGAGCACCGGTTTGGTTCCCAACTGGCTCCTGGGTGCTCACATCACGCCCACAAGGCCCCTCCTGGTGGCCCCAAGGGAACTCTCCTCCCACTGATTTCAACGACCATCTGTTCCCTTCGAACCCCCACCCCACCCCACCCCACTAGGCTCCGGAACCTCTCCTCACTCCACAAGGTCAGCTATGGCCCAGTCCTCTCCAGGTCGCAGAGGGTGTGGGCTTGTGAAATACAAGGCCAGGAAGAA
>NW_005360124.1:2507288-2521397 GCF_000412655.1 Myotis brandtii | reverse complement strand
GGGGCATGGGGCGGGGACGAGTCAATATCTCAGACATTGTCCTGCCACAAAGTGCTTGAGGGTCTTCAGCACACGGCCACCAATACTGTTCTATTGGACCAAGAATATTCAAACAATAACATGTTTGCTTGTACACATTCTGACACGTTAAAATTCATGTCCTGACAGTATTCCTACCTAACGGAAAGTCACCACCGAGGGCTCTTCCTCAGTCTTCGCGGGTGTAAAAATTCACTCTCACAATATTTAAAGGCTGTTGCCAGGCCTCAGCGCCATCTGCCCCTCCAGGGGTGTTGGGGCGGAGTCTCTGCCCGAGTCAGTCCTCAGGCATCTGTAAGCCCAGTGGCCACCTCAAAAGGTCTGTTAACTGACTTACTGAGAACGACTCTTCTAATTTTTAAAATACAATCCCCACTGCGGCATGGACCTTCAACTGTGTCCACTTACTGCGCAAACATTTCTTCCCACTTTCACTCCATGTGAGTAGGAAGACAGGGAAAGAGGGAGGGTGGGAGGGATTCTTTAAATCCTAGTTAACATGATACCTTATCCCTTTTATACACAGTTGCATTAAATTTCTTTAAATGCCGAGCTGGGAACTGTCTCAGGAAAGTCCCTGGGCAGGGCCAGCCGCCCCACTCCCTCCGTAGGTTTGCACACCTGCATGACTATGAAGTCTCCTGCTGGTCTAAACCAGCCGTGGGCAAACTACGGCCCGAGGGCCGGATCCGGCCCGTTTGAAATGAATAAAACTAAAAAAAAAAATACCGTACCCTTTTATGTAATGATGTTTACTTTGAATTTATATTAGTTCACACAAACACTCCATCCATGCTTTTGTTCCGGCCTTCCGGTCCAGTTTAAGAACCCATTGTGGCCCTCGAGTCAAAAAGTTTGCCCACCCCTGGAAACCCTGGCAGCTTGTGGAAACCCACCCGAGAGCAGCACGAGGACGCAGGGCTGCCTTTCCTCACCAACGCACAGTAGAAAGCTGAGTTCTCTGCCGTCTTTCAAGGGAGGGGCCCTCTGGTCTGCCGCCACCCAAACCTGCCTGTGCCCCCACTGCGCTGAACTGGCAGGTCCTGGACATTTCATAGCGAGGGCGACACACCCATTCTCCACACTCAGAGCCATCACTTCGGTCACCAGACATCTCTGGCTGCTGGCACAAAACCCACCTATTTCTTTAAAATAAAAAAAAAAAGACCTTGGCTTAGTTCATCAAAAGAGGGGATAAGGGGCCTGTACTAGGTTTGGCCTAGGAAACATGCAGAGACAAATGCTTTTTAACACCAAGAGGCTTGCGGTGGGACAGGCTGGCCAACTCGGTGTCAGTGAGGGAGCCAACGTTGGACAATAATCACCTCGGGAGGCAGAGGCAGCAGATGCTGCAAACACCTTCCATGTAAGGCTTTTGGCTGCCCAGCTGGGGCTGGCTGGAAGTCAGGGTGCTGACGCCAAGAATATTTAACTTAATTTCCCCCCATGTAAGCGCTGTGTGAACCCTTTAATCCAGGGGGCCCGTTTCCCTGGAAGAGTCATAATCATGAGAATTTACCTCGTACACAAACGTTCCAGTTGCCTTCCTTACCCCGTTATTCTCCTGAATATCCCAGAGACCTCTGGCTATTCTTGAAATGGAAGCAAAGGGCAGAGACCATTGTCCACCACCCAGGCAGCCCACTCCTGTCCCTTCCAGTATCCACTACACAACCCCAACCAGGTTACTGAAAGTGAACACAAAATACCTACAGGTAGAGGTCTGCTATTGGTTTCAGTGTTATATACAATTCTGGGGTCAGGGGAGAGGTCAGACTACGACAGAAATTTGGGAGTCTGTAGCCTAATACTTACCGCCATGACACTGGATGAGATCACCAGGAAGTGATCTGAGGATAGAAAAGAGAAAAAGTCCAGGACTGGGCCCTGGGACACTCCAATGCGTAGGGATCAGAGAAATGAGAAGAAATCAACAAAGGAGACTAGAAACATTAGACCAGTGATTCTCAACCTTCTGGACCTTTAAATACAGTTCCTCATGTTGTGACCCTACCATAAAATTATTTTCGTTGTTACTTCATAACTGTAATGTTGCTACTGTTATGAACCGTAACGTAAATATCTGATATGCAGGATGGTCTTAGGCGACCCCTGTGAAAGGGTCGTTCGACCGCCAAAGGGGTCGCGACCCACAGGTTGAGAACCGCTGCATTAGACAGTGAGATGAAAATAAAAACAGGGCTATGGTACCCTGAACTGTAAACACTTTTTCTTTTAGCAATGTGTTACTTTCTGGTAGCAATTTGTTACTTTCTGGGACTACAAGATGCTCCAGCTCATCTTGTAGTTTTCCCATCTCAGCCCTAACATCAGCCGCTTCTTCATTGTTTTCTTGGAGAACAATATTACCTACGCCTTGAGTGTTGCTGCTGGGATGTCATCGCTCCTAGGCCTTCTCAGCAGACAAAACTGGGTTATATTTTAACCCAACCTCCACGTGTAGTCTAGCAGGTAACCTCGCACAGATTAACCTTCGTGCGTTTACAACTTTGCTTGGATTAACCAGTAGCCCCACTTAGATCACTCTAGCTAGCATTTATAAGGTCCATATAATGCTACCTTGTAACTTACTGAACAGTTTCACAGAAAGACTTATAGACAGAAAGACCTGGTCCACCGGTACTAGCTGAGCCAACACTAAACACCAAGAATTGCAGTAGAGCCCTGTGGCTCAGTTGGTGGAGCATTGCTCAGTGCACCTAAAGGTCACTGGTTCGATTCCCGGTCAGAGCACATACCCAGATTGCAGATTTGATCCTCAATCAGGGTGGGTACTAGAGGCAACTGGCTATTATTTTTCATCCAGATGTGTGATTTTCTGATCTTAGGTAACCTCAGTTCACTAGCTGAGTTACATCCCTATTCTGTCATTCTCTGTCTACTCTCAGCCAGGCTGCTCACTACTGACTGTGACACCACCTTGCAAACAAAAATGCAGCCTTGTCTCCCTCCAATTACCCTGTCCGAGCCCCAGGACCAAGCTCTCTACTAGTCAAGACTCTACTAGTTATATTTGAAAGATGTCTTCTCAAAGGACGTAAAAAAAAAAAAAAAGACTAAGAGTAGGGAATCATTGGCAAGAATGCAATCCAATTTAAATAATATGAACTAAAACCGGGGTTTTAATCCTAATCAAGCTGATGTCTCCCGAGTTTACTCCCCCAGTCACCTTCACTGAGGCCTCTCCCTGCAGAATGGTTTTCTCTGTTTTTCAGGCAACAGGAAGGCAAATGTGGCTGCCAAGAGCTTCTGCGCTTACATGTTATTGTCTATGTGACTGGAGAGAAAATAGGTCTTTTTCAACTCCCAATTGGTCAGATGAACCAATGGAGGGTAGCAACACAGCCTGGCTCACACCTTCCTATGTGGCCAGGGAACTCTGCCACGTAACCACAGAGGATGGGGTGGACAGTTTCCAGATAAAGGGTGAGGATATACTTGGTCAACAAATAAAACTGTGCACCAGCACATTTAGATGACTTAGATCAAATAAGTTCCTAGAAAGACACAGTCAAAAATAACTCAAGAAAAAAATAGAAAATCTAAATAAACCTATAACGAGTAAAGAGATTGAATTCGTAATTTTAAAACTTTCCACAAAGAAAACTCCAGTCCCACATGGCTTTGATCATGAATTCTTCCAAGTATTTAAGGAAGAAAGTGCCAAGTCTTTACAAACTCTTCCAAAAAAAGGAAAACTAGACGAGGAGGAAACTCTTTCCAATTCATCCTATATGGCCTGATTCCAAAGCTAAGACATTATAAGAAAATTAAAGTCCAATATCATTTACAAATATAGACACCAAAAATCCAGAAAATATTAGCAAACCAAATCCAGCAACACATAAAGGATTAATCACCATGACCAAGTAGGATTTATCCCAGGAATCAAAGCTTGGTTTAACAGCCAAAAAATCAATTAATCTAATACACCATATCAATAGAATAAAGGGTAATCCACATGAAAATCTCAGTTGACCTAGAAAAAGCATTTGACAAACTCTAACACCTTGTCATGATAAAAACACTCAGAAACTAGTAATAAAATGGAACTTCCTCTGCCTGATGAAAGGTATCTACCAAAAAACACGCAACCAACATCATACTTAAAGGTAAAAGACTGCATGCTCTCCCCCAAAAAATCAAGAACAAGACAATGATGTCTATTCTCATCACATCTATTCAGATTGTATAGGCAATTATATCCAGTCAAGGCAATTCGGCAAGAAACATAAATAAAAGGCATCCAGATGGGAAAGGAGCAATAAAACTATCTGTATTTTGACATGATTTCATATACAGGAAATTCTGTGGAATCCACTAAAAACCTATAAGAACTATTAAACAAGTTCAGAAAGGTGGTAAGACCCAAAAGCAATATACAAACATCAATTGTATTTCTATACACCAGCAATGAACAATCTGAAAGTCTGACAAAATAATTCCATTTATAATAGTATCCAAAAAAATAAAATACTTAGGAATAAAATTTTAAAAGATGTACAAACTTTGAATATTGCAAAACATTGTTGCAAGAACCCCTTCACGTGCATGATAATTCTCAGATTTCCTTTTTTCTGAGTGGAGATGTCAAAAAATTGTAACTGCTCTCCTTGACTACATAATCAGAACCACGTTTATGAGAGCACTTCTCTCTCAACATCTACCCTCTTGTCTTTGTGCTTTTGACAATGTACTTCCCACACACAACTAAAAATGCAAAAACTTTCAATGAAGAGTTTTATATTAAGGATCCAGGTTATTTAACATACAGTGTAACTAAAGCAGGTCAATGGTGTGAGCAGAGAGGAATATAGGTTAGTGAGTCAACACTTTTCTAGTTCATCTGAGGCCTAGTTATCTTTTTAATGATTCATGTTTCATTCACATTTATTCAGAAACTAGAGGCCCAGTGGACAAAATTCGTGCACAGGTGGGGTCCCTAGGCCTGGCCAGCGATCAGGACCTATCAGGGCCATCTCAACCAGTCCCGACCAGGGCCAGTCCAGCTGGGGCCTGCCGGCTGCCAGACAAGGCCTGCTGAACGGGGCCTGCCAGACAGGGGGAGGGACCACGGGAGGTTGGCTGGCCGTGGGAGGTTGGCTGTGGGAGCACACTGACCACCAGGTGGCAGCTCCTGCATTGAGAGCCTGCCCCCTGGTGGTCAGTGTGCATCATAGTGACTGGTTGATCGGTCGTTCCGGTCATTCTGGTTGTTCGGTCTTAACAGTCGATTAGGCTTTTATATATATAGATGGTTGCTTTGCTCCCCCTCTCATTCCCAACATAAAGGCCATACTCATGAGTTTTTGAAGTTTTCTATAAGGTTAAAATATAAGTTTGGTTTTAATGTCATATGATAAAAGCCAGAGTTAAATTAAGGAACAAAACTAGTAAGAATGTATAAAATAAAGTGAGCATTTAAAGTGAAAAAATGTTCATTCCACCTGCCACACATCGCCCCACATGCAAGTATAAAAACTGAGTTTAGATGGTAATTACACTTGTTCTGTGACCTTAGGAAAATCTTTGACTTTCATCTAATTTTTCCACCCATAAAATGGTCATTAAGACACTGGGGGGGAGGGGAGGCCAGGGACCAGGGGAATGTTGGGGGGGGGGAGACATATGTAATACTCTTTGTAATATTTTAAGCAATAAAACAATTTTAAAAAAATAAAAGTAAAAAAAAATAATAATAATAAATCCTTTGACTCAAAACATCCAACCCTGTTTGAAGGGAAGAGGCTGAACCAGGGTTACCAGAAGCATTGGAATTGCTGTGGTAGACCAGCAGGCTGGGAAGAGCCTTATTTCCCAGGTCTACAGTCAAGAAGCCTTCCCAATGCACACCTAGGGTAGAGATAGATTCCATTCCAGTGAGGTGGGGCTGTGTTTCTCCAAATACTATACACAGACTTAGGTGGTCTCCAAAGTCTATCAAGTATTTTTTTGATAGCATGGCCATTTCAGAGGAAAATGTGATCAAATAATTTTATTTATATAGATTTCAGAAATTTGAAATGTAATATTAAATCACAATTTTCACAGATATCCTGCTAACATTTTAAAAATGTTTTTATTGATTTCAAAGAGAGGAAGGGAGAGAAAGATAGAAACATCAATGATGAAAGAGAATCATTGATTGGCTGCCCACCCCCTACTGGGGATTGAGCCCACAACCTGGGCATGTGCTCTGACCAGAAATCGAACCGTGACTCCTGGTTCATGGGTGGACACTCAGTCACTGAGCCACACCAGCTGGACTAACATTTTTAACAGTCATTATAATTTTTAAAAGTAATACATACATGTCAAAGATTTTGTTGTTTAATTAATCTTGGAGTATTTTCACCTCACTAGCATGTTCCTATTGATGTAATGTAGTACTAGCTGATATAGTACTTAAGAATAAACTTTAAAACGGAACAATTTTCTTCTAAATTGGTATCAACTAATATATGCCACCATCATTTCTACAGCATTTAGCAGTTTACAAATGCTTTCAGCTTCATTTCGAACACTATGAAGTAGATAGAACTGTATTCTCCCATCATTTAGAAGAAATTAAGTCTCCAACATTTAAATGGTGTGCCCAAGGTTGAGACAGCACTAATGCATCTATGGTGACTCCAGCAAAATTTGAAACACACTGCAAGAGAACAGAGGTACTACCATTCTTTTCTACAAAGATACATGATTTGAAGAACTTGGTTTTGTTTTTCTTTCAACACATGATGAGGGGGGTAATTCCATTTAAACTGCCATCAAAAATCGATTTTTGTTTTATTATACTATTTATGCATTATCTCAGGCATAATACTATTTAAGTAAAATAATTTCTTTATGACAATGCAAAGTAAGAATGGTTTTTATTATTTCAGTTGGCCTGCTTCTAAAGTGAATTGTCTTACTACTCCTTCAGAGCCAAAATTTCTCAAGTTTTAATGTGAAAAATAAAAGGATATCAAGCCTGGCTGGTGTGGCTCAGTGGTTGAGCGTCAACCTATGAACCAGGAGGTCAGGGTTTGATTCCCGATCAGGGCACATGCCAGGTTACAGGCTCAATCCCCAGGTAGGGATGTGCAGGAGGCAGCCGATCAATGATTCTCTCTCATCATTGATGTTTCTATTTCTCTCTCTCCCTTCCTTCCTCTCTGAAATCAATAAAAATGCGTTGTTGTCTTTTTAAAAGATATCAAGCCTGTCTTAAGAATAATGGACCACGTGCCAACAACTGAGTGTGGAGTTTGGCTCTTTCCCAATAGTTGCTGGATCTTTGTTTGTTCAAGAACAAAATCAATGGCATGTTGTGGGGCATATTTTCACACCATATGCAAATGATTGTAACAGAATATGAAGAATGACTTTCCAAGGCTGAATGAAGCCAGACTGGAATCCTTCTCTGTGGAACATATGTGTGCTTTGCTGGCTGTGTTAGCATCTGAATGTAGTCACCAATGAGCTGTCCATCATTTCTGTACAATCCAATACCAGCTGCCAGAGCCTCCTGCACTTGCTGTCATGCTAATGACTTAGCATTGTGAGCCTGTGTTCTCTAAATTCATAGGAGTCAGGTCTCAGGAAATACACCAGCAAGGTGTTAACCTGTATCTTAAGCTCTTTCAAACATTTCATATAGATGCCTGGTGAAAGATATCAACAATACATCCTTCCCATCAATAATAAACCATTATCATTTTTATCATCAATTTTAAAGATCCAGCTTTACTCTTATTGTTTTAAAATTTATGACAAATGTATTTTTTAACTAAGTGAAATTTTGGTTAGCATGTTTCTTGAATACCCATAGGAACTATGGGGTGGGAGAGAGTTGAGAAATATGACAGAGGGGCTGGCCAACTATATTCACAAGGAACACTCCATGAGATGGACAAACTAAAATGCATTAGCAAGTCACATTTTACCAACCCACAGAATTAAAGTAAGTTTATGAACAGAGTTTTCTCAAAATTATGTTTTTCTCCCACTCATTTTCTTACCTTTTTGTTGTGTTAATCCTCACCCGAGGATATTTTTCCATTGATCTTTTAGGGAGAGTGGAAAAGAGAGAAAAATACAGAGAAAAACATCAATGTGAGAGAAACACATCGATTGGTTGCCTCCTGCACGCATCTGCCCGACCAGGGCCCAGGCTGGGGAGGAGCCTGCAACCAAGGTACGTGCCCTTGACAGGAATAGAACCCAGGATCCTGTGGTCCGCAACCTGGTGCTCTATCCACTGAGCCAAATCGGCTAGGGCCATTTTCTTACATTTTTTGATGCATGCTTTTGTAAATGAGCATTAGCCATAAATGATTAAAATAATAAACTGACAACAAAAAAATCCTAAATATTTTAATTACATATTTTTCTAATATGCATAAAACATTTTTTCTACTGGTAAAATGATTCCTAGTTGACAGGACAGAAATAAATATCAAAATATTTTAGTGTAGTCCAGCCAGCATTGCTCAGTGGTTGAGCATTGACCTATGAACCAGGAGGTAACAGTTTTATTCCCCCCCAGGTTGCGGGCTCCATTCCCAGTGGAGAGCATATAGGAGGCAGCCAACCAATGACTCTCTCTCATCATTGATGTTTCTATCTCTCTCTTCTTCCCCCTTCCTCTTTGAAATCAATAAAAATATATTTTAAAAAATATTTTAATGTATTATGTAAAAAGTGCCATATGTACTAGTTACACTTGAAAAAATATTTCAGAAATTATCCTATATAATAAAAGCCTCGGTGGCATCGCGCAACATCATCACAAGATAGCCACCATGACGTTGTCACAAGATGGCAGTCCCCACATCATCACAAGATGGCTGCCACAAGATGGTCACCACAAGATGGCCTGCAGGGGAGGGCAATTGGGGGCGAGATCAGGCAGGCAGGGGAGGGCAGTTGGGGGGTGACCAGGCCTGCAGGGGAGGGCAGTTAGGGGTGACCAGGCCTGCAGGGGAGGGCAGTTGGGGGTGAGATCAGGCCAGCATGGAAGGGCAGTTGGGGGCAACCAGGCCTGCAGGGGAGCAGTTAGGCATCAATCAGGCCAGCAGGGGATCGGTTAGGGGGTGATCAGGCAGGCAGGTAAGCAAGTGGTTAAGAGCCAGCAGTCCTGGATTGTGAGAGGGATGTCCGACTGCCGGTTTAGGATCGGGCCTAAACTGGCAGTCAGACATCCCCCAAGGGGTCCCAGATTGGAGAGGGTGCAGGCCGGGCTGAGGGACACCCCCACCTCCGTGCACAAATTTCGTGCACCGGGCCTCTAGTGTTAGATAAAAATCTCAACTTCTTCAGGGCAAAAAGAAAATATTATAAAGTAATAAAAGACAAATATTATGTTACAATGAAAGACAAAAAATATGTCACAACAAATACACAAAGAGGCTTTTACAACACAGGAGGAGAACGAGAAATGACCAATAGCAGATGGAGAAAGGATGAGAACTGGCAGTACGCAGAGGAGCTGCAAAGACACAGGTGTCCTGCAAGTCTCTGGGGATTCCTGGGACAGGAAACGGTGAACAGTGTGGAGTAATGACTAGGGCTCATTAGATTCTTCTTGGCTTGTGGTAAATATCTGCCCAGCCTAGTGAATACTTTTTTACTCTGAATCCATGCCCACCAAGCAATCTTCTGATTAATCATTTGTGTTCTCTGGTTTTTATAAACTAAATGAGATGAGCTAAATTGTAAATCCAAATACATGAATTGGCTCTGGGACTTATACAACAGGCTCATTTTAAAAGAAACTAACATGTCAGGGAATTGGGTGATGTTGTTAAAGGGTACAAACTCGCAACTAGCAGATAAATCCTGAAGATCTCATACACAGCACAGTGATTACAGACAACAATACTGGATTATAAACTTCACAGTTGCTAAGAGACTAGATCTTGACTGTTCTCACCCCAAATAAAAGCAATAATTATATGTGGTAGAGGTGTTAGCTAACATTGTGGCGATTTTATATCTGTATCTATATAAAATCAACATGTTGTAAACCTTAAACCTATACAGTTATATATCAATTATATCTCAATAAAAAAAACTAATATTTTGTAACGGAAATTTATAGATAATAAAATACCTTCACATTTGCAACCTATTGTGAGTTGGCTCCGGAAGCATTTGTCTGGGCCTAATCAACAGTGGGTACACTGATAGAAATCAGTTTCATGGGCTTGCAAAGCCAGGAATCACACCCTTTACCACATTGATTCTATGAGGAATTCGGACACTACTAGGCATGCTCAGAATTTCACACAGGGACAGAGAAAAACAAGCTGACAGAATGGACTTGATGGGGTTAAGGTGAGAAATAACAAAATTGCTTTCTCCTTGCAACTTGCTTAGTCCGGCTCATCCAGCAACCAGTTCCACTAGGGGTCAGGCTTTACCTGAAGTCCAAGCCACTCCGTGCCAGTGAGGTACCAGAGGTGAGCTCTCTCCTCTCTCCCTCCCCCACTTCCTGCCTTCATTCCTCCCTTTTTCCCTCCCAGTCATTCATTCCACAGGTGTATTTGAGCAGTACTGTGCCTCTACACCAGGCACAGCACCACATGCTAAGGATACATACATGGAGGCAAGAGTAAAGTGGAGAAGACAGACCTTTAACAAAGTAAATTGGGGCGGGGGGAGGGGGGTGAGGAATTACAAACCCCATGCTCTTTAACTCAGCCTTAGTTAGAAAAGATAATGAGGACAGAAACTCATGGCCTCTGTCAGCAGTTCACAACTCAAAACAGCAGTTCTCAAAGTGAGGTCCACAACCCGGAGGTCCCTTGGGTGCCCCACTGCTTCTCAAGACAGACTTCCTGATGAGATCGGTGGTGATATTACAAAGAAAATTTTAAATGTATATTGTACAGCCCTGGCCGGGTGGCTCAGTTGGTTGGAGCATCATCCCCAACAGCAAAAGGTTGCTAGTTTGATTCCCATTCAGGGCACATACCTCGGTTTTAAGTATGAGTCCCAGTCAGGCCCATACAGGGAGCACCTGGTCAAAACAGCAGTTCTCAAAGTGAGGTCCACAACCCGGAGGCCCCTTGGGTGCCCCACTGCTTCTCAAGACAGACTTCCTGATGAGATCGATGGTGATATTACAAAGAAATTTTTAAATGTATATTTTACAGCCCTGGCCGGGTGGCTCAGTTGGTTGGAGCATCATCCCCGACAGCAAAAGGTTGCTGGTTTGATTCCTGGTCAGGGCACATACCTCGGTTTTGAGTATGAGCCCCAGTCAGGCCCATACAGGGAGCACCTGATTGATGTTTCTCTCTCACATTGATGTTTTTTTCTCTCTCCCCGCTTCCTCTCTCTCTAAAATCCATTTTTAAAAACCATATCCTCAGTGAGGATTTTTAAAAGTAGCATAATAAAGTAATGAAGTCTGTCAACAGTTGGATGAGTTGCATTAGTGAACCAATATTTTACAAATGATCAGTGCATGATGTTTCAAAATCGTGGGTAAAAGGTCCGTTCAAAGTGTGCGACAGATAAAGGGGCTTTAATGTAAGAGTAAAAGAGTTCATTGGTGTGGTTTCCGGTTCCACAGTGGAACTAGACTCTAAGAAACTACTACTTATCAGCTTTGATATAATATCAAAGAAGAACATGGACAACTCACTTAAAAGTCTTTTATAATTACCTCACACCCACACCCCATTTCCAGCACATCCATGGGAGGCTACATTTCCTTCATATATGTCAAACAAAACATATCGATCAAATGCAGAAGCAGGTATAAGAATCCTCCTATTCTAGTAAGCCAGACATGAAAGAGGTTTGCAAAAATGCAAAATAATGCCATGCTTTTCAGTGAATGATTTTTGTTTTAGAAGACATAGATTTTTCCTAAAACATGTTACTTATATTAGCATGTAATGGGTTTATTATTTGTATTTCTAAACAAATTAATATTTTTTTCGTTTCTCAGTTGCAATTTTGAATAGAGTAAATACCAATAGATATCGTGCATAATTTTGAAGCGTGAAAAAGAGTCCTAAGACCCAAAACTCTCAGCAGCACCATCTTAAAAGAACGATGGGAGGAAGTGGAGCTTTCTTTTGGCCCTGCCAATGGGGACTTGACAAGTCCTTGGTGGAGTGCGAAGGAGGCTATGGGTGGAGGGTCATTTAATCTGAGACTCCAAAAAGGAGAGAAAGTTTGAGATGGTTACAAATGGAAAACCAGGAGGGTGCTGGACACGAAAGGCTGTCTGGGCTCCTCAGACACCCTTTCTCACTGCTGATGGTTTGAGCAGGGGCTTTCTTGCCTAGAGAGCGGCAAGCCCTCGTGCTGTCTTCCCTGTCCCAGAGCCGTGCACTGCAGTAACACATGCAGGAAGCAGCGCCTCGAGAGGGTCTCCAGGTCTCCAGACCACCCTGCGCCTCAGCTGGCACAGTAGCCAGTAGACAGGCAGGACCCAATACTGCCTCTGGGTGCCCAGGAGTCCCCGCTGAGAAACTCTGCAACAACGCACCAGCAGGAGGCACTCACTGGCAGCCAAAAAAAAGTAAAATTCAGTTCTTTTTTTTAAAAAAAAAAGTAAAATTCATTACTCTATATTACCAACCTTTGTAGACAAACAATTACTTAGCATACGATGGAACCAGTTGTAAGTGGCTATATTTTCTATATATGATGAACTATCTCATGGGGAGTAATGTGCATGCATAATGCTCAGGCCAGCTGCTGCCTTGAACACATTAAACCCGTTTCCCACAGCTCTTCTGTGTGACTTGTCTCTGGAGTCTGATACAGAGCTGCTAGTATATGCTAGAGTCCAAGGCAGTGAGGTGCATCATCGGGTACAGCTTCCATCCTACTTGAACTAGATCCAGATCCTGGGGGCAACCATGACACAACTGAACCATCCTGCCTCCTGAGATGGCTCTCAACTCTAAAACACTGACAACATGCAGGAGCCACACTGCATGATATAGTTGTACACACAGTGAGTGAGGAGTGTTTTCGTGGACGCGCCATCGTTCTACAGAATGAGGAGAGCAGGAAGATGGCCCTCGGTAACAGGTGTTGCAACATGTTCCACTTGTAGACCGACAGGGAGACTTTCCCCAAGAGCCTCTGGCTGGGTCCTGATTCCTCACTGTATACTGAGCGTGTAAGGCAGTGGTTCTCAACCTTCTGGCCCTTTAAATACAGTTCCTCATGTTGTGACCCAACCATAAAATTATTTTCGTTGCTACTTCATAACTGTAATGTTGCTACTGTTATGAACCGTAACGTAAATATCTGATATGCAGGATGGTCTTAGGCGACCCCTGTGAAAGGGTCCTTCGACCGCCAAAGGGGTCGCGACCCACAGGTTGAGAACCGCTGGACTGTGAGGTGTTCGTGTAAGTGGGGTAGGCCCTGGAAGCAACTATTTAAAATGGCGTGTAATTAACACCTTGTTTAAAAGCACATGGGCCCTTCAAAGAGGTGCTCCTTCCCCTACATTAATTTACCAGAGAACAGGAGCGGATGAAATAGCAGAGGCTACAGCCATGACGGGTACAATTATGGTCTAAATTATATTGGACACCAAAAGACGCCCACCACATATTATTGTGACAAACTTCCAGGTTACAAAATACTATGTACAGCATGATCCCAATTTCACAAACGATCCATACCCATCTACCTATATAGGAGGGGGGATCATTTTGGAGAATGGATGCTGATTGCCACCTGGTGTGGGAAAGTGAATTTGTCATCTGCTTATTCTTTTTACAATAACATTTAAATTTTTTAAATTTATTGATTTTTTTGAGAGAGGGGAAGAAGAGAGAGAGAGAGAGATTTGTTGCTCCACCCATCCATGCATTCACCGGTTGATTCCTGCATGTGCCCCACCGGGATCGAACCCGCAACTTTACCTTGCTACCCAGCCAAAGCTACAACATTTTAAATAAACCAACGCTGTTTCCAGTTGGTGTTGGAGCAGGAGAGTCCTGCTTTGGAGGGCGGTGGAGGGAGGAGGGCAGCGGTGGAGAAGCTCTGGGCTTCCCACCCCCACCCGCCCCCACGCAGACCGGG
>NW_005360124.1:2504113-2506854 GCF_000412655.1 Myotis brandtii | reverse complement strand
GTGGAGGCGGCAGGGGCGTGGGGAGGCGGGGGGGTAGGGGGCGGATGTCAGAACAGGTGGAGGGTGCAAAGCCCGAAGCGCGGGGGCAAACCTGGTCCCAGGCTCCTGCAGACCTTTGTCGGGCTGGGCAGAGCGCAGGTCCCTCCTGCGAGGCCCTGGGCTTTCTGATTAGATTTTGGAGCTTGACTTTTACCGTTTACCGTCTTTGATTAGTGTTCATCAGCTAAAGCTGGGAGGTGTTACTGTGCGGGGAGGCCCCGAGGGCTTGCGAGAGGAACACTGGCTCCCACAAAGCCTCTGCCCAGCCCCGGCCGGCCAGCTGGGGGCGCTAGCCTTTGGCTTCTTAATTAGACCAACATCTGTGCCAGAACTGCCCCGTAGTCAGGTGTATAGTCCAGTGGTCGGCAAGCTGCGGCTCGGCAAACCGCGGCTCCCGAGGCACATGCGGCTCTTTGGCCCCTTGGGTGTGGCTCTTCCACAAAATACCGACTTCTGCGCATGGGCCACGAAGTTTCATCGCCCTGTCCCTGCGCGCCCGCAAGTGGTATTTTGTGGAAGAGCCACACTCAAAGGGCCAAAAGCCGCATGTGGCTCGCGAGCCGCAGTTTGCCGACCACTGGCAGCCTAGGCTCTTGCTTGCTCCAGGTAGGTAGGTTTCGCTTTCCAAAATTATTATGGCATGTGCAGCCTTAAAATAATTTGGGAAATCTTAACGGAAATGAAAATAAAACTGTTGTATGAGTTGAAGAAGTTGAGAGGTAAGACTGGCGTGATGTAATGGGAGCCCTAGGTCTTGGTTCTTGCTTGTGTGAGCTTGGGCAGTACCCTTCTCTGCCTTGGATCACATGAGGGAGTCTTAACCAGATGATGTATATGGTTATAATTATGGTAATGATAGCCATGCACTCAGTGAATATTTATTGGGCTCGGTCCTTACTCTATGTCACTGACACAGTGACCAGGACAGAGAAAACCTGTGCCCTCGAAGAGCTTACATTCTAGTATGGGAGACAGGCAGTAAGTGAATAAACACGGCGTGTGCCGAGTGGTGGTAGGTGCTCTCTAGGAAAACACAGGAGGGTCCGTGGAACAAAGTGCCAGGGAGAATGGTCAAGGAAGGTTCCTCAGAGGAAGTGGTACTTGACCAAGACCCACAAGAAGCGAGGGAATGAGCCACATTGATAGCTGGAGAAAGGGCATTGTAGGCAGAGGGAATGGCAAGTGCCGAGACCCTTCGCTGGGTGTCTGTGTGACCAGCAAGGAAGCCGTGGTGGAAGAGTGGTGGGAGATGAGGCCAGGAAACAATGCAGATGGAGAAGAGCGGTCATATGTGGGAGTATTTTGAAGGAAGAGCCAACGAGATGTGTCGACGGACTGGATGTAGGCATGAGAGAGGGAGGGAGGAGTTGAGGATGATTTCAAGATCTAATTGATCTCATTATTAATTCAGTATTTTTTTCAAAAAATAAACATCTATAGAACAGGGTCAAAAAAACTTCATGAGTTTAATGAGACCTTACATCCTGCTTTTGGGATGGAGGGATTAGTGGTACCTGGGTGATTATTTCATTTAAATTCCTGAGGAAAACTAAAGTCAGGCCCTAGACTTCAGGGTCAAGAGCATAGCTCTCATTGCTTCAGTATCAGTTATTGGTGTTTTAGTACTAACGGGGCAGCTACCCTTGGATGGAAGAAGGCACAGTGAAGGTTGGGAAATAGCAGTCGTTTGAACACTTGTGTCCTTTCCACAGATCAACCGTGGGCGCCCAGCTGGCTTCTGAGGTAACCTGTTCCATTGCCTCCCAATTACAAGTCCTACTGTGTTGTTTCTCTCTGCTTGCTTCTCTCCCTTTCTCCACCCTTTCTTCTGGCCTGTAGTGGTTTGTAAAACTCACCACAGCGCCTGCACAGGGCTTGTGAAAACCACTGAAGCAATTTTGTCTTCCCCCTTGGTGATTATGAATAGTGATGAGTGAAAAAAGGAGCTGCAGTGCCCATGAGCGGGGATCTCAAAGTGGCATTCCAGACCTCCTCCCTCCTGCTCCTGGGTGGTCCTGGGGCTGCTGGCGGAGAAGAGGGTGGCAGGGAGGGCCACACTGCCTGCCACACCCCCCTTTCCCTTTGTTCTTAAAGCTAGGATGGAGATTCTATGATGCAGATGACTATCACCCAGAGGAGAATCGAGTGAAGATGGGAAAAGGGATTCCACTGAATGACCAGGTAACGTTCGCTGTTTCCAACAAATATTCCAGCTGGGTGGCGCAGGTTGAGATCTTTGCAGAGCTTGGTATAGTTCAGTTCCTGAGTTATGACATGACTCATGGTCAGTGCTCCACAAGCCAGGCACACAGTGGGGCCTCCGCGAATGTTAGCTTTGGCCCTGAATCTCTCTCAACTCTCTCCCCCAGGTTGGGCAAGGTCTGCCAGAACACTTTGTGGCCTAACGTTAATGTGCAGAATATAATCCCTGAAAGGGCCTCCTACGTAGGGGAGTTCATCTTCCCTTCCCAGGTCCTATCAGCCTGCCATCATCACGAGACTCTGGTATCCACCCCAAGCCAGTGATCTTTGCAAATTCACATCTGGCCCTTTAGAAGTTTCCCACCAATCTCAGGATCAAGACCAAACACCTAAACTCCTAAACATGCGTGGTTAGGCCAAAATGACCTTGACCCACTCCACACTCTTTAGTTGCCATGCACCCTTCACACACACAAATCCTCCCTCTTTCCCCCTCTCCA
>NW_005360124.1:2460478-2503986 GCF_000412655.1 Myotis brandtii | reverse complement strand
CTGTGGCCCCTTTCAGTTCCTCCTCCCATGCTCCTTCCCAGGGCCTTTGCACCTGCTGGTCGCACTGCCTGGAATGTACTTCCTTCCCCTCCCCACCAAGTTAACCCTGCGCATCCTTCACATCTCAGCTCCTGTGCCACTTCTTCAAGGAAGCCCTCCCTGACCTACTTAAGTAAAACCTCATATAATAAACTCTCTTGGCAACATATCCCTTATTGCCCATGTCCCAGTTGCAACTTGGCATTTGAGGGTGTGAGAATTTGATTAATATTTATCTCTGCAACTAGATTTCACCTCCAAAGGGGCAGGGACTGGCCATTTCTCTTCCATTGTATATACCCAGGGCCTGACACATAGTAAGTATCAGAGAATATTGGTGGCGTATTTGTGAGTAAATGAACGAATGAGAGAAGGAATGAATGAATAGCACTTCATTCCCATATGCACCATCATGAGACCATTTCCTAGGGGTCTCTCTCAAGCCACACTTACAAACTGTGGATTTGTTGGCTTAACTAGCCGTAGCCCAGGAGCCACTGTGATGGCAAGGTCAAGGTCCAGGTCCACAGTACAGGGGCCCCAGCCAGGTCCACATACCAAGTGTGTCCAAAGGACAGGACAGAATGGAACCGGCCAAATGCCCGCACTGCAGTTTTCACTTTCTGTGAACTTGGCTCACACCCAGTTGTGCCCCCAATCTCTCTCTCCCCTTTGTCCTGCCTTGAAGGACTGAGTCAGTAAACATTAGTGGGCCCAATTCTGGAGCATTCTAAGGGTGCACTTCTCTTTGCTTCAGGGAGTGCAGCTTGAGTTTGCAATGATTCAAAGCCTTGAACCATCAAAATTAAGTTCACATTTAACTTTAGAAGATAGGAGGAGTGAACCATAAAAGAGAGTAATAATTTAAACATAATACTGATAATGTGCTAGAGATAAATGTAGATAACCAGACTCTACCTCTAAGCTTGTGTGACCTTTGGCAAATGGGTTAGAGATGGTACCATTTCATTGGGTTCTTGGGAGGATTAAGTGAGATAATACAAAAAATATGCCCAGAGAAATACCCAAAGCCTTCAATAAATATTTTAATTATTGTTGTTGCTAATGTCATGTCTATACAGATATGCATATGTAATGAAAACCATTTCTATAGTGTGTAAAATGTGCCTGTACCAGTGTTATGTTTCTCCTTAGTGAGTTGCAAATAGGAGTTAAGTTAGCCCGGCCAGCGTGGCTCAGTGGCTGTGTTGACCTATGAACCAGGAGGTCATGGTTCGATCCCTGATGAAAATTGTTGAAGCTGTGTTGAGTACATAGAAGTTTGTTTTGTACGATTTTGTCTGCTTTTGTACATATTTAAAATTTCCATAATAAAACATGGTTGTTGTTTTTTAATGTATTATGGCCAATCAGTATTTACCCCGGGAAGGAAGAGAAAACTTGTCTCAGGAGGATTTCTTTGTGAAACACTGTAGGGTGCTCTAAGGAAACCTCTTCTGTCTTGTCTTTGGAAAAATATAAATTTCTCACAGTGCTTTTATCTGACAGGAGTTCTCTTTCAGGAGGGTTTGAAGAATAGAACCAAAGGGTAGCTGACATAAGGGTTTCTATGAATATCTTATCTCCCTGCATTGGAGATCAGAGGCACCATCATGCAATACAATCAAAGGAGACTTGTAATCATAACAGAAACAGGGAGAACACATATACAACAGGGAGATTAGATGGGGGAGATATAGCCTGGTATTTTAGGGCAATTTTTAGTATTTTGAAAAGAGCCCCTGGCGCCTGAACCAGGAAAATGTTTCTGGGCTTAACTGCCTAGTGATTTATCCCTAGGCCTGGAGTATGGGCTACTTCTTAAAACCACTAAGATCTCTCTGGACCTTAACATTGAGGGACAAAATTAACGATGTTTCTGAACAAACAAACAATAGCTGGAAAAGTCATTATGTGTCTGCTCTAATTTCAGGACAGGATCCCATGGCTTTGCAACTTGCATGACATTTTACTAAGGTAAGAGCATCAGGCCTTGGCATACCAGGGAGTCAAGAAGACCCATCAGAAAGTACAGGGTAAAATATATAGTCTTGAAATCGCAACTGACCGATGATAAAAGATCCCAGGAATGGAATGTGTTTCTATCAAATAACCAACAATGATTTTAATCAGCCACAGACATAGTTTAGCTGGGTTCTGGACACAAACCTAGACAGCTCCACAATTACTAGCTGGGAATCAGCCACTTGGCTTCTATGAGCCTGTTTCTTCATTTGAAAAGGGGGTTAAATAGTTCCTAGTCGCAGATTACTGTGAAGAATTAGCAAGATGAGGCATGAGTAGTACTTAAACCAGTATCAGTATAAAAGTGCTCAAAAAATGACAGCAGGCTGTGCCTGAGCCATAGCCTACATTCACAGGAGCTGAGACCCGGCACCTTGATAAACTTCCTCCCACGGTTCCATGGGCAGGTCCTCTGAGTAGCCCCATTTAACAGATGATGAACTGGTGGTCAGGGAGGTACATACCTTGCCCAAGATGATTCAGTTTACTAGTGGAAGATCTTTACCCCAAAGCCAGGACTGCCTGAATCTTGACCGCCGTTTTATAGCACCTTCCACTGGCAGGAAGTAGTACTGGACTCGGCCTAGAATGGACACCTGGTATTTTAAACGTCTTCATTCTTTTTTTTTTTTTTTTTTTTTTTTTTTAAATATATTTTATTGATTTTTCACAGAGTGGAAGGGAGAGAGATAGAGAGTTAGAAACATCGATGAGAGAGAAACATCGATCAGCTGCCTCTTGCACATCTCCCACTGGGGATGTGCCCGCAACCCACGTACATGCCCTTGACCGGAATCGAACCTGGGACCTTTCAGTCCGAAGGCCGACGCTCTATCCACTGAGCCAAACCGGTTTCGGCGACGTCTTCATTCTTTACCACTTCCGCCTCCCGCCCTGTCTTTATTTTATTTTTTTTTTTTTTAAACAGAGATGTAACCTCGGGACAGCATGTGATCCTAGCCTGCTCAGCTCTGAAGAAAGTGTACAGAGACATCTTAATACGAGGAAAGGATGGTGCACCTCCAAAATGTGACGAGCCAGGGAAGGAGGGAAAGCCGGCTGAGGTGCAGCTCCTTGTGGTCTATCTGAGTGGGTCATTTGAGGTCATCTCGGGACGCTTACTCAAAAGAAAAGGACATTTTATGCCACCTGAGTTATTGCAGTCTCAGTTTGATATTCTGGAACCCCCCTCAGCTCCAGAAAATTTCATCCAAATCAGTGTGGACAAAAGTCTTCCAGAGATGATTGCTATAATTATGGAAGCTCTAAAATGAAACCCAAGTCACTTCCTATCAGTGGTCCAGAACAGAACTAGGCATACATTTCTATCCTGTCCCTGACCATGTTAAAGCATCCATGCTGGTACTGTACTCTAAATTCTAGTTAGGGTGAACAAACCACGATGTGTTGAAATATACTTGTTTGGATGTGATTTTAGGAATTTGTGGTCCTCTTGTCATCATGCTCTGCACACTGGAGGAGAGGGGACTTGGAAAGTTAAGCTTCCACTGAAATTAAAATTCATGTGATCCAATCAAATGATCAGAGGATATCATATAATCAGTGCTGAAATCATTACCTTACTAGGAACATTCTTGATCAGGCTATATTCCAACAAATAAGTAAAATTTGGCTATCCTTGGCATCCCTTGGAAATTGGTCTTGGGAGCAGAAACGTGTCCAAAATCAACCACTCACCAGCAAGTCATTTTACACCATACACCTCCGAATCCTCTGTCCTTTCAGGATAAGTAAATAAAAAGCACAGCTAGTTCACGGATATAAAAAGCAGCAAAGGCCCTAGCCGGTTGGGTTCAGTGGATAGAGTGTTGGCCTGCAGACCAAAGGGTCCCAGGTTCGATTCCGGTCAAAGGCACATACCTTGGTTGCAGGCTCCTTCCTGGCCCTGGACCTGGCCCTCGTTGGGGCACATGCAGGAGGCAACCAATCGATGTGTTTCTCTCACACCAATGTTTCTCTGACTTTCCCCTCACTCTTACACTCTCTAAAAAAATCAATGGAAAAATAACCTCGGGTTGAGGATTAACAAAAATAAATAAAAATTTTAAAAAATAAAAGAATAAGCAAAAAATTTTTTAAAAAACTGCAAAGATGGCCCTGGGCCGTGTGCTCAGTGGTTAGAGTGTTGTCCCATACACAGAAGGGTGATAGGTTCAATTCCCAGTCAAGGGCATGTGGCACATACCTGGGTTGCAGGTTTGATCTGGCCCCAGCTGGCGCATATGCAGGAGGCAACCCATCGATGTGTCTCTCTCACATTGATGTTTCTCTCTTTCTCTCTCTCTCCCCCTCTCTCCCTCCCTACCATTCTCTCTCTAAAAAATCAATGATAAAAATATCCTTGGGTGAAGTGTAACAACAACAAAAAACTGCAAAGATGGAATTTGAGCGAATGAACCATGGGACTCCCTGGCCCAGTCTGCTCTCCACATTTTACCAAGGCCTCTGTGAGACCAGACTAGTAAAGACATTACATATTGAAGCCCTTCGTTTATTACAAGCTACTCTCCCTTATTTGTTCTTTAGAGTTAAGGCATCATATTTATTATTTCCCTAGGTGAACTTTATTAAAGGGGACATGAGAAAAATAATTGTTTAAAAAAAAGGCATTGAGACTGATACGGTTGAGCACTATTGCTCTAATGTTCCCATACCTGGCCACAGGGAGGCCAAGATGTGAGCAAGTACTGCCCTCTGGTGGCCCCAGAGGATGCAGCAAGCACAAACTGCTCACCCAGTCCTGAGAACCCCTCCAGCCCCCAAGGGTTATGTTGCAGGTTCAAAGGGTGGTGGAATGCTGCTCCCCACCAGCCCTGACCACACCCCTGCCCAGCCTCTGAACTGGGAAGAAGAGGTAGGTGAGAACTGTTTGAATGGTTCAAAGTAAATGCCAATGAAAGATTTCCTCAACCCTGCAAACACCACTTACCACCCCCTCTGGCAGGACTCTCCACCTTGTCCCCCTCCACTGGAAGAAGTTCGGGTTAAACCTTTCCTCTCCTATAAAATGGGGACACTTCATTCCGTAAGATTGTGAGAACTGAGATAATGCATGCAAAGTGCTGAAACCTGACACACTAACTACTCAAACATTGGCTCTTGTTATACTTGTCATCCCCAGGTCTGAGGGAGTGTGTCCTATGGCCACACTTCCACTCCTGTTATTCTGACTGTGTGGGAGCTTATGAACTCCTTCGAAGTATGTGAATCTTGAGTCTTCCTTCTTATTCCCTGCTAGGGTCTCCCTCCACCCCTCCCCAACTCTTGACCAGGTCAAATCAGATGTTATAGCAGCATTATTCACAATATCCAAATGATGTAAATGCCCACCAACAGATTAATAAATAAAATGCAATACCATCCTTACAATGGAATTATTACTCAACCATTAAAGGAAATGAAGTACTGACATGGATGAACCTTAAAACCATGCTAAGTGACGGAAGCCACACACAAAGGCCACATACTACATCATTCCAATTATATGAAATATCCAGGATGTATAAATCCATAGAGTTAGAAGCAGACTAGTGGTTGGCAGGGGCTGGGGCATGGGGGTAATGGTGAGTGATTAAGTGGTTTCCCTTCTAGGTGACAATGAGTTGTGAAGGATTTTGATGGTTGTACATTGTGAATGTACTTTAAAATAGTCACAGTAGTTAAGTTCTGTTCATTTATATTAGCAAAAAAGAGAACCGTAAGAGCTGAGCCTAACTCACCAACCTTACCACCATATGCTAGGACAGCAGGCTAGATGCATGCTACCTTTTGGAGAGACTTTCCCAAATAAAAGGGGCTCAGTCCATGTACCTACTTCCTCCTACAATATTCAACAGGCAGTTAAGTCACTCCTCCCTAGAGAAAAGTACACATTGGAGGAGAAAAATGTGCTGCTCCAACACTTTTCCTCTTCTGGAATCATAGTGTGTAGTGGATTAAAGTAGTCATAAATTCACAAAATTTTTGATACCCATCAAGCAACAGGGCCTATGACCCTTAACTTTGACACTAGGTCAGTTTGGGGCTCACACCTTGAAAAAACTGACAGCTTTCATTTTTCTCAAGATACTTGTCTACCATGTTCATGTAAGAAAGTACAAGTGGCCCTGGAAAAGCCCATGTGGAGAGAAACTGAGACCCAAACTGGACTCCCAGATAAAAGCATGTAGCAAGTCCACAGCCAGGTAAATAAGCCTTTGCAAAGTAAATTCTCCAGACCAAGTCAAGTTGCTCCAGCTACTTACACCAAGCCCAGCCAACATTGCTAATTTGTGAATAAAATAAATGATTGATTTTGTTCTAAGCCACCAAGCTGTGAGGTCGTTTGTTATAAAGCATTGGATAACCACAACACAGGGGAAAGTCCCTTTACTTTCTGGGAAGTATAAGGAGTTGAGAATGTGCCTGAATAGCCTTTTTAAAAACCTAGCTGGATCCTCAGACTATTCAAAAAAAATTCAAGAGGAAGGCACACTTCCAAGCTCTTTCTATGAAGCCAACATTACCCTAATTCCAAAATCAGATAAAGACACCACAAAAAAAGAGAACTACAGGCCAATATCCTTGACTGACATAGATGCTAAAATCCTCAACAAAATTCTAGCAGATCGGATTCAGCATTACATTAGAAAGATCATACACCATGACCAAGTGGGATTTATTCCAGGGATGCAAGGCTGGTACAATATCTGCAAATCAATAAACGTGATACATCACATAAACAAACTGAGAGACAAAAATCACATAATCATATCAACTGATGCAGAAAAAGCATTTGACAAAATCCAACACCCTTTCTTGATAAAAACTCTCAGCAAAGTAGGAATAGAGGGATCATACCTCAACATAATAAAAGCCTTATATGAGAAACCTGCAGCTAAAATCATACTCAATGGGCAAAAACTAAACTAATTTCCCCTAAGAACAGGAACAAGGCAGGGATGCCCACTTTCACCACTCCTGTTCAATATAGTCCTGGAAGTGCTAGCCATAGCGATCAGACAAGAAGAAGAAATAAAAGGCATCCAAACTGGAAAAGAAGAAGTAAAACTGTTCTTATTAGCAGATGACATGATACTATACATAGAAAACCCCAAAGACTCCATCAAAAAACTACTAGAGCCGTAGCCGGTTTGGCTCAGTGGATAGAGCATCGGCCTGTGGACTGAGGGGTCCCGGGTTCGATGCCGGTCAGGGGCATGTACCTTGGTTGTGGGCACATCCCCAGTGGGGGGTGTGCAGGAGGCAGCTGATTGATGTTTCTCTCTCATCGATGTTTCTAACTCTCTATCCCTCTCCCTTCCTCTCTGTAAAAAATCAATAAAATATATTTAAAAAAAAAAAAAGACTAACACACACATTTCAAAGCCATCAACAAATCACTCTACTTTTTGACTCCTCTTTCTTCTTTTTTTAAAAATTAAATTTATTGGGGGTAATACAGGATTATAACACTATATAAATTTCAGGTGTGCAACTTTATAATACAATATCTGTATACTCTTACCACCTGAACTCTAGTGTCTTTCTGTCACCTTGTATTTGACTGCCTTTATTCTCTAATTTACTTTCTTCTTCTTAAAACAGACACTCGACATCACTATTTACCCTATTTCCACTTTGTACAGATAAATATTACAGGGCATAATTCCCACCTGGGCAGCTCCCACACCCTCCCAGGGGGAACATTATGGCTTTTACTCAAAGACCTAGTTTTGCACTCTACTTCTGCCGCACGTTTGTTTGTAGAGTTTGCTCAAGGTATTTTATATATTCAAGCAGGAATTTTCTCATCAGAAAATTGAGGATGGTAGTAGTTGAGGATTATAGTAATAGTTATTGTGACTATTGAAAAAATTATGCATACAGTGCATTTTAGCACACTGCCTAGCAGATATTAAGCAGTCAATAAATTAATTTTAATTTATTATTTATAATATTGTACATAATATTGTATCACAAATATTATTAGTATTAGTTCTTTCACTATTGTTTTTAATATTCAACCTATTTTTCTCAATGGATGGGGAGCATATCTTCGTTACCTTTCTTGTGGCAAACACCAGTGCCATAGTATGCAGAGATCATATGGTTGGTTATATTCCATAATGCTATAGGTCTTTCTCCTGGAACTGTCAGCTGCCTATCATGTAATGCAGTAACTTGCTATTGAAACATCCTAAAATGTTCTGTTCTGTAAGAATAATTGCTTTATGTAAATTTACAGAGAACTCATACAACTTAACAAAAGGAAGATAAATGATCCAATCAAAAAATGGGCAAAGGATCTAAATAAACACTTTTCGAAAGAGGACATACAGAAGGCCAAGAGACATATAAAAACATGCACAAAGTCACTAATCACCCGAGATGCAAATCAAAACAACAATGAGATACTATCTCACATCTGTCAGAATGGCTATCATCAACAAATGACAAGTGTTTGCGAGGATGTGGAAAAAAAGGAACACTCATGCACTGCTGGTGGGAATGCAGACTGATGCAGCCACTGTGGAAGACAGTATGGAGTTTCCTCAAAAATTTAAAAATGGAACTCCCATTTGACCCAGTAATCCCACTTCTAGGGCTATATCCCAAGAAACCAGAATCACCAATCAGAAAGGATATATGCACCCTATGTTCATAGCAGCACAATTTACAAAAGCTAAGATTTGGAAACAACCTAAGTGCCCATCAGCAATGAGTGGATTAAAAAACTGTGGTACATCTACACAATGGAATACTATGCTGTTATAAAAAAGGAACTTTTACCATTTGCAACAGCATGGATGGAACTAGAGCGCATTATGCTAAGCGAAATAAGCCAGCAGAGAAAGATAAATATCACATGATCTCACTCATATGTGATCAAATAATGATCAACATAATTTGATGAACAAGAATAGATCCAGAGACAAATGGCAGGGGAGGTGGGGTTAGAGAGCAACCAAAGGACTTGTATGTATGCATATTAGCATAACCAATGGACAGAGACACTGGGGCGGTGGAAGCTTGCCTGGAGTGGGAATGGCTGGGGGGGAGGGGTCAATTGGGGGAAAAGGAGACATATGTAAAACTTTAGACAATAAATAAGTAAAAAACAACAACAACAAAAAACTAGCTAGAATATACAGCAGCTACTTTTTATATCCCATTAAAAAATTGGGTGCCACATTCAGCTCTGGTCTTTTGAGGGAAATTATGCTGGGAGCTCCTCTATGCACCTAGCTCTGTTCTAAGCATAGAATGGTTAAGACAGACTGACTTGTGGATCTGGGACAGGCTACCTAATAATAAGGGGGTCTGAAATACATGTGTTAATGAATTGAAATTATCATCTGAGGATGTTCTTCATCACACTGTACCAGCTCTGGAAGACTCTCGAGCTCATTCTATTTCATCTCACTGAAGCAAAGATGTTGGGAGGAAAGTGCTGTTTCTCCACTCCCAAAAGGGTTGACCACAAAAAGTTCAGATGGGCTGGGAAAGTACCACTCCTACTGACAAGCAAAGGCAGCTCTAAGCTGAAAATGGTGACTGGAAAGGCAGAGAAATCTTCTCCCTCACACTTTAGTTCATGTAACAGAGGTGCTTATTTATTTATTAAACCTATTCTGGGGATCAAAAGCTAGCGATAACTGCTTTCTTTGTATGTTTGGTAGAAAACAATTACTTCATACTCTCCTAAATCAAGTCCCTCTCAACACACACACAGGATCATTCCCATTAGAATACAAACATGCTATATATAGGGTGGGGGAAAGTATGTTTCCAGTATGGAAAACAATCTACACTAATAAAAAGATGCAAATTGACCGTACCTTCATGCCGCCCACCAGCCAATCAGGAGTATGCAAATTAACCCAACAAAGATGGCGGGCTAATTTGCATACGCAGGCACCAAGCGGCTGGGGGCGGGCAGGATGCTTGCATCGTCCGACGATGCAGGCGTTCCATGCTGCCCCAGCCACCTCAGGGCCTCTGGGCAGCGTGGGAAGGCAGAAAGGCAGCTCTGGGCCAGAGCGAAGGTGGTGCCGGCAGCCAGGGGAAGGAAGGCCCATTCTTCATGAATCTTCATGCATCGGGCCTCTAGTAATTAATAATTCTATAGGGATAAACTGTTTCACATACAACTGTAAACCCACTTTGCCCCACCCTGTATAGTACTTCCCCTCTTAAAATAATACAAAAGGCAAACTTCTTCCACACCATCACCACTGCCCCCTTTTTTCTGATTCTCTTTACTTGAAAACTGTCTGCTAAAATCTCGTCAGTCTATTCCAACCAGAATTTGACCCTCATCGCTCTATAAAACCCCTATCAACAATGATGGTCTTTCCTTTTATTAAATACCAGAGGTGAATATCCAATCCATGAGAAGCATCAGAAGTAACAGCATTTAACAGTTAATTTGCCATCTTTATCCTTGTGAAAGGTTTCTTCACTAGCTTTCAAGACCTTCCTTGCTTTCCACTCTACTATCTGCCTGCCTGTTGATCTCCTTTGTTGGCTTCCTCTAACCCCCCTGAACTGCAAGTTAGAGTGAAGCAGGGCTCAATCTCCCCCAAGTGTGCTTATCAACATTCTTCCTCTAAAACTCATCTAGTCTGGAATTCTCAACCTTGGCACTATTAACATTTTGTTGTTTTTGTACCACTTTTCCTTTTAATCTATGTACCTTTTTTAAAAATTTCAACCACCCCTCAACCTCCTCCCCCATTTGACAATCAGAAGCCTGTTCTCTAGATCTATGGGTTTATTGTTTTTTGGGGTTTTTTTGGATTTTACTTGGAAGTGAAATTATAATAGTATTTGTCTTTCTGACTTATTTCACTCAGCATAATATACTTTAGGTCCACCCACGTTGTTGCAAAGGGCAACATTTCATTCTTTTATTGCTCAGTAATATTCCATTTTATATGTACACATCTTCTTTATCTATTCATCTCTGGACACTTAGGTTACTCCCATATCTTGGCTATTGTAAATAATGCTGCAATGAACATAAGGGTACATATATATTTTTTAATTTGTACTTTTTTCCTCAAATAAAAACCCAGAAATGGTATTGTTGGATTATATGACAGCTCTATTTTTAAATTTTTTGAGGAAAATCCACATTGTTTTCCATAGTGGCTGCACCAATTCGCAATCCCACCAACATTTTAACAATATCAATCCTTCCAATCCATGAGCATGGTATATTCTTCAATTTATTTGTATCCTCTTCACTTTCTTTCTTCAGTGTCTTACAGTTTTTTAAAGACTTACACTCTTTCGATCTAGGTTAAATTTATTCCTACATATTTTATGTTTTATGCAAATGTTAATGGGATTACTTTAATTTCTCCTTTTGGTGTATAAAAATGCAACAGATTTCTGTATATTAATTTTGTATCCTTTAACTTTACTGAATTCATTTATTACTTTTAATAGTTTTTTGATGAGAGTCTTTAGTGTTTTCTATATATAGTGTCATATCATCTACAAATAGTTTTATTTCTTCCTTTTTGTTTTGGATGCCTTTTAATTCTTTTTCTTGTCTCATTGCTCTGGCTAGGACTACTACTACTATGTAGAATATAAGTGGTGATAGTGAGCATTCGTGCCTTGTTCCTGATCTTAGAGAAAGCTTTTGGCTTTAGCATTTTGGCCCAGATCATTCTCTGTTGTGGGAGACTGTCCTGTACATTGTAGAATGTCTAGCAACATTCTTGGCGTCTACTCACTAGATGCCAATAGCAGCCCCAATCAAAAATGTGTCTCCAAATATTGCCAGAAGCGCCCTGGGGGGCAAAACTGCTTCTGGTTGAGAACTTCTGATCTTGTTCTTTTGGCTTTAAATATCAGCTATACATACAGGCAACTACTTGTCTATAGCCTGAACCTCTCCGCCAATCATCATCTTCTCTGCACTTCTATGCATACCAAGTACATCCCACTTAATATGTCAAAACTACTGGTTTATACTCCTCCCCATATGTGCCCTTCTACCTTGTTTGTCTTGCTTGATAACTGATACTTCTCTTGCTCTTACCTTCACACTTTTATCCATCAGTAAATCGTACAGGCTTTGCCTTCAAAACATACCCCAACTCTGACTTATTTCCACTACCACTGCTACCAACCTAACCTAAGCTCATACAATCTCTCACCAAGATTATTACCTCTTAAAAGTCTTCCACCCTGGCCGCCCTAGGTCTCATGTCCAACATTGTTAGAAATGTAAATTCTACTAATTAGTAAATCAAAAACTCTGAGGATGGGACACATCAAACACCTAAGCCACTCCCCTGCCCTCCTCTCTCCCATTGTATTCCCTAAAACACTTTCTTCCTAGCTTACCTTGCATTCATACCAACTTCCTGCGTTCTAAACACACTCAGGACACTCACATTACAGGGCCTTTTCATTAGTTGTATCTCTTCCCTGGAAAATTATTCACCCTCCCAGATAAATATTTGATAAGTCTCTATT
Source organism: Myotis brandtii (assembly GCF_000412655.1). Classification (NCBI taxonomy): domain Eukaryota; kingdom Metazoa; phylum Chordata; class Mammalia; order Chiroptera; family Vespertilionidae; genus Myotis; species Myotis brandtii. Next base: position 2,491,425 of record NW_005360124.1, on the reverse strand, counting down.
TAAATGTCACCTTCTCATTGAGGCTTTCTCTGGCTATATAAAGTAAAAACACCTTCTTCCTAAAACCAGCCTCCTTATTACTCTTAATTTTTCACCAAATCACTTGTCATTATCTAACAGGGCATATATATGTGTTTTGTTTACTGTCTGCCTCTCTACATTCGACTATGTAAACTCCATATGGACAGAACTTTATTTTATTTGCTGCTCTACTTTCAGCAACTAGAAAAGAATCTGGTACTCAACAGGTTGGTAGCAGTGGTAATGGAAAGAAGTCAGAGTTGGGATATGTTTTGAAGGCAAAGCCTGTACGATTTACTGATGGATAAAAGTGTGATGTTGTCCAGCTGGGTGTGGCTCAGCAGTTGAGGGTCGACCCAGGAACCAAGAGGTCACAGGTTCGATTCCCGGTCAGGGCCTATGCCCAGGTTGCGGGTTCGATCCCCTGTAGGGGGTGTGCAGGAAGCAGCCAATCAACGATTCTCTCTCATCATTGATGTTTCTCTCTCCCCCTCTCCCTTTCTCTCTCTGAAATCAATAAAAAATATATATTTTTTTAAAAATAAAAATGTTAACTTTCTGAGGCAATGGTTGCTTATGGTTGATTGAGGAAAAAACAATATTATTTAAGTAACTGATAAGAAAATTTCAGCAGAAAACAAACATGTCCCACCCAAACTGTAAGGTGAATGAGAAAGGCAAAATGCAGCATTTAGGAGTGAAGGCTAAGTAGTTCACAGTAAATAAATCACTGGTTAGCAAAGTTTAGTAAGACTTCAGAACTGAGCCTAGAAGGAATGTAGGCTTTATGTAAGCTGAAGACAGATGAAATTCCAGAGAAGAAAATACGATGTGCAGAACCAGGGAAGTAGATCTGCTAAGAATAGTTTTCCCAAAGTGTGTTCACTGGAAATATCATTACCTTGAAGAACAGTTAAGTGAAAGGATAGGAAAAGTAAGAAAAGGCTGGATTAAATAACTTTAAACAGGTTTCTTTAATGCAAGACTTCTTGTTGACTTTAACATGTATAATATTAACCTCTAAGAGAGGAAATACAGTACATTATGTTTCCCTGCCTTAATCACACAACCTTTTTTGTTTTGGTTGAGTACATAGAGCTGTGACCTAGCTTCACTTTTATCACTAACTAGAGGCCTGGTGCATGAATTCGTGCATGGGTGGGGTCCCACAGGCCTGCCCCAATCAGGGCCAATCGGGCAGGGCCGGCCAGGGGGAGGGGCCACAGGCAGTTGACCGGTCAGGGGAGGGGCCGCAGGCGGTTGGCCAGCTAGCCTCGCCCCCTGGTCAAATTCCTGGTTGAGGGGACAATTTGCATATTAGCCTTTTATTATATAGGATGTTAGTGACATTTTTACCTGTCCTATTTTGCTGTAATTTGCCTATTAACATAGTAATAATGTCTCCCCAAACAAAAAAACCCTTATTACTATATTTAAGCCAACTCAAACTCTAATTCTGAAAAACACAGAGTATCACAAATATCCCACTTGGGAAATAAAATCCTGAAATACTATTTTCACCACTCCATTCTCTCTTTTTAATATATTTTTATTGATTTCAGAGAGGAAGGGAGAGGGAGAGAAAGCGAGAAACATCAATGATGAGAGAGAATCATGGATTGGCTACCTCCTGCATGCTCCACACTGTGGACCAAGACCACAACTAGGCATGTGCCCTGACCGAGAATTGAGCCATGACCTCCTGGTTCATAGGTCAACACTCAACCACTGAGCCACAACGGCCGGGCTCACCACTCCATTCTTTATTCAATTTGTAATAATCCAATATGAGAACAATTTAAGCCTACACTATTTTAAGTGTCTTTTTAATGCTTTAAGCCTATGTGTGGGAGGCAACCAACTGATGTGTCTCTCTCTGTCTCTACCCTTCCATTCTAAAAAAAAATCAAAGGAAAAAATATCCTCAGGTGAGGATTAATAACAACAGAAACATGCAAAATCATACCACTGCAGCAGCTGAAAGGTACTGAAGAGATCACCAGTCCAGTCTGCCACATAGGCTCCATCACTATTTTTATAACAAAGAAATCGTGATGCCTTTACTCAGTCAACTAGTCAGGTATCAAAAAAAGCAGAAGCGCCCAGGTCACCTAACATTCCAGTACAGTGTATGGACATATTTTAACTAGAGAAACTTTAAAAATTAATAAAGAATAATCTAAAACATGATAAAATCTGAGGTAAATCAAGTCTTTAAAATACATGGTCCAAGAAAGAAATTTTTTCCCCACAAAAGAGGCAAGACAAACCAAATGTAAAAGCTAGAGATTTATTGTTATTTTGTGATTAATAACTGTCAAATTGGTTATGACACTATCCCACACTGTATATCACCATTCGCCAGTACAAGATTTTAAACCAGACTGAGGCATAAGGCAGAGAGAGCAAAGACACATGAGTAATCCTGAACAACTTCCTCTAGCCATGCCTCCACCTTGACCTTCATACAAGTTTTCCTCCTGGGGAAAGTGTCAGAACAGTGCATGGCTGGTGGGCAACTTGACCTCTTAACCCTTTTTAATAGCAAGCAACTTACAGAAGTAATACAATTCAACTTGTATTTCCTTTGATTTTATTGGTCTGAACTCCTTTTAGGTAACTTGAACATTTTAATTTCCTGTACATGAGACTATAATGACCTAAGAGAATACTGAACCAGAGTCAGCCAAATATATTACTGACCCAAAGTTATGTTTAATTGGTCCTAAAGGAATGTACCACACCAACAATTTGAGATTTAGGCAAACAGAACTTCTCTGAGGAGGAAAGAAAAAGGCTGTAGAACAGCCAAATGTATTCAACATTGTTAAAACGGCTCTTGTTTATCACCGCTGAATGATACCTGTTTACTACATCATATGCACAGAAATCCTAACAGAACCTTGGTTACACCAGTGTTATTTAGGCTGGCCCACTCCAGGATAGATCCCCACCCCCTCCCCCAAGTTCCCCTCTCTGAGGCTCTGAAAAGCACAATATTTACCTATTTCTTAATAAACTACCGAAACACTTCAGAAACAAGTAGCTCACAACTCATTTTAAGTTCATGTATTGCCTATGCATGAGAAATCTGATAAACCCAAAAGATAGATCTATTTTTATATGGCAATTAAAAATAACTGAAACATCAAGACACTTTCAGTGAAAGCAACATTTCAATTACAAACTGTAATGCCTGTTAAACTACCTATGGGAGAAGCTGAAAAGTCTTAGGCAAATGCACTTTTGGGTTATATTACAGTGCTCCTTCTGTCTGCACAAAAATTAAGGTAATTTACAATTAATCAGTTAATGTTGAGACAATGTTACATTATGTTGTCTGTACAATTAAATGTCCTGAAAGAGATAACCAGAATCAGCTTTTCTACTATATAGTCAACAAACCTAACTGGCACTTTTGCTGAAAGATGTTTATCAAAGATGCTGTAAGATTCTACACAATTAGGAAATATTTAACTTTATTTCCTTATCTTTACTTTTTTATTTATAAGTGTTTTGCTCAAGATAACCTACTGCTGTATGTTTCTAGAAATGCATTCCCAAATGTGCATAATATATTGTATACAAATAAAGTAAAACTGTCAGTAGTGTAAATCTTACAGCATTTTGTTTGCAAAAATACATGCCAAAGTCACAATAAGGAATATTGTAACCACAAATTATAGAGTGCAAATGATTTGCTTCTTTTAATGCTTTTATTCTACATAAATTACTACCATAGGCTAATGTTTAAAAAGCAAATAAATTGGACAGATGCAGGACAAAAATCTGTTCACCCACTACAAAAGGTGAAGTTTTTTAAAAAAATTACAATAAATGCAGAAGTGTTTGATGCATGCAGTAGCCTTAAATGAAAAAGCATTGATTCCCATTGTTCCACAAGAAAAATAAAACCACACAGAGAAACCCACATTATCTTACTGTACTCCACCTTAAAATGCATCATATTGAGTTTGTTTATAACAGCACAGAATTCCAAAAGTCAAAATGAAATAAAGCAGGTATTTTAAAGATTTAAGAGCCGTTATCAAAAATAAATTACATTTTTTTCAAGATACAGAAATGCTGCTATGATGGCTGGGAGCCCAGTAATCTTTCAATAGCCGCATTGATATCACCTCCTGTTGCGATCAGGGCTTGCAAGTTTGCTTCACGGTTCAAAAACCCCATTGCACTGAGTTGTTCCAGTTGTTGCTGAAATCTGACTTCTGGACTCTGTAGCTGTTAAGGAAAAAAAAAAAAAATTAACCAAAAGTCTGAGCTACAAAAGCACTGGCCTCTCTCTCTCTCTCTCTCTCTCGAAACATGTTCAACATATTTAAAAGACCTCTAGCACTTTATTTTGCTAATTTATACCTAAACAATCATGTCAAATAGATCACATACTTAAAAAAATTTTTAATAAACCTCAACCATTCTTTACATATATTTAAGAAGCTCATAAATAAATAAATAGAAAGTCTATATATGCAAATAGCTTAGAATTAGATTACTTATTTTGTAGCTACTGACCAACTGGGTAATTATAAAAGTCATGTGCTTGTGTATAAAATTTTAAAGTTCTAATGAGGCTTATTTCTGCACTGGCCAAAGTCTTCAGAAAGAGTTCCAGTTTCAGGCCCACAGATTTCTGACAATTCAGCTGTGTCAGATCTTTCTTCAGAAATGAGGTTAAGACAAAAATACATAAATGATTAATCAACCCTGGCCAACCTGATAATGGGGAAGTCTATAGATTATTCAACTTATATAACTCTCTCCAACAGCTAAAATCTTTTTTCTTATTAAGTCCATGAATTTTTACTGAGCCAGAGCTATGCAAGTTACTGAGGATACAAATACTTGTGTTAGATAAACCCTGTTCTGTTTATTGTATTTAATAAAACCTGAAAATCAGAAAGCATGCTATATTTTTGCCAGGCAGAAGTTTGGAGGCAACCTACCATACCAGATTTGAACTATAATCATCTTTGTTCAATGGCAGATTCTTGGTAAAGCCAATAAATACTTCCAGATACAAGAACATTATTATGAGCCTGCATTTTTTAGACCTATTTGTGAGGTATATGCATGTAACACCAACTTACCACAGGAAGTAGTAGTGAGGTAGTGAGGATTTTTAAAAATCTTTTAAAATTTTTTCAATTGCAGTTGACATACATTGTTGTATTAGTTTCAGGTGTACACTTCAGTGATCAGACATTATAAAACTTAAGTGAACATTCAGAAAAATCTCATACCCACCTGACACCATATAGTTATTCCCTATCTGTACTTTACATCCCTATGACTACATTATAACTAGTTTGTATTCTCAATCCCTTCACCTTTACACCCATCCCCCCTCCCATCTGTCAAAATGTTCTCTGTATATATGAGGGTTTCTGTTTTGCTTGTTCATTTATGTTAATTTTTAGATTCAATTGTTGATATTTATTGTCATTTTATTGTTCATATTTTTTATCTTTTCTTTTTTTTCTTCTTAAAGAAGACCCTTTAACATTTCATGTAATACTGGTTTTTAACTCCTTTAGCTTTTCCTTGTCTGGGAAGCTCTTTATTTGACCTTCCATTCTAAATGACAGCTTGGCTGGGTAGAGTAATCTTGGTTGTAGGTCCTTGCTTTTCATCACTTTGAATATTTCTTGCCATTTCTTTCTGGCCTGCAAAGTTTCTGTTGAGAAATCAGATGACAGTTGTATGGGCACTCTCTTAAAGGTAACTAACTGCTTTTCTCTTGCTGCTTTTCATATTTTCTCTTTGTCTACCTTTGGCATTTTAGTTATGATGTGTCTTAGTGTGGGCCTCTTTGGGTTCATCTTGTTTGGGACTCTATGCTTCCTGGGACTTGTATGTCTATTTCTTTCACCGGGTAAGGGAGGTTTTCTGTCATTACTTTTCAAGTAGTTTTTCAATTTCCTGCTCCTGCTTTCTCCTTCCAATTCATTATGCAAATGTTGGTATGCTTGAAGTTGTCCCAGGGCTCCTTACACTTTCTTTTTTCTTTTTGCTGTTCTGATTGGGTGTTATTTCCTTATGTTCCACAAATTCTTGATTTGGATTCTCAGCAGCCTTACTCTACTGTTGATCCCCTGTAAATTATTTTTTATTTCAGTTAGTGTATCCTTCATTCCTAACCGATCCTTTTTTTATATTGTTGATGTTCTCACTAAGTTCCTTGAATTTCTCACTAAGTTCCTTGAGCATCATTATAACCAGTGTTTTGAACTCTGTACCTAATAGTTTTTTCTTGCTTCCATCATTTAGTTCTTTTTCTGGAGATTTTTTCTGTTCTTTCTTTGTCTCTGCATTTTGGTTGCTTCCCTGTGTTTGTTTCTATATATTAGATCTGCTATGTCTCTCACATTTGGTAGAGTTGCCTTGGGTAGTGGTGCCCTGTAAAGCACAGTGGCTCAGCCTCTGCAGTCTTCTGAGCTGGGCACTTCAGGTGTGCCCGTCTGAGCTGTGTGCACTGTCCTATTGCAGTTGAGCCTTGATTTATGTTGGTGTCACTGGGAGGGGTTGACCCTTAGGCCAATCACTTGAGAGGACCAGCTGCTACTACAGTGGAAGAGCTGCTGTGCCAAGATATCCCTCCTGATTTTAAACGACCACATGTGGGTGTGGGACCAGCCAGTGCTGTGATTCTGCTCCAGCTCGCCGTCCCTCCTACCAGTCTTCATGTGCTTCTTCTTTAATTCCTTAGTTGTAGTACTTCTGCTCAGCTAGATTTCAGGTGGTTCTGAATGATGATTATTCTGTATTAATCGTTTACCTATGCTGCCATCTTGACTAGAAGGATTTTTTTTTTTTAATCAAAATACAGACTAGATTATAGTTGTTCAGGAAATTATTTGGGATAACCAAGTTCTTTATTCCTCCCTGACAAACTTTTATAAAATGAACATCTATATTATAAAAAGCCAGTAGCCATAATGCCATAATGACCAAATGACTGGTCACCAGGAGGTGCACTGATGGGTCCCGTGGCGGCGGTGGCGTAATTTCACGCACTGGGCCTCTAGTATTTAAATAATTTTCAAATAGGGACTCCAAAAAAGAATGCATTTTAAAGACATCTTATAAAAAATAAGGCAAAATTTTAGCATTTCTTCTCTACAACTAAAATGTTTTAGTGTCTAATATAGTATCAAAGTTAACAATTTTTGTAAGGCCTGCTTTAGAATAAATATTCTTAAGACTGTACTTCAGATTATAATCTGAACCCTAAAAGATTGCCACTTTCTTTTCTTTCATTTTCTTTTGAGAGGGGGAGGGGATTTCTAACATAAAGGCATGTAAAGTGTGAGCAGAAAAGAATCACTACCTGAGGATTTACTGCAGCAAGAGCCTGCAGCATTTGCTGGATAAACTGCTGGTGTCCAGGTTCCGTGGTTCCTTCTGTGGGTCTTGGGTTTTCACTAGGGGCAGAGCTAGAGCCATTGGTTCCTGAAGAGCCGCCAGTGCTTCCTAATGTCCCCAGGCCAGGAGTAAAGCTAGGGAAAGCACAAATTGGTAGTAAACCTAAATTCCTGGACTTGTATGTCTATTTCATACAAGAGGCCAGACCAGGGCAGCTGGTAATAAATCAGTAACATTTTAACATAATAGTAGCCAAGTTAGACTAAGTGAGAGCTTTTTTTAACTTTGAAAGCTCTGTCTTGAAAATAATCTCAGCAGTCCTAGCCTGTGTGGCTCAGTTGTTTGAGCATTGTTCTATGCACCAAAGGATCACAAGATCAACACCCAGCCAGGACATATGCCAGAGTTTGGGACTCGATCCCCAGTAGGGGGCATGCAGGAGGCAGCCAACTGCTGTTTCTCCCTCACATCAATGTTTTTTTCTCTCCCTTTCTCTCAAAAAAAAAAAATTTTTTTTCAATAAAAATCATATTAAAAAATAAAAAACTATCTCTTAACAAAAGGCAAAATGATATTAGGCCTAATATTCTCCAAGAGAGAAAGTAACTATCATACACTTTCATAATCTTTCCCAAATAAGCCTACCCTGGGATGAGGCCAGGTGCTTCCGTTGCTAATGTCTGCAAACCCTGTTGAATCTGCAACAAGGCCTGCATTGCTCTAGGGTTTGACATTGCCGATAATGTATCAGGATTCTGCATCTAAGGAAGAAAGAAAACCAGTGGTTATTGAGGGATTACAATCAGTGAAGGTAAAATTCAAATGTTTTCTTTGCTATGTTTTTGGAGAAAAGTAAAAAACTGTACTGTTAAGACACTGATAATCCATAATTTCTTTCCCAAAATAAATACAAGAACCTCCTCTCTGATAGCAAACCTAGTGTGCACATTTTTACTACATGTCCTCCCAAATCCATCATGAAAACCAATTTTTCATAATAAAAGACAATTAGGAGATCCTCTGGAAGCCACACCTGTTCTCCTCCAACGGAAGATGAAAATATTATTTCTAAGTGACAACTCCAAAAAGCAAAGTTAATGTAACATAGTAATATGGTGAAAGCCACATATTCCTCCTGACCAAGTGTTACATGTTGCTGATGTAACAATTTTACCAGTAAACTACACTCTAAAACAAGTTCCAAATTTGAAGTTAATACATATGTCCTGAGTTCAGCTTCACTACTTCCAAATATACAGCACCTGACTAATCAATATAGATAGGCTTGCATCATTACAATAGATCAAGAGCACTAACGAATCTTGGATACTGTTTTACATGCCTGAGAATCATTTACATAATATTTAACAGACTGAGAACTACAAAGACTAAATAACTTCATAACACCAAGACTGACTTCTTTCCTATCTTTGTAAGTAATAAAATACCATGGCAATCTCAAGTACTTTTCAATAATAAAAATCTTCCTTATATGACAACGACTATTTTAATCCTGCTAATTCCGAGTTTGAGGAAATGAGATTTACCTCTTGAAAAACAGGCATTCTATTAATCTGGAGGAAGTAAAACTTTACAAAGAAACCAAACGTGCAAAATAGGATACGGTAGCTCTTTCCAATTACTCAAGAATAGTTAATGTATAACATGACACAATGAAGCACTTCAAAGTTAGTATAATGAAAGAAAATGGTTTATGCATTAACAAAGCATTCAAAATCCTAAATTCTCAAAAGCAAAAACAAAATGGTCCTTTTCTCAGAATTTGTTTAAGAAATCAAGCAGACCTAGCCAGTTTGGCACAGTTGGCCTGCGGACTGAAGGGTCCCGAGTTCAATTCCAGTCAAGAGCACATGCCGGGGTTGCGGGCTGAATCCCCAGTAGGGGACATGCAGGAGGCAGCCAATCAATGATTCTCTCTCATCATTAATGTTTCTATCTCTCCCTCTCTCTTCCTCTCTGAAATAAATTTTAAAAATTCATATTAAAAAAAATACAAGCAAAAACAAAATATCAGCAATGAAATGGGGCTTGGGTAAGATCAAGCTGAATTCTCTTTGAAATGATAGCATTATCAGACTTTATTCTATGTTTTGCTATCAATCAAAGAGCAAAGAAAAATGTTTATCAACAAACTTTTTCAAGCAAACCATTACTGAAGATAGCTAGCATCTTTTCTTACTCACTTGTTGGAGGAAAGTTGGGAGCTGTTGTCTCATTTGTTCTTGAAGCTGAGGATTTCCAGCAAATAGGGGATTATTCAGCATCATCTATGGGGCAAGTGTTCAAACAATTTTAACTGGAAATAATTGAAACAAGTAATGTACCTTGTTTAATAGTCTATCTTCCCCCAAGTGCCTAACCTGGCACTTAAAAAAAGAGGAAGGTAGAACATGAATAAAAAAGGAAGGGAAGATACTGTCCACAAGAATGATCTTCAGGAAAAAAAAAAAGGCATCTTCTCTCTCAATGAGAATGGTGATCATGATAATGACATGCAATATTCTAAAAATTAAAAGCAATCATTCTTAAGCTTTTCTTTGAGCAAAGGTGAGTATCTGCTCTTGAAGGAAAAATGGGAGTAACTGGCATTCATAGGGATACATATTCTGCTACACTGACAGAATAAACAATACAGGAAACTATACTTGGCTTGTTTAGACACCTCGACACACAAGTGGCAAGCACAGAGAAAATCCAGATCTGGAACCACTATATCTACCTGCCTACTATAAAACAGCTGATATCAGGTCCAGAAAAGTAACAGCACAGAACAGCAACCACCTTGCCAGAGAAATGGAGCTGCTAGGTGAAAATCAGCCCAGGACTAGCATCAACAGATCTCTGAGGAAAGTATTAAAATACTTTAAGACCTGAAAGATGTAAATCCATTTGAGAACACCAAGATTAGCCTCTGGATTTCACCTCACTATTACCAGAGAAGAGTAAAGTATCATGTTGCCTAACCTTCAAATAGGTATTAAAATTAGAAAGTCAGGGTCAATATCAACATGATGCTAGATACCTGAAAATAAAATTACAATACACAATCAGCATAACCAGAAACGAATTCTCATAATTTTAAAAAGACAACTTTTGCATCGGTTTTCCTCCAGAGTGAAGAATCAACTAAAAATAATTTGCTGTTAGTCTACTTACTGGCCTAAATTTGGGGGAAAATGATCCTTGCCCTCAACTAGTTAATCATATTTGAAATAATTATATGTAAATGTTGGAAGTAGAGAGAATTCCTCTCTTCCTCCTTTAGTTTTATCTATTGTTGCAAAGTGAATTAGGTAATTTTTTTTTTAAGTGTATAAAACAGCCCCTAGCTGCTTTGGCTCAGTGGATACAGTGTCAGCCTCCAGACTGAAGGGTCCGGGGTTCGATTCCGGTCAAGAGCACGTGCCCAGGTTATGGGCTCGATCCCCAGTAGGGGACGTGCAGGAGGCAGTCAATCAATGATTGTCTCTCATCATTGATGTTTCTCTCTCTCTCTCCCCACCCCTCTCTTTTCTGCTCTAAAATTAATAAAAATATATTTTTTTAAAAAGTATATAAAACAGGAAGAAGTCAATGTTTTATGGATAAATAGTATTTATTTCAAAGTGACCAATAAGTTCATAGTAAATAAAGTAATACCTGCTATAGATCAATAAACCTGTTTCTTTGTTGGCTCCAGTCAAATACATTATTATAATAAACATATTAATGAAGTTATCACATTTACCTTCCAGAATTCATGTTATTTGAAAAAGCATATCACCTTAAACTTGTTTATTCTTTCTCAGAAAATCCTATCTCATTTGATTAGGATATTTCTCCTAACTTACCTGTTTACATAATAATATTTTTTACACTCAGACTTTTAAAAAATATCTAAAAATCAAAATCAGAATAGAAAAGTACAAACTTAATCACCAGAGTATATGGTAAATGTTCCTAAATTATTGATAATAAAAGACATCCATATCTAGCCTACTTTGTCAACATTTTGCTTTAAAGTAAAAATACAGTAGAGGAAAGTGCTCAAGTAATTTTATAAATGTAGAATTGTTAGTAAAAATAGCTGGGAATGTGCCTGTTAAAGTCAAAATTTTAAAGCAAAATGTACATTCAATGTTAATTATTAGTCAAATATACATTTAAAAACATACAACAGTATCACTTTACATACATAATTCCACTTTTAAGTGCAGTAATCACAGTAAAGTGTGGCATTTAATACTTATATATTCAGTTTGGCAATTTGCATATGAATAAAACAATATTTTATAAAATATACCTACACTATACAAAATTAAGAGTATATAAAAATTCACCCCAAAACTGGTTCTCTATTTCTAATTCCACAAATTTTAAGAGGGCAGAAGTTATTGCTAAGGATTATAGTTTAAAGATATCTGCTATATACTTGAGTCAATTAAGACTGCAGACTTTAGGAAATAAAAACCACTTCATGCCCTAACCGGTTTGGCTGAGTGGATAGAGCATCGGCCTTCGGACTCAAGGGTCCCAGGTTCGATTCCAGTCAAGGGCATGTACCTTGGTTGCGGGCACATCGGCACATCCCCAGTAGGGGGTGTGCAGGAGGCAGCTGATCGATGTTTCTCTCTCATCGATGTTTCTAACTCTCTATCCCTCTCCCTTCCTCTCTGGAAAAAACCAATAAAATATATATTAAAAAAAAAAAACCCCACTTCATTTGACATAATGATGAAAGTGATCATCTTTAAAAGCTTCTAAAGTTTTAGAAATGGAAATAAACTATAAAGGAAACTATTTTACATTTCCACCATTCTACAGAGGCTGTTTTTAAAAAAATAGAAAATATAATTTACAGGTGATCAAGTCTTGTTTCATATTCTCTAAAATTTTCTAAGACCAATGGTTCCTTTAATCTAGGGACACATCAGAATCATCTAGGAAATGTAAGGGTTAAACAAAGAAAAAGATCCAATGCAGTTATACCAAAACTTCTCAGGATGGGATGTTCCCAAGGTGATCCTTCATATTCAGCTAGGGTGGAGAGCCACTAACTATTTTCCTTATGGCCTCTTTAGTAACAAGTTAGAAAATGAATAAAGGACCAAGTATACAAACTTGGTGGTATTGGGAGAGTGAAGGGGAAAGGGAGAGATCCATAATGGAAAGAATGAGAACACCATTCCCACAAATCTCTCTCTGCCTGTAATAAACAATTTAAGGCTATTTTATAACAGCCATTTGAAAATAACTATTACTCAGAATCTGTGTGATCTAATAAATAAAAGTATTTCAAGTGTATTAACACTGTTCTTAATTACTTTCAAGACTTACATTTCACAAAAGGAAGCAAATCAAAACTTTTGTATTCTTTTCTTAAATCAACATATGTATATACAAAGTTAAACCTGTACTTCTAGCCAGTGAATGGCCAAGGTGAAGCTGCAAAGTAGCTTCAAAAAAGTAGATGCACTTTACCTACTTTTCTAGTGTGTTAAGGTAGCACACAACACAAATACAACAAAATCACAATTATTTGATCAGGCTATTTCAATTCACACTGCACAGCCTTTTCAATACAATTACAAACTCACCTGTGCAGCAAGGTCAGGATTCTGGCTTAGTGACTGCATCATGCTCCTCATGTAAGGGGCAGACAACATGTTTTGCATAAGTTGTGGGTTTTCAGTTATTTGCTGCAATAAGCTCTGCATTCCTGGTGTGTTGAACATACTAGCTGAAAGTTTGTTTAAAAAAAAAGATCACATTGTATCAAGGAAAAGATATGTAGACAAAAGTGAAAGTTTTAAAACAATATCGTATACACTGTGCATTTTAGCAATTACTGATGAAAAGGCATATCATCAATAGAACTAATAAATAATTTTAAAACTAAGATCTCCAATACTACATGCTAAATATATACCAATAAAGGATAATTTATGGATTTTAAACATTTTGGTTGCATTCACAGTAGAATCACATCTAATGGAAAGGTTAAGTTCTATAGTCAATTTAAGTAAAAGTTGGATATGGTCAAAATTACTATTGAAAAATCCCATAAAGTGAGGAAGTCTGAGCCAACTGTTCCGTTCCACCAGGATCACTTAACTAGAATCACACTGAGCACTCAATATGCTCACACTTAGTAAGAAGGAAGCCTTCTCACCAACAAAGTAATAGATGGGACTCCATCCCATTTTCATTGAGTACTGACACTCACTGATCAAAATGGCAGATACGTTTAACATTTCAGAAATCAGGGAGCACAGTGACTAAGGGTAGTGTCTGGAGTAAGATTACCTACATTCAAGTCTAATCTAATTATGTAATCCTGGGCAAGTTATTTGGCTCCTTCATACTTTAGTTTCCCCACCTGTAAAAATGAGGTAAATACTATCTACTTCATAGGGTGGCTTTCACAATTAAATCTGTCAATGTGCTCCAGCAGCATTTTTGGGGGACCTAGAACAAGTGCAAAGAACACTTCTACCATTTCAAAATTCATTTACCTGTAATTGAGGACTATCACCTAACCTTCAATTAGAAGTGAGTAATCTGCATGACATGCTAAAAGCAAAGAAAAATCCTATAAATGATTTCTAACTGATGAATATGCTGTTAAAATCATATGCTTCTGGAAAATAAATACATATAGCTAGGCCTCTGTATCTGAGGGTTTTGCATCTGCAAATTCAACCAACCACAAATTGAAAATATTCAGGGGGAAAAAAATCCAAAAAATGTCCTAAAAACAAAACTTAAATTTGTCATGCACCAAGCACTATGCTGAATCAACGTGAATGAGGTGATGTGCAGGCATGCCCTATATGTAAATATAGGTAATTTGCAAACAGTATGCCATATTATATAAGGGACTTGAGCATCTATGAATTTTGGTAGCCAAAGAGGGTCCTAAAACCAATCCTCTGTGATGCCAAAGGACTATATTTGAGTGAAGTAAGTAAAGCCTCATTATGTATCAGTATTAATAGATGAACATTTGTAGTTGATTCTGCCAAAAGGAAACTATGTGAATGCCAAGGAAGTTAATGTCATCCCTAAAAAATAATTCTATTCCTATCACTTGTAAATATGTATGAAAAAATATTATACCCAATTATATTTTTAACTCCATCATTTAAAAAATATTCCAAAATTTTGTTTTCTCTCATAATGTAGTATTTTCCATTTTGCCTCTTGACCTGCAAAGAGGTCCTTTACTAGAAAAATTTGTACCCCTGTTTTAAATAGTATCAAGCCATTACATTAAAAAAAAATCTGAGTAAAAAGTTGCAAAACTGATTTTGTTGGTTAGAGAAAAGTTGTTACTGTAAAAAACCATGCTATAGTAGAAAAAACAATCCACCTATCAGGAAATCTGATTGTTGTTCTTGTGGGCTCTAAAACCTTTAAAATGTGAATAAAGTATCCCTCTCAAAAGACTGTTAATAAAAATCAAATAGGCAGTAAGTAAAATATGGAACAGATGATTTTTTAAAATTTAAAAATGGTTATTCAGATATTAACTAGGTTTAGTGTAACAATCATTTTGTAATATACAGATACTGAATCATTACATTGTACACCAAAACATGTTATGTCAATTATACCTCAATTTTTAAAAGTGGTTATTACTTCAATTTTTATAAAACCCGTATTACATCCAGAAATGTTAGCCACTGTATTCTACCACTGTGACCACCAATTACTTTCTATGTGCCCTATTCTGACTTCTTCCCTAAATAATGAATTTTTAAAATTCTTCATCCAGCATCTCACCTGTGCACTTCCTCTACTAAGACACAGGGATCTTTTAAATCAGCGGTCACCAACCTTTCGGACCTTGCGGACCACCGGTTGGCGACTGCTTTTTAAAATTATATCCAGTCCCTCTCATCTTAGGGAAGTGGCCCCATTGCTTTCATTTCTTCTCATTTATATGCCAAGTATTAGGACTAAAATCATCACTCTGGCTACTGATCTTAGTAGACTAATCTTACCATGTAAATATTTGAATAGTTGAGAAAAGGACATCCATTTATTGAGTCTAGTCTACAGAAAAAATAATCAAAAGTAAATTCCTAACCTGTTCACACACTAGACTCTCCAGCAGCTTTATACACTGATCTTAGCCCCACTGTGGAAGGTCTGAGATTAAGCTCTGGGAAACTCATTTTTAACAAACCTGGCAGGTGCTCTGATGCAGCTAGTTTAGCACTGGTCTCAGGACTAGATTTTGAGAATCTACTGATCTAGAGTGTAAAACCAGACTAAAGCCAGGAAACATGTGCTCTAGTAATGAATACATAAGTAACTGTATTCCCTAGGCATTTCAGTTTTCCTACTAGTGAAATGAGACAACTGACCACCTAACTTCTCCCAAACCATCTGATGAGAATGCTAACACAAAACTGCCTCTGGAAATCCTCACTACTATATTGCACACAACTAATCATTATATATTTAAAACTTTCTTAAACCACCCCCCCAAAAAACCTTACAACATGAAAAGCTACTTGTCACACATACACAAAAGCACAAAGAATAACAGCATTAAGAAAAGTTTGTTTTATTCAAATAAGAACAAAAAAGTGTGAGTTGTTATAAACATACCTCCTACTCCAGGCCCCAAACTTGGTGCAGAACTCTGCCCAGCAGTGCTGCTTGCAGTACTACCTCCAGTGCCCCCCACAGCGTTGGTGGTGCCAATGGAAGCTGATGAACTCTGAGAAGCCTGTGGAGCCCATGGATTGGGTAATGGATCTCTATTTTCTGTACGGGAAGGTTGACTACCTTCACCGGAGGATGTATTGCTCACTAAGGAAGCAAATGGATTACCACCAAACTGTAATAAAAACAAACACACACAAAAATCGTTTTTAAAACAGCTTTTGTTTTAAATAACAGATATGGAACTTTTTTTTTATTTTCAAGAGAAAGAGAAGAGAAAGAAAAAGAAATATCATTTTGCTCCACTTATTTGTGCATTCATTGGTTGATTCTTCTATGTGCCCTAACCAGGGATTGAACCCACAACCTTGGCATATCAGGACAATGTTCTAACCCAGTGGTTCTCAACTTTCCTAATGCCGCGACCCTTTAATACAGTTCCTCATGTTGTGGTGACCCCCAACCATAAAAGTATTTTCGTTGCTACTTCATAACTGTAATTTTGCTACTGCTATGAATCGTAATATAAATATCTGATATGCAGGATGTATTTTCATTGTTACAAATTGAACATAATTAAAGCATAGTGATTAATCACAAAAACAATATGTAATTACATATGTGTTTTCCGATGGTCTTAGGCGACCCCTGTGAAAGGGTCATTCGACCCCCAAAGGGGTCACGACCCACAGGTTGAGAACCGCTGTTCTAACCAAATGAGCTGTTCAGCCTGGGCCAAATATAAAACTTTTTAATGAAAATCACATTCCCCATATAAAGGTAGCTCTCAATCACAAACATATTTGTGTTAAAACAGGAGCTATCCCTTAGCCTGAGCCTCGGAGCCAGTGTTATCACCTGTTCTTGCGCAGCACTCAGCATTGGTTCCTGAATATCTGTATACGTGTGCCGTAAAGCATTGTATCCCCCTGGAATGCTTTCCAGATTACTCAAGGCTCGGTCCTGGTTTCTCATCATTTCCTGCATCATTGCCGGATTCCTGGCAAGTTCCAATGTCTACGGAGAAAATTTCCATTAAACAAAAAAAGGCACTAAAACATACATGAATTACTTTAACTGTTAACTGCCACAGCTAATTTTTTCAAGTTTACTAATTCTATGAATTATCACTCAATATATAAATCAGAAAACTATTTTAAATAATTCCTATTGGATTTCACCTCAAAAAGCAAGCTAATATTCAAATAATTAAAGAAACACTTTGTTATAAGTGATTCCCATCTCCTGAACTGAATTCTTGTTTCTTAAATCTGCAGGATAACTGTTTATAAAGATCTTTAAAATACAGCAGAAAATTCAAAGTTCAAAATAGTCCAAATTAGTGCTTTATTGAGTTTTACTTAACAAAGATTAGGATTTCCTTTTTTAGCTTAGCCATACATATAGGACAAGCTTTTTAGGCATAAAAAATTGAATAATTAAGTAAATATATCCTAGCTAAATGGACTGAAAGAGCATTCCACATACTTGTCTCATAATATCTGGGTTATTCAGCATATGACTAATTTCTGGATTTCTCTGTATCAACTGCTGCATTTGTGGATTGGTCATAATTAACTGCCTCATCAGGTCAGGATTTGAAAGCATGCTCTGGACAAAGGGATTCTCCATGATCTGGACCATCATTTCAGGATTGGACATTAGTTGCCGCTGCATCTGGCTTTGTAGTTCAGAGAAGTTGGTAGAATTCAAACCCAAGCTACTTAGACCAGCAAGTCCTCCAAGGGCACCTAAGAGGATAAAGGGGAAAAAACACATAAATAAAAGTCAGAAATTTTACCATTAACAAGACTGTGCTCCATTAACAAAATGAAGATGCAAAAATATTAACTGAATCAATAATCCAATCCAGAAAACCATTCAAAAGCAAAAGTGTTAATTCCTATTTCATATATACGTTTAATTTCTATAACCAAAATTAGCCAAAAATGTATTCACTCTGATACTTAGGTTTAAGTAATAAAGCCATCAAATATATATTCCAAATACAAAACTATACAGTCACATGTCACATAACTGCCATTTTGGTCAACAACGGACCATATATACAAATTGGTTCCTTAAGATTATAATGAAGCTGGAAAATTCCTATTGCTACCAACCTCTAGGGAAGAAGAAGTTGCTAGAGTTTAAGGTCTGTAAAAACACTTGAGCAATGAGATTTAGAGAGGCTCCAGGTGGGTGAAGACATCTACATGCTATTAGGGTGACAAGCAGAGAGGGGGAATGGAAGCTCAGCATTGTCCCCGAACCCTCATACCTTGCCCGATGATTCTTTTTTATTTGTCTAATTCTCAGTTGTACCCTTTATAATAAACTGGTAAACATAGTAAAGTGTCTTCCTGAGTTCTGTGAGCTATTCTAGCCAATTATCAAACCTGAGGATGGGTTGTAGAAATCTTCAATATAGCCTGCCGGTTAGAAGTAGAGGTGGTCTGGAACTTGGACTATTATCTGAAGTAGGAGCAGTCTAAGCCCTTTAACTTGCAGGATCTGACATTAACTCCAGGTAGGTAATATCAGAATTGAACTATTGGACACCCATGTGGCGCTGGAAAATTAGTTTGTGTTAAAAAAACAAAACAAAACGCCCTGACCGGTTTGGCTCAGTGGATAGAGCGTCGGCCTGCGGACTGAAAGGTCCCAGGTTCGATTCCAGTCAAGGGCATGTACGTTGGTTGCGGGCACATCCCCAGTAGGGGGTGTGCAGGAGGCAGCTGATTGATGTTTCTCTCTCATCGATGTTTCTAACTCTCTATCCCTCTCCCTTCCTCTCTGTAAGAAATCAATAAAAAGTATTTAAAAAAAATAAAAATAAAAAAAACCACACCCAAGAATATGCCTAATGGAAGAAATGAAAAATATGCACTGGATTATACTTCTAACAATGTCTTTGCAGAAAACTAATTTAAGTTTAGCAATTTACCTATAAACTCTGGATAGTGCAGAGCTGCTGCCAATCAATGAGAGAAAAAGCCAGGACATATAACAGAATGAAATCATGGAGAAACAATAGACGCAAGAGGATGATAAGTGCTTATCATAACACATTAACTTTGTAAATTTACATAATCAACCAAATGCATTCATTCCTCACTTACTCAGCATTGCCTATATATGGCTGGTACTGTGCTACATGTTGGGAATAGGTGACAAGAAAGACACAAGAACTACCCTCAGAACTCAATCTAGACAGACAAGAAAAAAAAAGCAGAATAAGAACTTAAATAGTCACAGGATATTATGGCACTATCTAAACAGGATGGCTGCTTTCCTACAAGACGACACTCAAAGAGTTTGGAGAATAAATAAGTTGGCAAGAAGACGTGGACAGCATTGGGAGAAGATTTAATACTAGGCACAATAAACATTATATACAAAAAGTATAGACATAAATATTATAAGTATTGATGTATTCTTGAAACAGAAAAAATACAGAATGACTGGAATGGCACATAGCAGTGCTCACTAAACATTCAACGTGTAGCCTTGTATTTCTTTTGCAGTTGGACAGACCCAAGTGACTAGTTATGGCCAAAGGACTATAAGAAATGATGGGTGTCACTTCTGGCCAAAGTACAGAAGGTTGTGTCTTCTGTCATGTTCCAAGATGGCAGAATTACATTAGCTTGAGTCCCTGAAGACTGTAGATGAGGCCTCACTGACCAGTGAAAAGCATGAGGAAAAGCTCTGGAGCAGGAAATTAAGCTTTCTGGTAATAAACCGCCAAGTTTGTGGTTATCTATTACCACAGGGTAGCCTATCCTGACTAATATAATTATTGGGAAGTGGTAAGAAATGAGGATGGAGAGACAGATAAGGGCTAAAGCAGAAAGCAGAATAGTCACTTAAGTTGTTCTTATTCTAATAATAACAATATGGAAATGACTCAGATTTAAAACCACTACAGATTTAAAAAGTTGAGAACCTAAAACAAGTAGTTAGCAGTAATTGCCTATGGTGGAAGAAAGACATTTATGGTTCAAGAGATTTGGTAGGAGAGAGGTAGTGGTTTGAGGGGCAAGATAATTTGTATTGTTTTCCTTTGCTTTGTGAGGAGACACATACAAAAGCTGAAGTACTTAGAGCATCGGTTCTCAACCTGTGGGTCGCGACCCCTTTGGGGGTCGAACGACCCTTTCACAGGGGTCGCCTAAATACATCCTGCATATCAGATATTTACATTACGATTCATAACAGTGGCAACATTACAGTTATGAAGTAGCAACAAAAATAATTTTCTGGTTGAGGGTCACCACAACATGAGGAACTGTATTAAAGGGTCACGGCATTAGGAAGGTTGAGAACCACTGACTTAGAGAATATCAGGTAATAGGGTTGACTATACTGCATGGAGTTGAGAAACTATGTGGGTTAAGGTACAGATCTGAAAGTCACCAGGACATACAGTTAGTATAATGTCACTCAAAGAAAAATAAATAAAAGCAAAAGAAGAAAGACAAGGCAGAACTCTGGAGAACAATACCAGAAGGAACAGAAAGAGAAGAGACCTACAAATGAAACAAAAAAGAAAATGGTAATATCATGGGGAACACTGCATAAAGTATGATTGGCTAACCACTACATGGTACAACTGGTTAATCTTTATATATAAAAGGCTAAGTGTCTATCCTTCCCTCTGACTGGTAGCTATGACGCGCAACGACCACCAGAGAGCAGAAGCTCAATGCAGGCGCTGCCATGACACACACTGGCCATTTAAAAATAAACGGCACCGCGGACCTGGCACAAACAAACCAACAATCAGCTTCCCCCAGTTGGGACATGGGCCCCACCAACACCACAGAGCAACACCCCATCAAATTGCAGCCAACACTGCCAAGATCCCATGGTGCAAAATGCAGCCCACAGCCCAGCCCGGAAATGGTGGCTGTGGGCACCGGGTAATGACATCACGTAGTAACGCCCAGCTTCCTCTCTCTAGTGACTAGCCTTCTTGGAGTTTCTTCAGCCCAGGAACCCAACTTGCTTTATAGCCAGGTGCAAACATTTTAAAGTTCAACCAAATGTTTGTGAAGCGTTTTCCCGTGCCCCATCTCATTTGATTCTCACAGAAGTCCTGGAGTAGGTAGATAGGAGACTTGGTAGAATCCTATTTTCTTTTCATTAGCAAGACAACAGAGATTTAGAAAGTTTAGAAACTTGACCCGACTGAAAAGAAGAAATGGTGGAACTTGAAAATGACTTCAGGTTTTCTCACTGCGCAAAATATAGTCAAACACTGCTACAGTTAAATATTTTACCCTTTGTTCTCCCTGTGATATACAATAATAATGTTCTTTGTGTTGACATTTACTGCTGTGTTGCTGACAATTACCTGAAAGAGAAGTTGGGGTGCTTCACTGGGCTGGAAAAGTTTAACTAAATCAGAAAGCAGGTCTAATTAAGCAAGTTTATCTATATACTAGATACGGATTTATGCACCGGTGAGGTCCCTTAGCGTGGCCTGTGGGGATTGGGCCAAAACTGGCTACCTAACACTGCCTGCCGCTCCTGCCTGCCGTTCCTACTCATCCCAGCCCCGCTGTGCCTGTCGCCGCCGCTCAGTAGGCTCACTGCCGCTCTGCTACGGTCTCTGGCAGTCAGCTGTGAGCCCTGCATCTGGCACCCCTCGGTTAGCTGAGCAGCGCTCCTGCTGTGGGAACACACTTACTGCCAGGGGGCAGCTCCTGCATTGAGCGTCTGGCCCCTGGTGGTCAGTGCGTGTCATAGCGACCGGTTGTTCAGTCGCTTAGGCTTCTATATATCTACTAGTGTCCTGGTGCACAAATTCGTGCACATTGAAAGTAAATTAATTAGAAGAAATATTTTAATATTGCTATTTGCCCTTTCTCTATAATAGAAGTGTCAACCAAATTCACTATCGACAATGACAGGTCAAAACACACGTGTGCGATTGGCGCCAGTGAGAGCTGCAGATGTGTCGCGCATGTGCGAGTCAACCTAGCCTTTTATAAATATAGGTATATATAAAAGTCTAATATGCAAAGTGTCCCCTTGGGAGTTTGACCAAGAATTCAATTGCTATGATGTGTGCTGACCACCAGGGGGCGGAAAAGAACTAAGGAAGGCCCCGGCTGGCAGCTGGGGAAGGGAGGCCCTGGCCAGCAGCTGGCAGCCACTAGGGACCCTACCTGAGCACGAATTTCGTGCACTGGGCCTCTAATATAGATATGAAAGGCTAAGTTGACTCGCACATGCACGATACATATAAAGCTCTTACTGGAGCCAATTGCATGCGTGTGTTTCGATCTGTCCCTGTCAATCGTAAATTTGTTTTTTTTTTGTTGACATTCTGAAGCCGAAAGACAGTTGCACTGTCAACAGAATATGTCTGAAGACCAACTACTGCCACATTGTACCTCTGAAGCTGAAAGAAGCCAGCATTGTCGACAGAATATATATGAAGAACAACTATTGGTACAACGTGCCTCTGATGCTAAAAGAAAGCGGCGGCGTCAACAGATATGTCTGAAGAACAGTCATTGACAAGTACTACCAATACTGGTAGGAACTGCCTTCATAGCGAAAATGAAGTAAATGAGGATGCAATTATCAAACACAGCTGTGGTGGAATGACTGTTACATGTCAATTTTGCCTATCACTAAATTTCTCTGATGAAAAACCACCTGATGGAAAATTTACTTGATGTTGTAGCAAAGGCAAAGTTTGTCCAAATGATATAAATATTCCAGAATATCTGGCATATTTTAAAAAATCAATGATAAACAAAGATTCTGACAGTAAAAATTTCATGGAAAATATTTGTTATTATATCATGTTATTGTTTACTTATTAATCAATTTACATATTATTTTCATGTACATTTTACTAATTTTCTTTCATCTCTTGACACTTCCATTTTAGAGAAAGGGCAAATAGCGATATTAAAATATTTCTTCTAATTTATTTCCTTTCAATGTGCACAAATTCATGCACCAGGCCACTAGTATTGTAATAACTATGTATGGTGCCAGGTGGGTACTAGAAATATCAGGGGAACACTCTGAAAAGGATATGATTGTCTGACCAATATACTGTACACCTAAAACTAATACAAAATAATATTGAATATAAACTAATTGAAAACAATTTAAAAAAATTTTTTTTAATTTAATGTACAATTTTCATGTCAAGGATCACACCATATCTTTTCCCCCTTCCGGAAAAAAAGATTTTTAGTGATTTAGTTCTATGCCAAGTATGTTGAAAACATTTAAGACATGGCATGAATTCACATTTGCTTTGTAAAAAATGATTGCTGCTTCTTCTAAAATGATCTTGGACTGCATGTGTCTCTCTAGGTACAGGCAGATGAGTTTTATATGGCAGAATTATTAACACAAACAATGTAGAGAGATTAGGATGAAATTATTTAGTGTTCAGACCCATGAAAGCTATTGTTGAGGTGTAAATCTCTCCCCACTTCCCTCACTTTATAGGCAAAGAAATTAAAGCCTAGAAAGGCTTTTAGTTAATTTGTCTGACACCCTACATCTCCCTTATTCCTTCATTTCTAGTTTTATTCTCACCCTTTCATCAACTACTTCATTTACTCTATATAGTCAGCTTTTCTTTTTTTTCTGCCTCTTTTCACACTAAGGTCTATCCCATGTGTAAAAGCCACAGAATTGTACTGCCACCCATTGTCTTGCTTCCTTTCTCAGCTATCTTTGAAAAATGCATTTTCTGTTTTCTGACTGTGTTTCCCATTCACTAAGCTTGCTGTGCCCTATTTTTGCCCGCATCATTTGACTGAAAATTCCATTGATCTCTTAGACTGCCAAATTCAGGGGACACTTCAGATATTAAATCAATCTATCTTAATACTTATCAATCTATCCTTGAAATTTTCTTCCTTTAACTACTGATACTGTTTTCTTTTGGTTAGTTTTCTGACCATTTTCTTTAAAAAAATTTTAAATTACAGTTCAATTTTTTTTAAAAATACATTTTATTGACTTTTTACAGAGAGGAAGGGAGAGAGATAGAGAGCTAGAAACATCGACGAGAGAGAAACATCGATCAGCTGCCTCCTGCACATCTCCCACTGTGGATGTGCCCGCAACCAAAGTACATGCCCTTGACCGGAATCGAACCCGGGACCCTTCAGTCCGCAGGCCGAAGCTCTATCCACTGAGCCAAACCGGTTTCGGCATAAATTACAGTTTA
Source organism: Myotis brandtii (assembly GCF_000412655.1). Taxonomy (NCBI): domain Eukaryota; kingdom Metazoa; phylum Chordata; class Mammalia; order Chiroptera; family Vespertilionidae; genus Myotis; species Myotis brandtii. The sequence goes on along the minus strand of NW_005360124.1, from coordinate 2,467,130 downwards.
ATTTAATATTATTTTGTACTAGTGGCCCAGTGCACAAATCCGCGCACACTGAAAGGAAACTAATTAGAAGAAATATTTTAATATTGCTATTCACCTTTTCTCTATACTAGAAGTGCCACATGATATAAAAACAATAAAAATGATATAAAAACATTGATGAAAACAATGACTGATAAATTGATTAAACTTATTCTAATATCTACCTGTAAAACCACATTAAGAATAAAAACACTTTGAAAACACAGTAAAATGGAGGAACCAAGATGGTGGCATAGGTAAACACCTGAACTTGCTGCTTCACACAACCACATCAAAACTACAACTAAAAAACAAAACGGGTATCACCCAGAACCATGGGAAGGCTGGCTGAGTAGAAGTTCAACAACTAGAGGGAAAGAGAAAAGTGCATCTACACTAGTAGGAGGCGCAGAGGTGTGGAAGAGCGGAGACACGGAGGCGCACGAAACGGGCTGGCAACTGGGTACGCTGTGGTCTTTTTCAATCGGGAGGGAGATACAAACTCCCGACTGCTCTGAACTCCAGTTCCGGACGAGACTCTGGGGACCCAGACTCATACGAGGCGAAACTGGACTGTCTGGCATAGGGACAGAACACGAGGGCGGCTTTCTCTCAGAGGTGCTCACAGTGTGCATTGTTCCTGCACGGGGCCACGGGACACAGAGACCCAGAGACCTATCCAGGGCAGGGCCGACAGGCAACCATGGCTGTTTGCACTGCCCGTGATTCCCTGAGACCTTGCTCCACCCAATTTACAGCCCCACCCAAGCTGTGGGCAGAGGCTTTTGCATATGAATGGCCTGTCCTTTTGCAATCTAAAACCTAACAAACTGCAGCTGGGTCAAAGAACCTCAAAGCTTCTAAAAGAAGGCCTAAGGCTTGTCAGCAACTTGAATTGCTTCACAGCTGGGCCTCATCTGGGCACCTCCAAACCCCAAACAAAGAGGAGGAATTTGCAGATCTCTCTGTAGCTCCTGCTGGATGGCCTCAGGCAGTGGCTGACTTTGCACCTCCTTGGAGGTCCAAGAGCCAGTATACCCAGTGGTCAGAGTGAAACCACACCAGATTACAACTCTTCAGATCCGTAAGAGACACACTCAGGGGGCAGACTCAGTGAGCACCAAAGCCCCACTGAAGCAAGTCCTGCCCCATAAGGGTGTTTCCAGCACAGCTGTTATCCCATTCTATACACAACTAGTCCTCACAGTCAATTGGTCTGGAGGTCAATTCCTCCCAGTGATACCAACAGCAATCAAGACTTAACTACAACAAGACTGTGAGGGGTGCACCAAAAGCTGAGCCACTGGGCCCTATAGGACACCTAGCACACAAGGCCACTCTATCAACACAGGGAAGCAGCCAAAATGCAGAGACAAAGAAACATGTCACAAATGAAAGAAATGGAGGAAAGCAAACTACTGGATATAGAGTTCAAAACCACGGTTATAAAGTTACCCAAGAATCTTCTAGAAACATCCAAGAAATTTAGTGAGACCCTCAAAGATATAAAAAAGGACCAATTAGAAATTAAGCATACACTGACTGAAATAAAGAATAATATACAGAGATCCAACAGCAGACTAGAGGATCCCAAGAATCAAGTCAAAGATTTGAAATACGAAGAAGCACAAAACACCCAACCGGAAAAGCAAAAAGAAAAAAAAGAATCCAAAAATATGAAGATAGTGTAAGGAGCCTCTGGGACAACTTCAAACATACCAACATCCGAATTATGGGGGTGCCAGAAGAAGAGAGAGAGCAAGATATTGAAAACCTATTTGAAGAAATAATGACAGAAAACTTCCCCTACCTGGTGAAAGAAATAGACTTACAAGTCCAGGAAGCGCAGAGAACCCCAAACAAAAGGAATCCAAAGAGGACCACACCAAGACACATCATAATTAAAATGCCAAGAGCAAAAGACAAAGAGAGAATCTTAAAAGCAGCAAGAGAAAAAAAGTCAGTTACCTACAAGGGAGTACCCATACGACTGTCAGCTGATTTCTCAACAGAAACTTGGCAGGCCAGAAGGGAATGGCAAGAAATATTCAAAGTGATGAATACCAAGAACCTATTATATGAAATGCTGAAGGGTATTCTTTAAGAAGAGGAAGAAGAAAAAGGTAAAGATAAAAATTATGAACAAAGTGACAACAAATACGTATCTATCAACAAGTGAATCTAAAAATCAAGTGAATAAAAAAATCTGATGAACAGAATAAACTGGTGAATATAATAGAATCAGGGGCATAGAAAGTGAGTGGACTGACAATTCTCCGGGGGAAGGGGGTGTGGGGGGGTGAGGGAAGAGACTGGACAAAACTCGAAAACGGATGGACAAGGACAATGGGGGGGTTTGTTCCCACAGCAGGAGCGCTGCTCAGCTAACCGAGGGGTGCCAGATGCAGGGCTCACAGCTGACTGCCAGAGACCGTAGCAGAGCGGCAGTGAGCCTACTGAGCGGCGGCGACAGGCACAGCGGGGCTGGGATGAGTAGGAACGGCAGGCAGGAGCGGCAGGCAGTGTTAGGTAGCCAGTTTTGGCCCAATCCCCACAGGCCACGCTAAGGGACCTCACCGGTGCATAAATCCGTATCTAGTATATAGATAAACTTGCTTAATTAGACCTGCTTTCTGATTTAGTTAAACTTTTCCAGCCCAGTGAAGCACCCCAACTTCTCTTTCAGGTAATTGTCAGCAACACAGCAGTAAATGTCAACACAAAGCACATTATTATTGTATATCACAGGGAGAACAAAGGGTAAAATATTTAACTGTAGCAGTGTTTGACTATATTTTGCGCAGTGAGAAAACCTGAAGTCATTTTCAAGTTCCACCATTTCTTCTTTTCAGTCGGGTCAAGTTTCTAAACTTTCTAAATCTCTGTTGTCTTGCTAATGAAAAGAAAATAGGATTCTACCAAGTCTATCTACCTACTCCAGGACTTCTGTGAGAATCTAATGAGATGGGGCACAGAAAACGCTTCACAAACATTTGGTTGAACTGTAAAATGTTTGCACCTGGCTATAAAGCAAGTTGGGTTCCTGGGCTGAAGAAACTCCAAGGAGGCTAGTCGCTAGAGAGAGGAAGCTGGGCGTTACTACGTGATGTCATTACCCGGTGGGCCACCATTTCCGGGCTGGGCTGTGGGCTGCATTTTGCACCATGGGATCTTGGCAGTGTTGGCTGCAATTTGGTGGGGTGTTGCTCTGTGGTGGTGGTGGGGCCTGTGTCCCACATGGAGGAAGCTGATTGTTGGTTTGTTTGTGCCAGGTCCGTGGTGCCATTTATTTTTAAACTAGAGGCCCGGTGCATAAAATTCGTGCACTGGGGGGTGGGGGGGGAGGGATGTCCCTTAGCCTGGTCTGCACCCTCTCCCAATCGAGCTGGGCCAGCTGGAGGGAGGGGCTGCAGGCAGTTGGCGGGCCAGCCCCGCCCCCTGGTCAAACTCCCAGCTGAGGAGACAATTTGCATATTAGCCCATTATATAGGACTAGAGACTCGGTGCATAAAATTCGTGCACTGGGGGGGGGGGGGGAGGGATGTCCCTTAGCCTGGTCTGCACCCTCTCCAATCTGGGACCCCTGGCTCCTAACCACTCACCTGCCTGCCTGCCTAATGCCCCCAAATGCCCTCCCCTGCCAGCCTAGTCACCCCTTACCCCCTGCCAACCTGATCTCGCCCCTAACTGCCTCTGCCTCAGCCCACACCACCATGGCTCTGTCCAGCAGGAAGTCAGACCTCCGGAAGATAGCCAGTTGACCTGGTCTAATTAGCATATTACCCTTTTATTAGTATAGATGGCCAGTGCGCATCATGGCAGCTCCTGCATTGAGTGTCCGCCCCCTGGTGGTCATTGCGCGTCATAGCTACCAGTCAGAGGGAAGGACGGACACTTAGCATTTTATATATATATAGATAGATTATTGACTATATTTCCTATGCTGTACTTCACATCCCCTTAACTATTTTGTAACTACCATTCTGTACTTCTTAATCCCTTCACCTCTTTCACCCAGTCTCCCAAGCCTCCTCCCGTATATAAATTTTTTTATAATGTCATTTTGAGGTACTATACTTGTCATACAACTTAAGAACTGAAAGAAGCATTGAGCCATATCTATCTAGTGCTACTTTTGTTAGTTTCAGAATACGTTCCCCCCCACCCCCCGAAAAAAAAAACCTTCATAGAACCTCAATATATAAAACTGATATAAATAGTTTGGGCTTATACAGATCTTTAACCACTGAGCTTGCTCCCAGGCCCTGCCCTTTTTGTGTGTTCAGACAGAAAATCACTACAACATTGTGATCTCTTTGTTTTATAAGTGAGAAAATTATATTTAGGATCTTACCTATGATCAACAATCAGCTAATCTTCCTTAGATTCAATTATGCACCAGGTGATCAGATCAGGTATACATATACTACCTTGTTCATTATTTAAAAAAAAATGTCATCATGCCCTGGTCGGGTAGGTCAGGTGGTTAGAGCATCATCCCAATATGCCAAGGTTGTGGGTTGGATCCCCAGTCAGGGCACATACAATAATCAACCAATGAATGAATAATTAAGTAGAACAACAAGCTGACCTCTCTCTCTCTCTCTCTCTCAAATCAATCAATAAAAATGTTAAAAAAATGTTAATGTGTCACTTATTGACTATTTAACTAAATGTAAATGTAAGCTTACCAAATATATCTATATTCCCAACTACTTTCTTAATACCTAACAGAAGCTATAGAAATTTATGTTGTTGTTAAAGTGACTTCATGTTTAATTCTGTCATTTTATAGAAACTACCCTGCAAAGAAGGAAGTTTTTTTTTCCAATTCCTATAAAAATGATTAAAGACACTTACCTAAACCAAAAGGGTTGCTAGGGGCAGAACCAGATGTAGAGTTACTATTAGGAGCTGAAGATGTGGTAACATTGCTTCCACTAGTATTTGTTTGCTGGGCTGAATGATCCTGAGACCTAGGAAAGATAATTAATTCATGCTGTGAACAGTGAACTATTTTTAAAAGAACCTCTGAAATTTTGACACCCATTATAAAGAATAAGTTTTCAGACCAACTCAAATTTTCATAAAGTAAATAAATACCCTGAGGTAACTATATAAAAAGAAACATAGTAAAACCTTACAAAAACCAAACTATACTTCAATTGCTCCTCCTTGAGTATAATATACATAAATATTTCATTACTTTCAATCATAGTGATTATGTAAGAGAGGAAAATAGGTCACCTCACAGAAGAGAACCAACCACCCATCACAGCCATAAAGTTCAAATATATAAGCAACTTTTTATCCCCTTCTATGAACTTGAGCTTTGAGGGAGGGTTAGTCTTTCTCAGACTTTTGAAATTGTTAAAAGTAAAAAATAAAGAGACTTCACCAAAAGAAGGTTGAAAAATCAATAAAAGCAATAACTGATTATTACTTAATATTAAGTAATAAAATGTTTTATTAGAAATCTATTCCTTCTGATACCAGTTAAGAGTTCTGAATCTCACTCACTTTAATTGATTCTAAGATGCACATTTTTAAATTTTAACACCTTTGAAATCAGGATCTGTCTTACAATTGCTGGCAGACAGACAATTATTATGCCTACACACATAAGTTCTATACAACTTCAACTTAGTGACTGAGCACCCTGTTGTACCACACAGGTGGTATTTACCACAGCAGTGGTTTTCAACCTTCCTAATGCCGTGACCCTTTAATACAGTTCCTCATGTTGTGGTGACCCCCAACCATAAAATTATTTTCGTTGCTACTTCGTAACTGTAATTTTGCTACTGTAAACAATATGTAATTATATATGTGTTTTCCAATGGTCTTAGACCCCTGTGAAACGGTCATTAGACCCCTAAAGGGGTCGCGACCCACAGGTTGAGAACCGCTGCCATATAGAGTGTCTTCAGAAAGATTATACCATTACTTGGTACTAAAATGAAGTTTGTGCATACATAAAAGCACAGAAACAGGAAGAGAAGAAATGAATTTCATATCAGTGAAACAGATATCTGCTGTTAGGGAAAACCAGAATAAAAATTTACAGAATGGGTATCAATGGCCTGAAAGAAATTCCTGGAGAAAATACTGTAGCACCCTTTTAAGAACAATACTGCACCAACTCAATTGAGAGTAGAGCTTCATCCCATATGGAAAAATATGGGAATGGAAACTGAGACCAAGGGTGACTCAAAAGACTCTAACTCAACATGAAATAGTGATAGGAAGGCTTTAATCAATTTATTTCATGTATATTTTCTTTATATGTATGCATAAGAGTAATATAATAAATACCATATCCAAGTAAGTCTAAAGGAACTCTTTGACGGGGTATAAAATAAAAATTTTAAGCGAAAAGAAAATATCTACTTAATTGGCAGTATTTTTTCTTAGCGATACATAAAATACAGGTGCCTCTTAAAAATTGATGGTGCTGCCCTAACTGGTTTGGCTCAGTGCATAGAGCATCAGCCTGCAGACTGAAGGGTCCCGGGTTCGATTCCGGTTACGAGTTCGATCTCCAGTGAGGGATGCAGGAGGCAGACGATCAATGATTCTCTCTCATCACTGATGTTTCTATCTCTCTCTCCCTTTCCCTTCCCCTCTGAAATCA
>NW_005360124.1:2456279-2460448 GCF_000412655.1 Myotis brandtii | reverse complement strand
TATTTTTTTTTTTTTTAAATTGATGGTGCCTTATAATTAATGAAATATGGTTATAGATTTGTGCCAAGGAAATTAATCACCCCTGATCTTTGTCCCAAAATCTAAAACAAAAAGCATACCTAAAAATATATTAATCTGCTTGTTCTGTAATTAAAATAATGGCTCATATGGATGAATCTTCTAAAACAGCGGTTGCCAACCAGTGGTCCGTGAGGTCTGAAAGGTTGGCAACTGCTGGTTTAAGGAAACCTTTGGAGCAGCAGTCACCAACCAGTGGACGGGGACCACTGGTGGTCTGTGAGGTCCGAACGGTTGGCAACTGCTGTTCTAAAATATCAAATGTGTAAGCATTAACATTACTGAATTACGGCGTTTTTTAAAAACATAAATTTTAATCCACTCAATTAATGACAGAGAAAGCCCTTTAAAGCCAAGACTTTTATTTCTAAAGCATTTACTCGTGGTTTAAAGCTTCTAAAAACATACCTGTTTTGTGTTTTGATGACAAGGTGAACAGTAAGTCCGTCATGAATTCCATGCTGACTCAGTGTATCTTGATCTTTTAAAATTTTTCCAGCAAATATCAACACAAGTTGGTCGGTATGTGATTTGAACCGTTTAGAGATTTCTTCCTTGAACTAATAAGATAAAAATATGTATTACAGGTATTTTCATAGCATCATCTCATCTAGTTTCTTAGAAGAAAAACTTCAACGAGTCCCTTTCTACAGATACTGCCATAATTCAAATAATATAAAAATGCATCTTTTCTGTGTATCTTGCCCTTAGTGGGGAAATGAGTATTACCACTTCACTCATCTTAACACAAAGGTTTTATCTTAGGTGTACATAGTCAATCTTCTGCTAAGGCATAACAATTCATTTCTTTACAATATCCTTATTCTTTTTATATCAGTGGTGCCAAATGGAGTTCAAAGTACACATAGTTCTTACCAAGTTTACAATAAGCTATTCCTCAGATTTCTAACTCCAGCCCTATTTTTTTCTAGTTATTTAGTATACACACACACACACACACACACACACACACACACACACACACAGTATATTGGCGCCAAAATAAAGTGTAGAGTTGAATATATATTATTTGTCTATTATACTGACTTTCCTCCTCACCTTTTTCACTCAACATTAACAAGCAGTATTGTGCAAATATAAAAATATAAAGCAAAAAATTCCCATGAAAGAGAACAGTCCAATGAAAGAGGCAGTCAAGTAAACCACAAAGTACAGAGGAAGCACAAAGGGCAGTTAGAGAAAGCTTTCGAGTGAGAACTGAAGAAAGATTAGGAAGTAGCCAGGAAAACCTGAAGAAAAGCTTCAGAAAATAACATGCAAAACCAGACAAGAGAAAAGAACATCATACTATAAAAAAAAAAAAAAAAAAAAAAAAAAAAAAAAGCTTACTTATTCTAAGCTAGATCAATGTTTCTCTCAAACCTTTATCAAAAATCACCTGTACACTTAGCCTTTACTCCACTGTCCAAATCAGGAAACCATGGGGTGGACCAAGGAATCTACATTAATAGACTACTTCAGAGAACCAATCCGAATTCAGGAAATAATCACATCTCCAATCATTCCACAGAAGTGGAGCTCCATAGATAATGGCACTATCACCAAGAGGGTGTTTTTGAAAATATAAGGGGTATTTCTGGTTGTCACAGTAAGTGGAAAGACATAGTATATATTATCTGAAATTTTATAAAATTTTGCACAGGTGGGGAAGGGGACGTGTAGAGGGATATAAACAAAACAACATAGGCCATATGTCAATCAACGCTGAAAATGAGAAGTGGCCCGGCCGGCGTGGGCTCAGTGGTTGAGCATCAACTAATGAACCATAAGGTGATGGTTTGATTCCGGTCAGGGCACAAGCCCGGGTTGCAGCTCAATCCCTAGTGTGGGGCATGCAAAAGGCAGCTGATCAATGATTCTCTTTCATCATTGATGTCTCTATCTCTCTCCCTTCCTCTCTGAAATCAATAAAAATATATTTTAAGAAAATATGAGAAGTGCATGCAAGTTCATCACACTTTACCTTTGTGTATGAATAAAATTTTCCATAATCAAGTTACACACTCAATGTAAGCAACTAGTTTTTAAAAAAAAAATAATAAAGATAATACAAAATTATACTGCAGCATATACTTTCCAACTGATTTTTCTTAATTTATCTGAAATTATGAAATATAGCCCTTTTATCTAAGATAAGCAATTTTCAAGTAATTTTTAAAAAATCTTTGTAGAACACTATTTGCATAATATTCTATATAGAAAAATCAGTCAAACCATAATTTAACTATTCTCCTATTACTAGACATCTCATTTCTCCCGCTGGTAGCTATTAGAAATAATGTAATGAGCAGCAGAACACATGGTTTTATAAAAACTAAATGAGAATGTGTATAAAATGCAAGTATCAGGTACACAGGTGGTGGTCAGTAAATAGTAGTTACTAGTATGCCAGCTCTCTTAATTCTCAATTCCTGTGAGACAGATGGTTTTTAATCCCATTTCAGATACAGAAACAAAGAAAGGTCCCATATATCCCTCTCCTCTCATAGTGACACAAGTAATAACTAGGATTCAACCTAGTTAGATTTCAAGGACCAATGTATCCCAATTAACTATATTCTAATTCTTATGTAAAAAAATGAGGGCAATCTAGATTTGTTTCTTAACATTAAACTAAGAAATCCTTTTCAGAATCCTTGATATCACTCGTCATTCCAAAGTAAGTGATTTAATTGCCTAACTTACAATTACTAGTATTTTAGCATATTTTAGGATTTGAAGGTAAGATGCTAGATTGAAGACACCTATCTACTCATATCCTTTTGAATCCCCACTAAAACAATAATAAAAGATTTTATAACTTTATAGAGATATAACTTACACACAATTTTGACCATTTAGGGTGTACAATTCAATGATTTTTGGTATATGCACAAATGTATACAACAGTGATGGCGAACCTTTTGAGCTCGGCGTGTCAGCATTTTGAAAAACCCTAACTTAACTCTGGTGCCATGTCACATATAGAAATTTTTTGATATTTGCAACCATAGTAAAACAAAGACTTATATTTTTAATATTTATTTTATATATTTAAATGCCATTTAACAAAGAAAAATCAACCAAAAAAATGAGTTTGTGTGTCACCTCTGACACGCGTGTCATAGGTTCGCCATCACTGGTATACAACCATCAATGACCACAGTCAATTTTACATTTTCATCTTTTCAGAAAAAAACCAATACTCTTTAGCTATCACCTCCTTTCACCCCATCACTCCAAGCCATAAGACACTACTAATCTACTTTGTCTCTACAGATTTGCCTATTCTGGACATTTCACATAATTGCAATCATATGCCTTATACAAGGTCTTTGTGACTGGCTTCTTTCACGTAGCATATTTTAAAGGTTCATCCATATTGTAGTATGTACCACTATGCCATTTCTTTTTATGGCCAAATATATTCTATTGTATGGATATACATTTTGTTTATTCATTCATCAGTTGATGAACATTTGAGTTGTTTACACCTCTGGGCTATTATGAATAAAGCTGCTATAAACATTCATGTGTAAGTTTTTGTGTGAAAAATGTTTTCATTTCTTTTGGGTATATACATAGATGTGGAATTACTGGGTCATATGATAACTCTCGGTTTAACCATTTCGAGAACTACCAGAATGTTACGTTAAGTGGCTGTACCATTATTCATTCCCACCAACAGTGTATAAGGGTTCCAAACTTTCTACATTCTCACCAATACTTGTTATTATTATTTGACTTTTTTATTATAACCATCCAAGTGGATGGGAAGTGGTTTTAATTTGCAGTCCCGTGATACTTAATGATGTGAAGTTCCTTTTTATTTATTTATTTATTTATTTATTTATTTAATTTATTTTTGTGGCTGGCCACATAGAGTCCTACATACCTCTCCAGCACCACTCACCTGGAGAAGCTGCCATGGATGCCAGCTACTGTTTTTTCTCCCTTCCCAAACAGATACAGCTTGGTCTATAGCTGCACTGCCCCATCATAAGGAGACTTATTCACCTGACAGCTAACACCCCCCGAGGGCTGGGGAATTAACTGAAATTGCTGAAAACCTTTTCAGAAGACATTTTTTT
>NW_005360124.1:2449045-2456096 GCF_000412655.1 Myotis brandtii | reverse complement strand
GGGCACATCCCCAGTAGGGGGCGTGCAGGAGGCAGCTGATCGATCTCTCTCATCGATGTTTCTAACTCTCTGTCCCTCTCCCTTCTTCTCTATAAAAAATCAATAAAATATTTAAAAAATTAAAAAAATAAAAATATTGAAGAAAAAAAACTAGCTCTGGGGGGAAAAAGATAGTGGACCCACAATAGCCAAGAAGAGTCATGAAAGGGGCTGCCGTGGCAGGTCTTGGGGGACCAGGGAACCGAGTTCCTGAGAGGGGGTGGGGTCAGGGGACCTCACTGACCCGGAAGTGGGCCAGCTGCAAGGCCACCTGGATGAAGCTGTCTGAGGACAGGTGGCAGCGCTTGATGAAGCTCTTGCCGAAGTGGGAGAAGGGGAAGACGTGGCAGTCCGTGTCTCCGGACAAGGTCTTGGCTGCCCTCAGGGCGAGCGCGATGGACAGGTGGACCTGCCAGGGGAGGGGGGAGGGGAGGCCGGGTGAGAGATGGAGGTAAGATGAAGGTGGGGAATGAGGCCGGAAGTGGCGATGGGGATGGAGTTAGGGTTGGGTGGATCGTGGAAGTTGGGACGAAGAAGGGAATGGAGTTGCAGGGCTAGGTCAGTGATGGCGAACCTTTTGAGCTCGGCGTGTCAGCATTTTGCAAAACCCTAACTTAACTCTGGTGCCGTGTCACATATAGAAATTTTTTGATATTTGCAACCATAGTAAAACAAAGACTTATATTTTTGATATTTATTTTATATATTTAAATGCCATTTAACAAAGAAAAATCAACCAAAAAAATGAGTTTGTGTGTCACCTCTGACACGCGTGTCATAGGTTCGCCATCACTGGTATACAACCATCAATGACCACAGTCAATTTTACATTTTCATCTTTTCAGAAAAAAACCAATACTCTTTAGCTATCACCTCCTTTCACCCCATCACTCCAAGCCATAAGACACTACTAATCTACTTTGTCTCTACAGATTTGCCTATTCTGGACATTTCACATAATTGCAATCATATGCCTTATACAAGGTCTTTGTGACTGGCTTCTTTCACGTAGCATATTTTAAAGGTTCATCCATATTGTAGTATGTACCACTATGCCATTTCTTTTTATGGCCAAATATATTCTATTGTATGGATATACATTTTGTTTATTCATTCATCAGTTGATGAACATTTGAGTTGTTTACACCTCTGGGCTATTATGAATAAAGCTGCTATAAACATTCATGTGTAAGTTTTTGTGTGAAAAATGTTTTCATTTCTTTTGGGTATATACATAGATGTGGAATTACTGGGTCATATGATAACTCTCGGTTTAACCATTTCGAGAACTACCAGAATGTTACGTTAAGTGGCTGTACCATTATTCATTCCCACCAACAGTGTATAAGGGTTCCAAACTTTCTACATTCTCACCAATACTTGTTATTATTATTTGACTTTTTTATTATAACCATCCAAGTGGATGGGAAGTGGTTTTAATTTGCAGTCCCGTGATACTTAATGATGTGAAGTTCCTTTTTATTTATTTATTTATTTATTTATTTAATTTATTTTTGTGGCTGGCCACATAGAGTCCTACATACCTCTCCAGCACCACTCACCTGGAGAAGCTGCCATGGATGCCAGCTACTGTTTTTTCTCCCTTCCCAAACAGATACAGCTTGGTCTATAGCTGCACTGCCCCATCATAAGGAGACTGAAGTTCCTTTTTATGTGCTTATTTGTATATATTCTTTGGAGAACTGTTTATTCAGATCTTTTGCCCATTTTTTATTAGGTTGTCTTTATTATTAAGTTGTAAAAATATATTATATATTATAGATACAAGATTCTTACAGACATATGATTTGCAAAAAAAACTTTAAGGCAGAAACTCAGACTATAGAACAAATTAAGAACTTTTGGTCTCAACTGGCAAAAAACTTTGAAGCTGAACATGAAATAGACACATGGTCAATGAATTTAGCAGCCCCAAGTGAAGTGAATCCTAAATTGGCAATGAAGAATTCAAAAGCTAATTCAATCCCCAGAATCTGCGTAATTCCCATAAGACTCAGTATTGGTACCACCAGAGGCTGAGCATAGGAGGTAAAGGGATGAGAAGTGCCTAAATACTAAAAATAGGATTATTTGAACATCTAAGAAGCAAACACATCCTCACTGCATACTAAGCAAACAACTACCCCCTCCATAAACCCAACAAAAAGACTAGAAGAATTTTTTTCCCTCTCTGGAAAAGGAACAGAGGGTCTCTGGACATAAGAACACACCAAGCACATTGAGAGCAGGAGAAAATACTAAAGTAAACATAGACATACAACCGGGGCATATGCTCTGACCCAGAATGGAACCGGTGACCTTCTGGTGCATGGGTCACACTGACTGGGCTATATGCATATTTTTAAATTGAGTTAATCTAATTGTAAGTTAGCTAAAAGAAACAGTTATTCTTTAAACACCCCACAATCCAAACTTGCCTTTAAACATCCAGTCTCTCCTCCTCACAATTAAATATAATCAGAAAAAAAGGAAAAATATTGCAACCTATATATAAAACATAAACTCTGAAGATTAAGCATACAAATTAATTTCATTGCCTACAGAATTACATAGTAATAGTATTTGGTAAAAATTTTCTAAATACTGTAGGTGTCTGAATAATATGCTGCATTCAGATATTTGCTATTTCAGTATTTTAAGGTCCTTCAAGGTTCTCTATTTTTTAATCATTTCCAAAGGATGGAGGGTTCAATTCCAAGTTGGGGCACATACCCAGGTTACAGGTTCGATCCCTGGTCAGGTGTGTGCAGGAGGCAACCAATCAATGTTTCTCACATCGATGTCTCTCTCTCTCTCCCCCTTCCTCTTTCTCTAGAGTCAATGAAAAAAGAAAAATCATCCACAACTGAATAAATCATCCTATGCAATAGTTCAGCCAGTCATTACTCTCAACATGCCTGCAGTTATTGGCCTCATTTAAAAACACTGCATAAATCTTACACAAAGAGGTTGAGTATGAGAAATAACTATAGGGTACATAAGCAGCTAATATGAAAAAAGAGCATCTTCTTATGTAATTGAACACTCAGTAATAAATGAATGGCCTGGCCAGAGTGGCTCAGTGGTTGAGTGTCGACCATTGAACCACGAGGTCATGGTTCGATTCCCGGTCATGGCATATGCCTAGGTTGTGGGCTCCATCCCCAGTATGGGGCTTGTAGGAAGCCGATCAATGATTCTCTTTCATCACTGATGTTTCTCTCTCTTCCTCTTCCTCTCTCTCTGAAATCAATAAAAATATCTTTAAATAAATAAACAGATAGATAGATAAATAAGTAAATAAATAAGTAAATAAAATGTTGGCAGTGGAGTAAAAGCACCTTGCCCAAAGTCACATCTCTCAAATTCCAAGGTTCACAACTCTCTCCAAAATGCAGAACGATAGCCCTAGCCTGTTTGGCTCAGTAGGTAAGAGCGTTGGCCCTAGACTGAAGGGTCCCAGGTTCGATTCCAGTCAAGGGCACATACCTCAGTTTCAGGCTCAATCCACGGCCCTGGTCGGGGCACGTGCAGGAGACAACCAATCGATTTCCCTCTCTCACACTGATGTTCCTCTCTCTCTCTGTCCCTCTCCCTCCCTTCCACTCTATCTTAAAAACACACACACAAAAAAAATCATCAATGGAAAAATATCCTCGAGTGAGGATTACCAAAAAAAAGCAGAACCATATTTCAATATACTTAACTATTATCCTGAAACACGTTTCCCGTCTTTCTCAAAATATTAATCAAAATATGTACACAAAAAATAAATAAATAATAAGTAGTGGAACAAGTAAATTCTACATATGCTGATATGGAAAGAACACAAAGGAACAAGGAAAAAGAATAAGGTACAGAAAGGTTGTGGGTTAATATTGCATCTGCTTAATAGGAATAAACAGAAAATTATATAATGGGTATACAAATAAACACCCTTCTAGACAGAATCACCAAAATATACGGTAGATATAGATTAATTTAGATTATCTATGAGTAGGCACCCTTTTAATTTCATACTTTCCTACATCATTCGAATTGTCTAACCTTAAAGTAATAGCATGCATAACGTAGTTAATTTTTCTTTGCATTCTGCATTTCTTAAAACTAGTAACAGCCACTGGAGAAAGCTTTAAAGCAGGGGTGGGGGAATCTTTTTTCTGCCAAGGGCCATTTAGATATTTATAACATCATTCATAGGCCATACAAAATTATAAACTTAAAAATTAGCCTGCTATATTGTCAAACATTTAATTAACTCACCCCTAATGCCTTGGCAGGCCAGACCAAATGATTTCTCAGGCCTTATATGACCTGTGGGCTGGACGTTCTCCACCCTGCCTTATTAAAGGCTAAAAAATATTTAACAAAAACCATTATACCTGAGTCTAGAAATCTGTATTGCAGCTGCTTAACCAGTAATCCAAGCAGTCTATGCTATCATATTTATAGGATGTCAAACTAACTGGAAAAAACAGAGTTCAGATCTTCTAGTAATGAAAATGTTTGCACAACAGAGACACACAGATATACATATTATACCTATAATGAATGGAATATTTTTATGCTAATCTAGCCATTTTTTGCATCTAACAGATTTATACATAATAATCAACTTTAGTCTCTAAAAATACTCCCAATCCTAATTAGTGGGATTTTCCTTTCTAATGGAAGTTAACAACTGAAAGAATGTCATTGCACATTTAATTAGACTAAGGTAAACACCACATTTTTCTTAGTAAATCACAAGCAGTCCCAAATAAGTACAAAATATTGTAATCTTTAAAATAATATTTATTCATTCACTCAATAAATACTTGCATTACTCAGTATGTGCCAAGCACAATGCTGGGTACCATGGGATTAGAAGATAAAACAGCCTCTACACTTGTAAATTCTTACAGTATGTGGTAGTAAGGATAAAGTCCACATAAGCAAAAAATGATATGAGATTATAATTGTTGATTTAATTTAAAAGGTGCCTCCAATCACCTTCTAATGAACTAACGTTTAAATAAAAGCCAGCCAGAGAAAACTCAAGGCAGCTTGGAGCAGTCAGGTGTGGGCTCCAAAGTTAGTCACTAGATTTGAATCTAGGCTCCACTATTTAATAGGTGCATAAACTCGATCATATTATTAATCTGAATCCATTTCTTCTTTTTTTAAAAAAGGATAATAGTACTTGCATCATCATAAAGTTGTAAAACTTAAAAGGAGATGCATTATGCCTAGATAAGTCTGGAATAAATACCTGCTTTTATGTTACTGTCATTAGCAGCCTTTGCAAGGGCCCAGAGGGGGAAAGAGCTAGTGAATGATAATTAGGGGAAAAGACAACACAAATGCTGAAATACAGTGAACAAAGGGGGAGAGGTAAGTGGGGAGCAAAACACAGTCTATTAACTCTGCTATCTAATTCGGTGGTCCAGGCACATGTGGCTAATGAGCATTTAAAATGTGGCTAGTCCAAACTGAAATGTGCTGTAAATGTAAAATATACCCTCGATTTTGAAGACTTAGTATGGAAAAAGTATAATATCTCAATTTTATATCAATAACATGTTGAAATGATTACGGGTTAAACAAAACATATTAAAATCACAGTAACCAAAAGGTAGAAGCAACCGAAGTGACCACCAAAGGATAAACAGGTAAACAAAACGGGGTATATACATGCAATGGAATAATTATTCAGCCTTAAAAAGGAAGAAAATTCTGACACATTACAACATAAATGAACCTTAAGGACATAGTAAGTGAAATAAGCCTGTCACCAAAGGACAAATACTTCTGATCCCACTTTTATGAGATAATGGAATAGTCGATTTCATAGAGACAAAAAATAAGAATGAATGCTGCCAGGGGCTGGTAGAGAGAGGAGGGGGCTATTGTTTAATAGGTACAGAGTTTCAGTTTTGCAAGATGAAAGGAGTTAGAGATGGACAGTTGCACAACAATGAGAATGTATTTAATGACACTAAATTGTACACTTAAAATGGTTAAGATGGTAAATTTTATGTGTATTTTACAAGTCACTACCTTTCATTTTTTAAGTGGATTTTTTTATTTTTAATATAATTAAAATTACATATGTGGCTTTCATTATATTTCTACTGGACAGCACTGTAATTATTTAAGTCATGGTAAAAATGTTCCAATGAGAAGGCTTTTAAGGAACAGTGTGACAAGACCCAGAACAATAAGCCCTACTGCCATAAGGCAGAGGTCAGCAAACTTTGTGTGAAGGACTACACAGTAAATATTTTCAGCTCTGGGACCATATGGTCTTTCTGAACGCCGCCATAGGTAATACAAAAATAAATGGGCATGGCACATTTATCCCACTATGGTTTGTTGACCCCTGCCTTAAGGCATCTATTGTAAGCAATGGCTCCTACTGGCTCACACTGCTAAATTTTCAGGAATTTTGTGAGCCAGTTTAACACTGGTAGCTTAAAACTGTCATGGTAAGAGAATTGACTCCACAGAAATCAGCAAACACTATAAATCAGTGTTTTTCCCGAAGAATTGGAACATTTACCAGCACTACATATTGACTACATACATGTAAAGAATTAACTTCTCTCCTAAGCATTTAAATTACATTAGCTGTGAACTGTCTTTGAGAAAGATGGATAATTATTCAAATCATTTTCTGTGTTCTGTGGTTATGGTCAGGGCACATGCCCAAGTTGCAGGCTCTGTTCACGGTAGGGGGCGTGCAGGAGGCAGCTGATCAATGATTCTCTCTCATCATTAATGTTTCTCTCTCTCCCTCTCCCTTCCTCTCTGAAATCAACAAAAATATTTTTTTAAAAAGAGTGAATGTCCTGAGGCAGTCAAGAGTTGTGCTTGAAGAGTAGTGAACTAAGGGAAGAGCTGTTAAAAACTAAGCTGCGAAAGGAGAGCAGGAACCAGAGAATATGTATATACTGCACTCAGCAAAATTTCAAAAATTGCTAGTTATTATTAAACTAGAGGCCCGGTGCACAAAAATTTGTGCACTTGGGGG
>NW_005360124.1:2442492-2447842 GCF_000412655.1 Myotis brandtii | reverse complement strand
TGCCTGGCTGCCAGCCGCCATCTTGGCTGACAGTTAATTTGCATATACTCACTGATTAGCCAATGAAAAGGGTAGCAGTCGTACGCTAATTACCATGTTTCTCTTTTATTAGTGTAGATACATACTTGTTAATAAATATTTACTGAGCCCATACCATGCACTAGGTTCTGGTAACAATGGGGAACAATCACAAATCCTCTCTAGCAGGAAAACAAAGCATTAATCATATAGCCACATAAATACAGAATTTAAATTGTGATGATTTATAACCAAAACTAGGGTACTGTGAGAAAATACAAGGGAATCCCAATCTAGCCTGGGCAATCAAGGAGTTCTTTGAGAAAGTGACCCTGAAATTTAAGGGGTAACTGGAATGGGCAAAGAGTGGGAGGCAAAGCAGATGGCAAGAACAACTTACACAAAAGTCCTGAGGCAAGAAAAAAATGTAGCAACAGGTCAAGGAACTAAAAAGTCAGTATGGCAAGAGCCAAGTAACCAAGGAAAAAAGAAGGCATCAGAATGGAGAGGTAGGAACCATACTACACAGGACCTCACAGAAGCTTTAAGTAGTCTAAGATCAATGGGGAGCCATTAGTTTTACCTAGAGGGCAACATGATCAGATTAACATTTTTTCAGAGATTGATCTAGGAATGAATGGGAGGAGGGGCAGAAAAATGGGAAGACTGACCAGTAGGTTACTATATTTTCTAGGCAAGAGGCAATGGCCACTTATCGGAGTCAATCCTCAATCTTATAAGCACCTACTTAATCTATTAAATATGCCACTGCAGGACACCACTCTTACAAATTAAAAACCCCAAAGAATTTTTCTTTATGAAGGCTATAGTTACTGATATATGCTCCATTAGAAATTAAAACTGAGAAATCTTTTAAAATATTTTTTTAAATAACAGACTCATATAAATAACATTTTTTTTTTTTAAATGACTACAGCCCTGGCTGGTGGGCTCAGTTCATTGAGCATCGCCCCATGCACTAAGAGGTCACTAGTAGCATTCCAAATCAAGGCACATGCAAGAGGCATCCCAAAGATGTTTCTCTCTCACACAGATGTTCTTCTCTCTCTAAAATGAATAAAAACATAATTTTTAAAAATGACATTTTCCCAGTATGATGGAAAATATGATATTTTCATATACATGGCACAACATAGACGAACCTTAAAAACATTATGCCAGGTATAAGAAGCCAATCACAGTTTTTGAAAACCTGGTATTTTATACCTCAGCACATCTTAAATCATTTCAATCATATTGTAAATGCTCAAAAGTCAGAGGAAGCTGATGGTACCAAAGAGGACAGTGCAGTCCTACACCCACACTATAATGTTAAGTGATGCTTGTGATAATGACCCAAGATACTGCAATTTCCCCGATTAGGAAATAATCAATTCTACTCAATACAGTATTTATATTATTGAATGTTATGTTAAATATATTATTTTTCTAAATGTTTCAAGTGATGAAGGTGTTTTGTAAAACTAAAATGCATGTTACCTGAGTGTTTCAGTTAACTCTACTTCAAAATTTTACACTATAATCTGGAGGACTAAAAAAATCCAAGAAAAGCTAGTCAGAAGTTACATGGAAGCTCCCTTCCATTCTCTGCACTAGTTTTAATCACATACATACACACACACATACAGAGCATTCTTCTGGACTTCATCTTGCTTGTTGACACTTGGAAATCCTCAAACTGTTTCCAATAATAGATAATGAATAAGTAAAAGAAAGCACAATCTCATACACAGGGACTTTGTGCCATTTTTTAAAAATCTATTTACATTATGAAAACCCCAATTAATGAAACCACCTTGAGAGGGCTCTCTCTGGAGCATGCCCACACCTTCCCTCTCAGGCATGCATCTTTACTTTTCTGTCCTAAACTCAGGGTCCCTAAGCAGCTTTCCCTTGGTTGCAACCAAGTGAGCAGTGGGCAGCGGCAGCTCATCCCAAGCTTACCCCTTGAACATGTCTCCAAGGCCCCCTTTTCTCTAACTTTTCAGTGAACTAAAATAGCAGCCCCGCATGGCTCACTTCATCCCCACATCGTTTCTAGAAAGCCAAGGCAGAGCACCCACCTAGGCTGTCTCCTGTTGCTGCTTCTACTCTAAGCCCTTCCTTTGTTTCACTGTCCCCAGCTTTAATAAATGTACTCTAAAAATAATTTTAAAAATGTATTCATATAAAGAAATACTACCTTAGTATACTGTATTAAGAGAATGATATAAGAACACTTATTGAAAGATATTTTAAATTGTAGAAAATGAGATTTGTCTGATAGAAAGCCTAAGCCTTCAATATTATCCTTTTGTAGGTCTCTTTCTTAACCCTTTACCTACAATATTACCTAAGAATTCTCAGAACCAAACAGTTCCCAATTTTTTACTGAACATTTTTATTGGGTCCTTAATGCAATTAAATATATTTTAATAATAAATTTTAATATGTAGCAAATAATTTAAAGCTAACAAGCCACTTAAGGAAATTTTAATTTCAAAGTTACAAATTTTTTCTTGTGCTTCAAGTAGAATTTTACAAATCATCTGAAATTGCTTTTCTTATTCTTGCACATTTTCCAGTATGTGCCTCCCTCAACAGAGTGTACAGATATTTCAACTTGTCTTCAGTCTTAGTGCAGTAATGAGCTTCAATTTTTATCATGTTTTCTGCTCCAACAGAAAGCATTTATCAAAATAAAAATTCAACTGCCATTAGAAAAATTTGCTTCAGAAAGGCCTTAATTTTATCTACTAAAATTTTATTTTGGTTACAGAGGAGTAAATTTAAAATTTCCACAGAATTTTAAAATTCTAACTTCACTATCACAAAAAGTTTTAAAAAAAGCCTCACAGATATATCATAAACTGACTTAAATTTCTATTTATAGAATATTGAATCTTTCTAATCTTTTACATTAAATGCTCACAACAGCTGGAAAGGTAGAGACCTGAATTAGGAATCCTAGGAAGAAGACCTAAGACTTCAAAAGTTAATATGACTACACACCCACTATAATAAAACAAAAAAGACTGACACTATCAAATGTTAGCAGGAATGTGGAGCAACAGAAACTCCCATAACACTGTTGTGTAGGATTGTAAAATAGCACAAACATGGCACCACATGATCGAGTCATTCCACGAGTCATTCCACCTTTAAGTGTTTATCGTAAGAGAAAAAGCACTTGTCAAAAAGACTTGTAAAAGAATGTCCATAGTAACTAACTAAAAACAGCCCACACAACTGACAACAGGTTAATAGATAAATTTTGGTATATTTATACAATGAAAACAACACAGCAATAAAAAAGGAACTACAGCCTGTCAGGAGTGGCTCTGGTTGAGTGTCGACCCATGAACCTGGAAGTCATGGCTCCATTCCCCATTTGGACACATGCCTGGGTTTCTGGTTCGATCCCCAGTAGGGGGCACGCAGGAGACAGCTAACTGATGATTCTCTCTCATCATTGATGTTTCTCTCTCTCCCTTCCTGTCTGAAAACAATAAAAACATTTTTAATTTTTTTAAAAAAGGAACTACACAACAAGAATGAATCTCAATCATTATGCTGAGTGGGGAAAAAAAAGCCTTACCCAATGCCACTTACGAGAAGTTTTAGAAAAGGCAAAACTAACCAACGGTGAAGAAAAATTTAAAAAGTGGGTGATGGAGGGAAGAGTGGCTGAACTGACTGGGAAAGGTTAAGAGATAACTTTCTAGTCAATTATAAAGTCCTACATCCATAAAAAGCTTTAGATTACAGTTTTGTGGAAACTGATAGAATGGCAACCATGTGCATTTCATTGCATATCAAACTTAACTAAAATAAATAAATCTATCTATATAATAAAAGCCTAAGCCACCTTTATGGCAGAACGACCAGAACGACTGGTCACTATGATGCACACTGACCACCAGGGGGCGGACGCTCAACACAGAAGCTGCCCCCTGGTGATTCAGCCAGAAGCCCGGCTCATGGCTGGCAAGAGCAGCGGCGCTGGCGCAGTAAGGAGCGAGGGGTCCGGGACTGTGAGAGGGCCTGGGCTGTGGGACCCCATTCAGCCGCCGCCCCCCCCCCCCAGTGCACAGATTTCATGCACCAGGACTCTAGTAAATGAATAAAAAGACTGAACTCAGGTTAATGATATACACATTGCTGAAGTGTTCTTTAAGGGGAACATGTATCGATATTTGAAATTTACTTTGAAATGCATTCAAAGTAAAAAATGGACTGATAAATTATTTGTGTGATATAGCAAATACAGCAAAACACTAATTGTAGGTAACAGCCATGTGGGTATTCATTTTCCAATTTTCAACTTTTCTGTATGTTGGAAAATATAAAAATGTTAAGGAAATTTTTCATAGCAAAACTGAGACCAAAAAATACGGTGATTCAGTAGGTGGTAAAAGTTTCTCTTGCTTGATGCTACACGCTCTACTTACAACTTCACAAAACTCACCATCTTCTAGAACCATATACACCAAGACCCCAAATCACTTGCAGTCCCTAGGTAAAATGTACATTTCAGGAATTGCTTCCTCATAAACTGTTCACAATGTTTGAAATTGCCAGAGATCAATACAATAATTATGGAAAAATATTCTAAGGATGTATTCAACAATGT
This sequence comes from Myotis brandtii, assembly GCF_000412655.1. Lineage (NCBI taxonomy): Eukaryota > Metazoa > Chordata > Mammalia > Chiroptera > Vespertilionidae > Myotis > Myotis brandtii. The sequence goes on along the minus strand of NW_005360124.1, from coordinate 2,443,191 downwards.
GCTAAAACAATTTGCTGAATTCGAGATTCCTAATGAATTGTAAAATTTATACTGCTGAACAGATTTTAAGTTGTAAATTATTTGGCAGTATTTTCCATTAACTCCAATTTTGTTTTTGTTTTTTATTAGATTGCAACCGCAAACATCTGAGTAACGCAGCTATCGTCCCCCTAAAATCAAACAAAAACCTACTCAATGATTGGCATCCGAGGGGTGATAGATTACAAAGAAAACAGCAAGTCATCAATGAGGGGCCATCCAGCTTCCTCCTTAAGCCTAATACTATCACTTAAGATGTGGCTGAAAGCAAGTTCTACGTTATAGTAAATTTTTTAAAAAAATAAAGAATGGGAACGATTCAGCCGCGAAAACGCAAAACTAAATGTCCATGTGCTCCTCACCGCAAAATCCACCTTACCCCTCGGGTAGGCAAAACAATAAGCACCCCCCTTTTTTATTCCCCTTCCTCCTTAAGCCTAATACTATCACTTAAGATGTGGCTGAAAGCAAGTTCTACGTTATAGTAAATTTTTTAAAAAAATAAAGAATGGGAACGATTCAGCCGCGAAAACGCAAAACTAAATGTCCATGTGCTCCTCACCGCAAAATCCACCTTACCCCTCGGGTAGGCAAAACAATAAGCACCCCCCTTTTTTATTCCCGAGACAAAACCGCAGACCGGGCGAGAGCGAACCCACG
>NW_005360124.1:2433826-2441527 GCF_000412655.1 Myotis brandtii | reverse complement strand
CGGCCAGTCATGCCCGGCCGACAGGGCTTCGCGCCCCCGCGGCTTTGCTTCCCCTCTCCCGTGGGTCAGTGTAGGCACAGCCAGAGCGAAAGAATAAACGCAGAGTAGGGCGGGAGAGGTCCGTTTATTTTCACTCCTTTCACCAAAAAATAAACTCGCAGGTTCTGGAAGACATCGCGGCGCACGTGAATGACTTCACAGTTAGCGAAATTACTAGAAAGGGCTCGCCCACTGGGCGCTGCGGCCGTGGCTGCGCCTGCGCTCTCGCGACCCAGGGCGGTTCCCCACCCCCTTACGTCATACACCGCGCCGCCGGGCTCACTGGACCAAGGCTAGTTCCGCGCAGCCAGTGGGACAGGGGTCTCTGATGAATGCTGGAGAAGTTTTGTTATTTTAATATGCTTAATTTTTGTTTACTTGGGAGATTTAAAATGCTTGATCTTACTGCCCGGAGTGCGGGAGTTGGAAGCTGAGTTAATCGAGGAAAAAGCCTCATAAACCCCTCACTTACCCCCCAAAAAAGTAGACGTCAGTAGCCACACAGCGCAATCCCGTGGAGTCATCGCTCCACGGCCGCGGCGTCTTGCCCTCGGGGCAGCCCGTTTTGCTCCGGTGATGAGGCCACCTGTGTGGACTGCGGCCTCCGCTCGCACGCTGACATTCCTGCGCGAGCAACCCCGAATTTTCTGTGAACACTTCCCAAAATGTCCGAGCAGAAACGGAGTCCTACCCAACTGAGACTGTTCAATGTAGCTGAGGTGTTCTTTTTATATTCTTACATCAAATAAGTTACTGCTTTATTTCAGACTTTAGGTGGCATTAAAGATAATTGTTCAAGAAATATTTTCAATTTAATATGGGTACAAATTAACAGGAAGTTATTTTCCCCCTGAGAATTCTAACTTTGAAATGACGTCAATGTTTGTCTTTAAAAAATGACTTTCAAGGAATATACCACACCGGACATTAACTTTATTAATCAGTGTTACACAGATGTAAACCTGACAGCCCATTGTGACCCAAATATGCAAGGATATAATCTGTATTTCTGTTTTTAAACCATCCAACTCTGTTCTGGAAGTAAATACTCTTGCATGGTGAATTCTTTTGAGCAGAGTCCTTTTGTAATCTGGGATTAAGAGAAATTCTGAAAGTATAAATTGCAATACAGTCATCATCTGGTATTAGCTAAACTTTTGGCAGCATTGTTCAATAACATTAAAAATTACACAGGGTGCCCTGGCCCGTGTTGCTCAATTGGTTGGGCATTGTCCGGGACAGTGAAAGGTTGTGGGTTCCATTCAGCCCAGGTTGCTGGCTCCATCCCTGGCAGGAGGAGTGCAAGAGGCAGCCCATCCATGTTTCACTCTCACATTGATGTTTCTCTATATCTCTCTCTCTCTGAAAAAGTTTAAAAATAAAAATGAATAAAATTATCTTTAAAAATATTACAGAGGGCTCTCTGCTGAAGGATACATACTCTTGTGAAGGATGACTACTTGCTTCTGTCTAGATGTCAGGAAATCATTTCTTCTCAAGGTAGAAGTTCCACCATTGGACAACCAATCATTTATCTCTAACCAAACACTTATGAAACTGCTCTGTAATAATGTTTACATTAATTTTATTTCTTTAAAATTATGAAGTATATGCACAATTTATGAAGTAATATAATTTATCTCTAAGAATATACAGTATAGTTATTTTGGCACCTTTTAGAAATAATCCTATATTTTAAGGAACTTTTGGAGATGGGGTTCCAGATAAGGGATTAACAAACTTTTAGGGAAGACTAGGTAGTAAATAGGTTAGCTTTGTGAGCCATACATTATCTGTAAATACTTGTATTCCCATATAGCTTTATTACTTTTTTGGTGTCACTCATCACATTCTGCCTTGTATTACATTTGTGTGCACATCTCCTTTATTAGACAAGGCCCTTGAAAACAGGGATCAAGTCTTAATCACACAAGTGCCAACCTAATTTCTTGGCATTAGAGCATTTATTGTAGAACTGAATTGTTGGAACTATTGTTTTCCACTGGAGAGGAAATTCACTTAGAACATCATATTTTATACTCTTCTGTTTCTCCCAAGGTTTATAGTATAGTGACATACATAGGTAATACTAACTTGCTTTGTAATAGGTTCAGAGGGAAAAAACATTCACTCCCTGCTTGTGTAAAACTCCAAGTCTAATGATTTCAGAGGACAAATTTATTCAACACACATGTATTTGTCTCATAGAGCACTTAATAAGGCTAGTATCAACAGAATTCCAATAGCAGTATGAGGCCAACCTGCAATATTAATAACCATGCTCCCCAGGGTCCCATAAACCATCAGGGTCTACTTTGGCTGCTTCCTAGGTATTGTTTTTGTATTGACTTATCCCCTTGGCCCAAGGCATTAATCTAGGCACAGAAGGATGTATTAGCAATTACACATACTTTGCCATGGCCTGCACAGAGGAAATCTAGGGCAGTTATATCAATCATAATAACCCTGAACAGTGAGTTGAGGCTGACTTGAATGCCTTCCAGGGCCAATGTGATGTCATTGATCTCTTCAGCTAAATTGAGGACAAATTTTGTTCTACCTCTTCTAACTGGATGGTTCTCATTGTAGGAATAATCCCCCACTCCCAGGTTGCATATAAACAAGTAAATTATCCCTCTGAGAAACTTCTCCAAATAACCAAGGTCAGCCTCATATTAGTTCTACATGTGGTCTGATGGCTCTGTGATCTATTGATGTTGTTTCTTCAAACACTTGAAGGTTTCTTATCACAAACTTATAGTACAAATATAACAAAGTTCATCAAGAGGACTATTGGCCAGAAATAAGGTGACTGTAGATGGTAGCACATGAAGTCCCTAAGGTGCAAGCCACTGTTTTGTTTCATTTTTTTCAAGAGGAGGAGAACTGTGGTTATTCGTGACATCCACCTAAGAAGTACAGTCCTAGGGCACACATGATGCACCTGGAAAGAAAATGTTTATAATTATTGAAGCCCCCCGCCCCAAACCAATCTGGCCTATATCAGTTGTGGGGCACAAGATGACAGTGCCTCTATTGTGGCCTCCTAGCTGGTTGGTAAGCCGTAGGTTTCCTAGTTCATTTGAATAATTAAGTCCAGTCTTTGTTTATGGAAGGACTGCCTACAGGCAGGTAGTCCAAACTGTCCTGTTTGTCCATGCCACCAGCTGAGTGGCATTCATCCACTCCACAGAATGACAAGTGAAGACTACAGGAGTAGGAGTGGGAAAGATATCTGGAGGTGCTGACAGATATTTTGCAGGGGAGGTACAAGAGATGGGACATTCCGTATTTTTTTAACTTTAAAAAAATTTGATTTTAGAGAGGGAAAAAGAGAAACACCAAGTAGTTGTTCCACTTATTTATGCATTCATTGGTTGATTCTTGCAGGTGCCCTGACTGGGGATGGAACCCAAAACTTTGACATATCAGGATGATGCTCTAACCAACTGAGCTACCCTACCAGGGCTCCCTGCCACTTTGAACTGGCTTATTATTATACAAGAATGGCAATCAACTGTGATCAGAGAGCTATGTGGTGGACAGCAGAGCCAGTTAAATGTAGTGTTTGCTAGTTCAGGAGAACCTTACCTGGGTGTCTTCCTTCATGAGGAAAGGTCTGGGGATAGCTCTGAAGATGGGAGATCATGATGTCTCCCCTTTTCCCAGGCCTCTTGAGGTCCAAGGTGTTCCTTACCCTAGTGTCCCATTCCAATAGCTATAACTTCATCTTCTTCCATTCATCCCTGATTTACACCCAGACCTTTTGTCCATAAGGATGAGACACAAAAGCAATAAGGACATTTTTCTAAAACTTATTGAGAGCCATTATGTCTCCCATTTGGACCACCACAGGCCATTATAGGGGACTAAGGGAGCATGTACTCAATCATTATCCTTACCCACTAGGATCATGTCAGTCCAACAGAATCCAAGCAGCTAAACCAGAATTAAGCTTAAATCTTTTTAAAATATATTTTTATTTATTTTAGAGAGGAAGGGAGAGGGATAGAGAGATAGAAACATCAATGATTAGAGAGAATCACTGATCGGCTGCCTCCTACATGCCCCCTACAGGGGATGAAGCCCACAACCCGGGCATGTGCTGTTGACTGGAATCGAACCTGGGACCCTTCAGTCCACAGCCGACACTCTATCCACTGAGCCAAACTGGCTAAGGCAAGCTTAAATAATGTACCAATCAGGCCAACCTGTGATTGTCATTAGAGGAAAGAAAGAAGCATCATGCCCAGGGTAGCAGTCTGGATTTTCACTATCATTTTATATCCTCCCACCTGCCCCCCACCCTTTTTATCATTACCTAGGAAGTGGCCAGGAGATGATCTCTTTCTGGAGACAGCCACATTTAATGACCAAAATACCTAGTATTAAAGTGTATGAACTAGGAGCAGGTGAGGGATATAAAGAGAGTCTTTTGAGATGACTGTAGATGGTAGCACAAGAAGTCCTGAGAACCTTGGCCATTAGCCCATTGTTAAAGTGGCTTTTGCAATAAAAAGTACATTTGTCAGACTGCAAATGTTCCAGAAAGCCAGAAACATGACAGATTAGTTTTAAGGGATACAAGAGTATGGCTAGAGTCAGTTGATTGGACTAGACCAGTAATACCAAAGGTGACAAAGTGTCAATGATGGTGAGGCACCACAATAACCCTGAGATGGGCAAAAGTCCAATGTAATCAATATGCCAGCAGTGGGCAGGGGCCACACTTGTGCAGTGTGGCCTCATTCCCTGTGAGACAAATGTGTCATCTTTTGTCAGGAGTCCGAGTTGCTGCAATCAGTGTTAACCTTTGCATCAGAAACATAGATTCCTTACTCTGCCCACTCCATGATGATGACACACGGTGTAGACCATGCCCAGTACAATGATGGACAGAAGCAGCAATGGTGGCAATCAGGGCAGCACAAAGCTCTGTCAGCAACTTGACTCCAGTCATTCTCAACGGAATAGCCCCTACCATGGACATCTACATGAGAGACCCAAGTGTTTGGGTCAGCAATTGTAATTTGTTTATACACTTCATGTCCCCAAAGAGGATGTGTTTCAATCTGCCAGTCTGTAGTTTCCCAAGTGCAGAACGAAGAGCTAGGCCGTTGGCAACTGCCCAAGAGTTAGTACAAACATAACAAAGTTCATCAAGAGGACTATTGGCCAGAAATGAGAGTGGCCTTTAATTCTGCACAAAGTGACCATGTCCACTGTTGGTTCTACATGTTAACACCGAAGTTGAATAGCCACAACAGATCTGATAGGTTTCAGTGTAGCTAAACCATCAGTGAATCAGGCCCAGGCATTTAGGGGAAATCCTGAGTTGAGAGCCCCACTGAGTCAGCAGCTTTACTTCACACATAAAGTCAGAGGGAAGAGAAGGCAGTGATAAAGTTTCTCCAGGGGATAGCTGCCACTTTTCCTTTAAAGCCAAGATACCCTGGGCCAGAACAGCAGCATTCTTGAATATATCACTTCCATTTGCTGAACAAGGCTTATTTAGCCCTTCCCACCTTGGTAGTCATTCAGTCCAAGTTGACTCACCCCCAAATGGCAGTATTAGGCGGAGTCACACGGCCCTTATCAGTCAGGCATTCAGTTTCAACAAGAGCTCAATAGCAAAGCTAATAAATAGCTGCTTTTTTTTTTTTTAGAAATGAAATATTTGGGAAATAGGCTTGCTTCCCCGCCCCCCCCCCCTTTTTATTTATGAGAGAGAAAGAAACATCCATTTGCTGTCCCACTTATTTATGCATTCATTGGTTGATTCTCTTATGTGCCCCGACTGGAGATCCAACCCTCATTCTTGGCATATTGGGACAATGCTCTAACCAACTGAGCTACCCGGCCATGGCAACTAATAGCTGCTTTTCAAATGGGGTGTGTGTAGCTGTGTTAGGGAGGCTTTGAGTTTGAAACCCAAAGGGGCACCTCAGGATGGAGGCTGCCTCCTCTTACCAGAGACACCAATTGGCAAAATTATCATTCCTGTAGATTTCTAGCTCAAACTGTGGAGCCTCAAAGTCACTAGCACTTCTCTGCTTGCAACTCTTCTCAATCAGGAGAATGACCTCTGGCATTTAAGGAATGAGGAAACAGAGGTACACACAATTCCTACTCTACATTCAGACTAAAACAATGATTGAATTGGCCTGGAGGACCCCACCCAGGTCACATTAGCATTCCTTCTCCAGGTGAATCCTGCCTAAGCCCTATTGGCTGCATTCTCTAGATGCCAGCTCCCCCATGGGGCTGAGAGAATGGTGATGAGCTCCTATATCCAGCAGAGCCATATAAGTTTGAGTTCCTCTCCACCCCAAAGTTCCCCCAAATACTTGCCAAGCAAACAGACCTTTGGTCCCCCTTGGTGACAGGAAAACTTGGCCCCTCTCCTAATCATCTTTGCCTTAAAGTAGCTGAAGTTGGGGTAGAGGAGGAGGGGAGGGATCAAGCAGCAGGAAGGAGAATGTGTGCCAGAAGCAAAGTGCAATGACTTTGTTTTAAGCACTGCAGTGGCTGGCTGCAGCTTCATCAAACAAACTTCCAATGTTCCCAGCCCACTCAAAGTGCTGTATTAGGTAGCAAAGTTCTAATTCTGCCCAGAGTGCAGTGACCATGTAACTGTGGCAGCCACAGCCACATTTTCCAGCTGTGGCTGGAGTTTGTCCTTTGGTTGATGACCTTCTTTGAGATGACCTTCATCTGGGCACGTGCTGCCCCCTTATCAAAATAACATCTCTTAAATTCAACGTAAGTGGTAGGAGTTTTCCATGAAGGCAGGGCTCATTGCAAGAAGTTATCTAGATTTCTTTGGGTCTGTTTTTCAATCTTCAGTGGGTTACCAAATTAGCATTGTTAAACCCAACCTGGGGCAATAAGAACCTTAATACCAATCTAAATTCCTCATTTATGGTTTCTGCAGGAATTAGTCTGCCTCGGAAAAATCCCTCTAAGTCTTAGGACCAAAGCTCCTTACAGCAGTTTACACTGTAAAAAAAACAAAAACTCTTGAGACCTTTTATGATCATCTCGGTATGGATCTAAGATTAGCGTGATAGACTGAGGGAAAAGCTGAGCTGAAGGACAGCCTAGCTGTTGCCATTATTAACAACTAGGGGCCCGGAGTGCGAAATTCGTGCACTGGGGAGGGGGGGGGGTGTCCCTCAGCCCAGCCTGCCCCCTCTCACATACTGGGAGCCCTCAGGGGATGTCCTAGTGATGGCTTGGGCCCGCTCCCTGCTCCCCTTGGGGATAGGGCCTAAGCTGCAGTCTGGCCTCCCTTTGTGGGAGGTGACCGAGCTGATCAGGGGAAGGCATCAGCCCCATCACCCTGCTGCTGCAGCCACTGCCAGTCACCACAGCCAGCAAGGTTTTTTCATCAACACGGACTCCAGTCCCTTCACTATGAAAAAATGACAACTTTCTTTAAGACACATTTTCAAGATGTGTCTTTCATATAATAATAATTTATTATTTTTTTTTATCCTCACCTGAGAATATGTTTCCATTGATTTTTAGAGAATGTGGAAGAGAAAGGGAAAGACAGAGAGAAACATCAAAGTGAGAGGAACACTTTGATTGGTTGCCTCCTGCATGAGCCCTGACCTGGGCCCCGGCCAGGGAGGAGCCTGCAACCTAGGTACATGCCCT
>NW_005360124.1:2426781-2433419 GCF_000412655.1 Myotis brandtii | reverse complement strand
GCCAGAGGCGTCAGGCCTGGGCAGGGGACCCCCATCTACCTCTCATGGCCAGCTCCGCCCTCCCCCAGGTCTGACGCCTCGGCCAGAGGCGTCTACCCCCATCACCCTTTGATCACCAGATCGGCCCCTTGCCCAGGCCTGATGCCTCGGCCAGAGGCGTCAGTCCTGTGCAGGGGACCCCCAGACCCCTCCGATTGCCGGCTCCACCCCCCGCCCAGGCCTGACACCTCCATCACCCTCTGATCGCCGGTTCGGCCCCTTGCCCAGGCCTGACGTCTCTGCCAGAGGTGTCAGGCTTGGGCAGGGGATCCCATCTCCCCCCGATCACCGGCTTCTAGACGGCTTCTGGGGTCACACACGGGGGCCTGGATGGCGGCTCTCGCGCTGTCCTGCCCTGCCTGCAGTATGCAAATTAGCCATCTTTGTTGGCGGTTAATTTGCATATTGTGCTGATTAGCCAATGGGTGGCGTAGCGAAGGTACGGTCAATTACCATGTTTGTCTATTATTAGATAGGATGTTTACATGCTCACTCCTTCAAATCCCAAGCTTTCCAGGCAAGGTTCTAAAAATCTGCCTGGTTTCTGCCCATAGCAGTTGGGAATTTCCCTTTCATGTTTAATGTAATGCATGTTTCTGTCACTATTGTCTGACAGAGGGCAAAACTTACTATTAGTTGTTACTTTGGCATGAACCTGAGGCTGATCTAGTAACAGCCTCTACTTGCCCTTCTTGCAAGCTAAGTTAACTTGGACACATTTTGTGGATGTGGACAGAGAAGACACAAGTCTCCTAGGTCAAGGACAAAGGACTGTTACTTACATCAATAGAAGAGTGTCAGCATTGTCAGGCACCATTTCCCCAAGGCCCAGTTCCCAAAAAGCAATGCCAAGAGGACCAGTGTCATCTGTACATGTAGTGAGCTCTGTTATAAGAGAGGAGTTCTGAGCTTAGGGAACCCCAATCTTTTATAGTAGGCAGTAAACCTATTATATCAACCATTTTTCACTCATCTTGTATGTCCCATAGGTTTAGCATGCAGAAAGTGCTGAGTAATATTCACTGAACTTAACAATCCAACTAACTGGTTGTGCTATAAGCAAAAATAATATGTTCACATTGTTTCTGAAACTTAAAACATCAAACATATTAATGGAAGAGTAAATTAATTTTATTGACTGATGAAAAACTAAAGTGATAAGAAGTATGGATAGTAAACAATAATCATTGTGTTCTGCTGGAATTCTGTTTTTCTTCTTTTCACTTTAAGCCAAAAGGACAAAAAATTATAGACTGTTAGTAAGCTAACTGTTTTACATATTTCTTCAACAAAAACTGCATAGATTAGCAGTTGCACAGCATTAAATATATACATTTTTGCAAAACCCTGAACGTTTTAATTTTTGTGTTGACCTCAAAGGCTAATGGAATCACCTACACTGGTCGAATTCAGAGTTTCTTTTCCCTTTTCTGCCACCCTGTAAAGAAAAATAGGGCAAATTATTTAGAAAATACCATTTTGGGGCCATTTTCATCTTAAGACTATATGAAACCAAAGGCATTTTGAGTATGAGAAGGAAGCATTTTTTGAGTTTGTTGCATATTTGAATATGCATACTACTAAATTATTTTATAGTTATTTTTACAAATGGTTAAAGTAGTTGTAGAAAAGTTACACCTCTTTGAACTAGTCTAGATTTAGTAAGTTCACCAATTATGTTACTTTTTTTAGAGCTCTTTTAGACTCTCCCAGCTTTTTTTTTTTTTAAATAAAAATTTTAATCAGTACTAACACAATTTATTCCATATGATCCCTTTTGGGTAATTCAATTTCTAATGCAAGTTTTGTCTAGTCTTCTTACCAGACAACAGCATTAGAAGTATGATTTTGTTCATCACTGGTTTGAAAAGTAGATTATACTTTTCATATTGCTCAGTGACATATATATACATCTGTATTTAATCTGCTCCAATTTGACTAGGACCAAGAAAAGAGAAAGGCAGCTTAAAAGACAAGAAGTATTTTACACGAATTAACATAACATTTTCTGCTTTATTAAAAGTAAATACTAATTGTAGAAATATGGAAAGTACAAAGGTACAAAGAAGAAAATTAAAATCACCCATAACTACTCTACCTACCCCTCTTCATTTTAACCACAAATAATGATTTGATGTATCTGCCTTACAACAATTTTATAACTTTTTTTCTCTCCATCTTTTATAAACTATGGCAGTGTATCCAAGTTAATTGATTAGAATAACGTGAGTAGTAATATTTTTCAAATTCTGTTGTCTAAACTTTGTCCCAGACCTATTTATTCACTATTACCAGGACTGGGCCAAACTATCTGTAATTCAAAAAGCTCTCAAGTGATTCTAATGATCAGCTAAGTCTGGGAACTACTTGTCTGTGAAAAGTGCATTTCTTAAAATGGTGATTATGTTAGGGGCACATGAAACCCAGGCCCATTTAATAATGGTGGCAGCTTCTCTGTATTTTTCTCATCTCTTCACTGCCTGTAACTTTTCTCTTGGTGATCAAAAACATTTCTATATCAACCTTCATTTAAAAAAAAAATCAAGTGTAAAAATGCTGTTATTCATTCCTGACCAAATAAAAGTTTTCCAAGGATTCATTCAGAGAAAATAAGTATAAAGAGGTTATCTGGGACCTGAAATGTGTAATCTCATCTTAAAAACAAAATTTATTTCTTGATAGCAGAAAAGTAAAAATAAATTTTTCAAAAGTGTTTCTATAAAGTAGATCCCAACTACACATAGGTATCAACGTTATACAGCTTAAAACTCTTACCTTGCTTCTCAACAAGATTTCTTTTTGTTGTTGTTGTTAAATATTTTTTTAAATATATTTTTATTGATTTTTTTACAGAGAGGAAGGGAGAGGGATAGAGAGTTAGAAACATCGATGAGAGAGAAACATCGATCAGCTGCCTCCTGCACATCCCCCACTGGGGATGTGCCCACAACCAAGGCACATGCCCTTGACCGAATCAAACCTGGGACCTTTCAGTCTGCAGGCCGACGCTCTATCCACTGAGCCAAACCGGTCAGGGCCAGATTTCTTTTTAAACACACAAAATATTTGAGAATCATTTTCAAAGCCTCCCAGGCAAATTCTCATTCCCCGACTGATAAGATGTCAAAGCTGGGGCTAAATAACTTTTATGTTCTCTAGGCCATCAATGGCTTTCCTTTTTTTTTTTTTTTTTACTATGACCTCACATTAATTTTTTGTATCATGACTTAGACACACATACATACATATAAATAAATATATGTGTTTATATATACATACAGATACACATATACTAAAACAAACCATTAACATTTTTTACTGCTTCACCCTAAATAAAATGCTGAATGCCAGTTTGTGAGTGCAGAAGAAATTACTGAATTAAAAAAATCACTATTTTGCTACAAATATCAATGGATGCTAAACCATTGGGTAAAAAGGATCTCGTCACACAATCTCAAAGTATCACTCCACATATAATTTATTAATTTATAAATATATCTTTACAGTAAACACATCTAAAAGATACTGCCGTACACAAATGATTAAACTTATTATATAATGGGGCAAATGTCATTATGTGCTTTCCCTTGATATAAGTCAATGGCATGTATGCTGCATCATTTATGTAATACCAAGAATTTTTTCTGAAATACTTTAGTTATGCTGCAAATATCAATATCTAGAAAAACCTTAACATTTTCTAAAATGTAAATTATATAAAACTGTTAATATTTCTGGTGAATAAATTTTGGCCTAAGAAAAAAATAGTCCACTTATTCTCAAACAGTATCTATTTCAAATGTATTATTTGTGATGAAAACACTTTCAGAATTATAAAAGCATACCTGATATTTGGCTAATTCTGCTTGTAATACTTTCACTTTAGATCTTTCTTGTTCTAATGCAGCATGAAGTGAAGTCACCTATAACCAAATATTCAATTTTTTAAAAAGACATTTTTTTTAGGCAAATACTCTTAATTCATTTTTATTTTTAGCTTTGTGTGTTATTTTTTTACATTCAAAATAATTTTGTATTCTTTTCAGGTGTGTAAAGCATAATGGTTAGACAATCATATACTTTACAAAGTGTTCCCCTCAATATTTCCAGTACCTGCCATCTGGCATCAGACATATAATAACCTTAATTCTTAACACTTATTCACAATAATAATTTTTTACTGGATAAATTGAGCATCAGAAGAGAACCCTTCCTCACCACCCCAATTTCAATTAGGCACTTTACTTAGCTATATATTAAAGATACATAGGACAAGCTCACTGTTCTAAGACCATAGATTAAGAATGGGCAGGGCAGAAAATCAAGCCCAAGGGTAGGATAAGTTCTATCTGCCCTTTCTATCTCTATATTCATAGTCCACATCAACTAAAATACAACCTTATCTTCCCCTATTCTTCAGGACATAGCTAACCTCCCTTAAACAGTAAATAGAACCTTCATTCATTTGCTAATACATAGTAATAATTTATGTCACTTTCTTTTTTATTCAATTTATTGGGATGACACTTTAAATAAAATTATATAGGCTTCAGGTATACAATTCTTAATACATCACCTGTATACTGTATTGTGTGTTCACCAATTTATATCACTTTCTTGCAGTGTTGATGGGCTATATTTTTTTAGTCAAGTTTCACAATTCAAGACTAAAGAACAGCCTAAGAATATCAGTCTTGTATACAGTTTTCCTTACCTGTATAGTCAGTTCATTCTTGATACTTTGTGATTCATCAACTTGCAGAAGTATTTCTGCTTTATCTTTCACTGACAAAAAAAAAGGGGGGGGGGAAGAGTAGTATAATTAATTTTGTCAATCACTCCAATACTTTTACAGTACTTTAGTGACCCAAAATAGCAATGCAGTCAGGCAAAGATTAATTGTCCTCCTACTTAATGAATGTATTCCTTGATCCTATATAGTTCTTAGTTTTCATTGGGAAATTCTGATAATATATTATCATATTCTTGGAAATTTTAAATTTTCTGTAGCGCTGAAAATTAATTGTACAGATATGATGAAAGAGTAAGTTTATCCATCTACAGTAAAGAGGACAAATACACAAGAAAATAAATTTTACAGAGAGAAAACTTTAAACACCTTGACTAATCTTTTTTTTTGACTAATCTTTAAGATTAAAAAAATATAGAACATTTCTATTTCCTTTGTTTTCTTAAATTGTCAGGGTGACCATATAGGCCCACAGAAATTATATCTGACGTTTCATACCAATAAAGCACTGTCAAATAAACATAGCTCATATGATCTTATCTGATCATATAACATCTGTGGTCTCTCAGAACTATTCGTTTGTCTAGAGGTTTTTTCCCTCTTTGGGGAAGTAAGAGATCTATATTTTAGCCCCTTAGTTTCCTTTAAGCATTAAAAGTCTCCACATGGCCAATAAACCCGATATAATGGCTACAGAATGAAAAGCTAACTCCTCAACTTTAAAAACAAGCTAAGGAAAAGAAAAACAAGAGAGGTTAAAGAGGTAAAACTATAATAAAATTTGTAAGACAAGAAATGTTTAAGTTTTTTGAGTACCGATATCACTACAACTCTACCAATATAATACTGTAAATCAAATTTATTTTTCATAGTTTAATATGATATGCAATAAGGTGTGTAACATATCTAGAAACGTATCAGTCTTTCAAGAATCAACTTGGGAACTTTTATGAATTACACTTTCTACTCCTCCATCTTCATAATTAAACACACACACACTAAGAATTAGTGACTTTTTAATAATTATGTAATACTTTATTTAATTACAGTCTCTTCTCCTATAATGCTTGTTTCAATGACACTGATATATTAGGAACAATTTGAACACAACAGGAATTTTGTATTTGCTTAAGCTCAATTGTGTGAACATGGAAAACTGTACCCATGCACACAATCAAAATATCTACCACCTATCTCAGTTCAGTTCACCGATTTTCAAGTCTTCCATAACTTAACAGTAACACATAAGTTATAACTCTCTTAAGCCTACTTCTGCAAGCAAACTAGGTTGTGTTTAAGCATTTTCAACATGTATAAAACTGTTATACTATTTTTATTAGATTCCCATCTTGTTTTAAATGTTTTAAAATATATATATTTTTTATTTCAGAGAGGCAGGGAGAGGGAGAAAGATAGGTAGAAACATCGATAAGAGAGAATCACTGATAGACTGCCTCCTGCACACCCCACACTGGGGATTGATCCCCTAACCTGGGCACATGCCCTGACCGGGAATCAAACTATGACCTCCTGGTTCATAGGTCAGTGCACAACCACTGAGCCACACTGGCTAGGCAGATTCCCATCTTTTTTTAATGTATCACTGATTAAGTTTTTGAGTGTTGTATGCTTCTAAGCCCATCTCCTCCATAGGCCTTATGGTTTTAACTGTGTGATTTTGCAAATATTGGTGAATTTAAGGAACACGTGTTGCATCATAACAGAATTGACTGTATTTACATTTATATTATAAACTAGAGGCCCGGTGCACAAAAATTTGTGCCCTCGGGAGGGGGGGGGGTCCCCCAGCCCGGCCTGTGCCCTCTCGCAGTCCGGGACCCCTCGGGAG
>NW_005360124.1:2415391-2425966 GCF_000412655.1 Myotis brandtii | reverse complement strand
CGCTGATCCCGGTGCCGGGAGGCATATTACCCTTTTACTATATAGGATAGAGGCCTGGTGCATGGGTGGGGGCCGGCTGGTTTGCCCTGAAGGGTGTCCTGGATCAGGGTGGGGGTCCCCACTGGGGTGCCTGGCCAGTCTGGCTGAGGGGCTGAGGGCCGTTTTCACGTTGGCGGGTGACTGAAGCTTCCAACTGCTCCTTTTTTTCTTTTTTCTTTTTTTCTATTCTGGGCCAGCTTTAGCTCTGAGGCCTCGGCTCTGGCCTTTACCTTCTGTATTTGATACAATGTTGCGGTCCGGCTGGCTGAAGCCGGGCTGACTGAAAGCCGGTTTCTGGGGTTTTGTTTAGCTTCTATATTTGCAACATAGTACATAGTTGCTTAGAGTTGCAGCTGAGAGTCCGGCAACTCAGGCGGGGAATGTTGAAGTTCGCCATCACTGGAGCAAGCAAGCCTCCCTGTTCACTTCAGTGCATGGCTGCTGGCCGCCATCTTGGCTGACAGTTAATTTGCATAATGATATGCTGATTAGCCAATGGGAAGGGTAGCGGTCGTACGCTAATTATCATGTTTCTCTTTTATTAATGTAGAAGATGACAGAGTACATATACTCTAATGTACTGTATTTTTCATGTAATGATCCAATATCAAATTCTTCTAGTTGGATTATTTACAGTATGGAGTATGGACACAAATTTTATTTACTGGTAGCCATTTTTAATCCATTATTGAGAATAAGCTTTTATCAATTAATATTCTCACTTTTTACATTTCTTTAACCAAGAAATATTTCTTTTACATACAGTGGGGCCTTGACTTACGAGTTTAATTCGTTCCATGACGGAGATCGTAACTCAAATTACTCGTATGTCAAATCAATTGTGAACGAGTGAGACATGTGATGCTGGGCTGGTGTTGTGGCGTTCACTGTGACGTTCACTGCGCTAACTAGCAGTGGGGTATCTGAAGCTGGCTCGTAACCCAAATTTTAGCTCGCAACTCAAAAGCAAAAAATCGGCTGAGAGACGGCTCTTATCTCGAAAAACTCGTTAGTCGGGACACTCGTAAGTCAAGGCCCCACTGTATTTAAAAATCATATATCCTTGCCCTAACAGGTTTGGCTCAGCGGATAGAGCGTCGGCCTGCGGACTCAAGGGTCCCAGGTTCAATTCCGGTCAAGGGCATGTACCTTGGTTGCGGGCACATCCCCAGTGGCGAGTGTGCAGGAGGCAGCTGATAGATGTTTCTCTCTCATCGATGTTTCTAACTTTCTATCCCTCTCCCTTCCTCTCTGTAAAAATCAATAAAATATATATTTTTTAAAAATCACATATCCAATAATACCTTTAATTTATTCAATTAGAAACATACCTTATAAACCAATTATTTATTTTCATAATTTTATGCATTAAATGAATCTTAAGATGATGGTTTCTAACTGTCCAAATAATGCTTTTCCCCATTATTCTTTAATTTCTATTCATCATAGTTAAGTTGTACGTATAATAAATTATAGTTATATTATAAAATAATTAAAAGGTTATCGAAAGCCTGAATCTACTTCAAGACTATATATTCTGTTCAATTGGACAAGATTTCTGGCTTTTAATCAAATTGGTTTCATAACTGTTATTTAATAATATAGTTTAAATTTTGGTTGGACAATTCTACTCCCTGTATATTCATATTTGAAACAATCTTCTGGTCTTGTTCACTTATTCTTCAAGGTGAGTTTCACATTTTCTTAAGTGCTATACAATACTCTCAGGATCTATATTTGGTATTTCATTAATACTTAACAGGGAAAATTTATTTAGACAATTTTGTCCATTCAAAATAAGATTTTCTCATGTATTCATGTCTTTCTCTATGTCTTTTATGGTTAATAATTTCCTTTGCATAAACTTTATATTAAAAGTTAATACACATTTTCTTTTCTGTCATGAATGGAAACTTTTCATAGAACTTTCAAGGTGTCACTAGGTAAATATAATCAGGAAAGCAACTGATTTGTGGGGATTCACATATAACATCAACCTTACTAATCTTATCTCTAGTCAGTTTTGGTTGACTTCCTTGGCTTCCTGCTTCTATTGCTGAAAGTTTAGAGTGGCAGCAAAAGTATGAAGAGTGGGGGGGTGGGGAGGGGAAGGAAAACCTAAAATGATAGGTCTTCTCCTCTAATAATTAAAAAGCAGAATCTTAAGCAAATGTTATTCTTGTTTTCCTGCTAAATGTAGTCTAACAATTCATAAGAATTGAAATTTCAAGATTTCTCTTATGTGAATAATTGTAAATTTGTATAATACCTAAGGTGCTATAACAGTGACTTGTAATAACAAAATTATCAGCAACAATCCATTTTGTATCACTCTGGGAAACCTTTTTATTTTGTTGAGTTAATAAATCATGTATCTTGCAAAATTCTCTTTAAATCTTTTTTAAGATTAAATTTTAATTCTAAAACCACAAAAACCACTTACTTTCACCTTCCTGAAGCATTTTCAATAACTGTGCATTTCTTGCCTTTACTTCTTTATACTTTGCCTGATAAAGAAAATAAAGATTTAATTTTTAAAGTAAATGATAAATTAATGGTTTACTATCAATATATGGTCTATGAGTTCTCAAAGACATAGTTACTTTTAAAAGAAAAAGGATGAAGAAAAATGTATTCAGAACTGTCTATTACTTAAATTATATCCCTCGTGATTGAAAAATAAGAGATAAAAATGAAGAAAGCAGGATAATATTAAATTTTCCTGAGGACTTTCTCTTTTCTTCTTCAAATAAAACCCTTAATATTTCAAAATAATTAGAAGAAAAATGATTCATGACTCTATACCAGGAATATCCAGTAGTATACTAGAACTTTCTGTATCTGTGTTATATCTGCCACTGTCCAATATGTGACTATTAACTACTGAAAATAGACCTAGTTTGACTTTGGAAAATACAGTTTTAACTTTATTTAAAGTTTTAATTTTATTAAATTTAGGTACACACATGTAATGGTTACTGAATTGCACAGCACAGTTGTGTCTTCTCAGTTAAGACTAAATTTACTAATCTCTTGTTATTTCAATAACTATTGGTAATTTTTGGCAGATATGAATTAGTAATTTATTGAGGTATCTTTTAATTCTTTTTCAATTTTCTTCTCCAATGTCTTAGCTTCTTCTCATACTACATAGGTGATACAACTATACATTTATGAATAAGAAGAACTGTGTTTCCATGTTAACCTCCATATTCTGGAGAATTTTCCCACAACACCACCTTTATTCAACATATAACCCACTCTGAATTACTTATAAATACTTAATACATTAGAAAAAATACATTTACTACAATATAGAAAAAAACAAATCAGGAACATATCAGTATAAGAAACTTGTCACTTCTTCTCTTATCATGTACACAGATATATACAGAAGTTACCAAATTCAAGTCTTTCTTGTAAGAGAAATTTAATGTATTTTAAATCAAGTCCAATAAATATGGCTTTTACTAAATACTCTGCCCAGTAAATTGCTGATGATAAATCAGTAATGTAACCGAATACAATGAACAGAAGTAAGGACCAAAGTAAATATACAGTAAACAGGACTTCTGAGCTGCTTAGAAATGAACAAGAAAGATAAGTCAGATGGAAACAAAAATATGAAGGAAAAAACCTTATACATTCAACTACAACTATATTCACTATGAATATAGAAATATACATATCTACTGTGAATATGAAACTATCTTATGAAATTCTAATTCTTAGGGCTTCAATCAATATTACTATCTCACCAAATTATCTCTAGCTCAAACCTTTTGTCTAAGGTCCAGATCAGTGTACATGGAATCACCTCTTATACTAGCCTTAGGGTCTAAAATTAGCACATACAGCAAAAATTGCAAATGAGCAACATTACCCATGGAAATTCTTTATATTGCCCATTAAAGTAACATATAACACATACAATCCTAAATAGTAAATATATATATAAAAACATACATATATAAAAATACTAATAGCAATTTATAATAAAGAACACAAATGAAATACTTAATGCTCTTATTGGTATCTTAATTTCATGAAAAAGAGAGCACTTAGTGTTAAATGCATATACGGTATGTTGTGACTCTACTGTACTGCATCCTCAACATCTATGCCTGAATCCATAGCTATTTCAAACTTAACATGTTCAAAATAGGATCTATTATTCCCACTGCCTAATAAACTAGTTCAAAATGTGCTCTTGCTCTTACACTCAATACCTGTTCACTGTTTTATCAGACTATATTCACTCCAGGCCCTCAGCTACGTGCATTACCATTCCACAAAACAATTTTCATGTCACTTAAAATCTGATCCCAACTAACATCTCCAATTTCACATTCTACAACTTCCCAGTTCTCTAAATGTCAGCAACAATGTATTTCCTACCATTCCCATGCCTTTGTATGTGCTGTTTTCTCTACCTGGAAATACCATCTTTTCTGTAAAATCCTTACCAATTTTCAATAGCAACAACTAATTCATTCCTGTTTCTGTGCTTCTGGAGCACTCAGTCAAATCTCAATTATAAAGCCCATACTGCAATTATTTACATATTTATCTTCCACATTAGTCTATGAGCTTCTTGCTAACTCATCCTTGTATTTTGTGTCTGGGATATGGTATATGCTCAAAAAAAGCGAAGAAAAATATAAATGACAAAGGAAAAGCTAAGGGAAATGGGCAGGGTTTATTACTAAAGGCATGAGTAGAGAAGGAAAGGAAATGTTAAGTACCATTAAGCGCTGGAACTTGATTTATCATTTTTTTCACTATTACATATGCAGGGCCCAGAAAGACACTTGAAATGAATAAAGATATTTTTTAAAGCCTAACAAGGAAGAAAGGAAGGAAGGTTAATATGTAGGTTTATAGTTAAAAAATAAATTGTATAAATAACAAGTGTTAGTGAGCATGTGGAGAAACTGGAACCCTATGGATCACTGATGAGGAGGCAAAATGGTAAAGCTGTTACAGAAAACAGTTTGGTGGTACCTCAAAAAGTTAATGTAGAATTATTTTTGACCCAGCAATTCCACTCTTAGCTATATAACCAAAGAATTTAAAAGCAGAGACTCAAGTACTCATACACCAATGTTCATTGCAGCGTTATTCACAACCAAAAGGTGGAAACAATGCTAGTGTTCATCAACAGATGAATAAACAAAATGTGGTACATACATATACTGGAATATTTTTCAGTCATAAAAAAGAATGAAATTCTGACACATGCTAAAACATGGATGAACCTTGGAAATACTATGCTAAGTGAAATAAGCCAGACACACTAGAACAAATATTGTATGGTTCCACTTATATGAAGTACCTGGAAGAAGCAAAATCATAGAGACTACATGTTACCACAGGCTATAGGGAAAGAGGAAACAGGGAGCTGTTTAATGGGTACAGAGTTTGTTTGGAATAATGAAAAAGTTGTGGAAACACTGGTGATAACTATACATTATGAAGTACTTAATGCTACTGAATTGTAGCGTTAAAAATGGTTTAAATGGCTAATTTAATATTATATATATTTTACCATAAAATATTATTATTCCAATTTTATAACATTTAAAAACCAAAACAGCAGAAACATTCTATTAATCCAACATTAAACATATTTATATATAAGAAAAACAGAAAATGTGCAGATTACTAGTATACAACAGTAAATAAACACAAACCTCCCATTGAGTGATTACATTTTTCAGCTTCTGGATTTCAGCATCTTTCCTTTCAAGTTCCAACTTTAGTCTTTCAATTCTTCCATCTTTCAAAACTACTTCCTGAAGAGAGAAAAACTCTATTTTAGAACTAAGATAGCCTGCTGATTCTGGTTTACAATATTCCTTTGTGAAAAGTTTAAGAGAAAAAAAGTCCCAATTTTCTCTATTTTAATTCATTTTCCACAGCAACCTTCAATTGTTGACTGTATTTCCATTTCTATTCAATGATATAATTCTAATTATATACAATGCAAGCAAATAAGATATTTATGATTAATCTCAAACTGCAAACATACCCTATAATAATATCACGGCTTTGAAATTATGTATTTATGAATAAACATACTAAAAGTGTTCTGTAATGAATTATTAGTCTATCATTAAGACCCAAAAGAATTGAAAACTTATGAGAAAAAACACAAAATAACAAAACAAGAAAATAAATAGCTTTGCTCTGTATCAGCAATTCGCAGGTAGAAGATACAACTAGAAAAACCATTTTCTCCCAATAGCAATAAAAAATATCCCCAAGAATAAAATTCAGAAATTTTCAGGATCCATTAAGAAAATTACAAAATACTGAAAAGGACATAGAACAAAGTATGTCAGTAGATAGGAAGACTAAATATTACTAAATATATTACTTTGTAAATTCAATACAATTTCTATTGAAATCCCAATGAGATTTTGTACTTTGGAACTTAGCAAGACAGTCAAAACTTCTTCTGGGAGAATACAGGATAGAAACAAAGTTAATGCAATGAAAAGGAATATGCCTAACAAATTATTGTATACAGTACAGCAAAAATAACTAAAGTAGCATAGTCATGGCACCTAGGTTGACAGAGCATTGTAACAGAAAAAAAAGTCCAGAAAGAGATTTAAAACCTAAGAATTTATTATAATATAAATATAGTATTTTTAAAAACTGAAAAAAGGCTGAAGCACAGAATAGTAGATTACAAGACAAATGGCTAACTGGGAAAACAAGTTAAGTCCCTTCATCTTGTACCATATAACGAAATAAACAAACTCAAATGCAAAAAAAAATCCAAAGTTTTATTTTTGATAATAGTATAAATTGGTTCTATTTATCTAATGACTATGTGGAAACATTAACTTATTCTAAAAATACTCACTAAGCACCTAACTGCTACTAGATGCTGGGTATACAACAGTGAACAGAACTGAAAAGATTATCGCCCTGATGGGGATTGTCTGTTGCAGGAGGCAGATGTAAAAAAGAAATAATAGAAGCCCTGGCCAGGTGGCTCAGTTGGTTGGAGTGTTTCCTGTACACCAAAAGATTGCAAGTTCAATTCCTGGTCAGGACACATATCTTGTTGCAGGTTTCGATCCCTGGTCAGGGTGCAAATGGGAGGCAACCAACTGATGTTTCTCTCTCACATCAATGTGTGTCTCTCTCTTTTTCTTTTCTGTTCTCTTCTCTTCGCTTCTCTTCTCTTCTCTTCTCTTCTCTTCTCTTCTCTCTCCTCTTCTCTCTCGTTCTCTCCCCCCCCCCTTTCCTCTCCCTCTAAAATCAATAAATATATCCTTAGGTGAGGATGGATAAATAAATAAAATAAAAAGTGGAGGTAAGAGATTTCCAGGTAGAAAGAACAGTATGTTTAAAAGCCCTAAGATAGGAAAGAGCCAAGAATTTGAAGAAAAAAGAGGCCAGTGGTTTGGAGCTTAGTGAGGGAGAAGATAGTACAAGATGATTTTGGAAAAACAGGTAGAGGCTTGATATTGGAGGGCCTTGTAGGCAACAAGAATGGCCTGCACATTTTGAGTAAAATAGCAGTGAAGGATTTTGAGCAGGACTATTAAGATTTATGTTAGATTATATTTTTAAAGAATGACTGTGGAAAATGGATTAGAGTCGGGTAGGACAGGTGGAAAGACCTTTAACTGCTACTGCAAGTACAGGTCAGAGAAGATTATACCTTTGATTAGGGTGGAAGCAGTTTAAGTGGAAAGAAGCATATTATGTAAGAAATTATTTAAAAGTGTAATCAAGAGCATTTGATGAGAGGTTGAATGTGGCAGTTGAGAAAGATGGACACTTCGAGTTTCTAGTTTAAGGAATAAGGTGGGTGGATCAAAATTAGAAATATACATACTATTAGGCCCAGAAATCTCACTTAGAAGTGAGGGAAAGTGTATCTATCAGTGTTCACTGTGATTTATTACAACAAAAAATTGGACATCAATTTAAATGCCGAACTATAGAATATAGGCTAAATATATGGTAAATTTGTGAAACTCTTGAAATCACTAAAAATAATAATATACACTATAAAATACACTAACATGATCCCAAATTGTAATGCTACATGCAAGGAAAAATGCAGGGAGTACATAAAAGAAAATTTTAATAACTCTCTTAGGACATTATGAAATACTAGTATTTTCACTTCATTTAAAAATTATTTTATCAAAATTGTTTTATACTGAGTATATAATCATTTAACAATATAAAATACTATTTTGATTTTGAAAAATTAAACCACGTAAGTATTAAAATGGTATCTAGATGAATATGAATATATATCATTTTTAATAGGAAAGCCCTTCTGAACATACCAAAGGGAGAAAACTGAAAGGAAAAGATTAATAGATTTAACTTGCTGAAAAATTTTTCTAAAAATACTGTAATAAAATCAAAAGATAAATGATTATCTGGAAATAATAAGTCACAATCCATATGACAGGCATATGAGCAAAAAACATGAAGAAATGTGTAATCTCAATAATAAGCAAAAAATATTATATCAAACTGGCACATAAAAATATTTTTTCCTCTGTGTGGGTAACTGAAAACAACTTAGTTATTAAAAATTCAACTATTTCATGTTCAAGAATTATTACTTAACTAGAGGCCTGGTGCACGAAATTCGTGCACTGGGGGAGGGGGGGGGCCCTCAGCCGGGGCTGCACCCTCTCCAACCCAGTACCACTGGCTCCTAACTGCTCACCTGCCTGCCTTCCTGATCGCCCCTAACCACTCTGCCTGCCTGCCTGCCTAATGCCCCTAACTGCTCCTTGCCAGCCTGATCGGCCCCTAACTGCTCTCCCCTGCCAGCCTGATTTCCCTATTCTCCCCTGCAGGCTTGATCGCCCCTAACCACCTCTGCCTCGGCCCCCGCCACTGTGGCTTTGTCTGGAAGATGTCCGATCTGATTAGCATATTACCCTTTTATTAGTAGAGATGACCTGAAATGCTCACCATCTGCATTTAACTAAAAAGTGGTTCATATAACAGTTTCTACATTACTGGGAGGAAAAAGTATATATCCACAGAAAATAAAGGCCAAAACAAAATATACACAAACAAATTTCATAAAATATGAACAGACATACTCTGACATTTTCTTGTTTTTGCAAATGCTGGCAGCAATCTACTAAAACTGATTTCAAAACCTGTTAAATGAGTTGAGACTCAGAAAAGCAAACCTGAGGACTTAAAATGTCAGGTCAAGGACACTGTAAGTCCTCACTTAAGGTCATGGATAGGTTCTGCAAGGTTCAAAATGACATATAACAAAACCAATGGCATCATGTCACTGTTAAAATGAACAAAACCATGTTATTCAAGGACTTGCTGTACTTGATTCAACAAACTGAAGTTTAAGGACATGGAAAAAAAGATAGATTTGAAAAAGATTTCAAAGATTAAAACTCCCAAGCCTTGAAAAACAGAAAAGTGAAAAAGGAAGTTTTTAGAGCCTGGGTAACTAGATCAAATGATAAAACCAAAAATGATGAAAGTCAAGCCAAACACTTGGTTTGGAGACAGGATGATGAGCCTGAGTTTGCACATAGTGAGTATACTAGTAAGGTATCCACAGAATAAGAATGAAATATGCCATAAGGGCCCTAGCCGGTTTGGCTCAGTGGGTAGAGCGTCGGCCTGCGAACTAAAGGGTCCTGGGTTCGATTCCAGTCAAGGGCACATGCCTGGGTTGTGGGCTCGATCCCCAGTGGGGGACTTGCAGGAGGCAGCCAATCCATGATTCTCTCTCATCATGGATGTTTCTATCTCTATCTCTCTCTTCCTTCCTCTCTGAAATCAATGAAAATATATTTTTTTAAAAATGCCATAAGGGCAATTACTAAAACAGACACCTAAAGGCCATTAAGTGAATGGGATCAGGAATAGATGATCTACCCAATTCCAGTGAAGTTGTGGAGAAAACTTCCTGCTGATAGAAGACAATGTTGATACGCATCAAGAGCAACACAGATGTGTATATCCTTTGACTAATTTACTATTTTTAAGAATTTATTCCAAGGAAATAACTCATCAAAGAATTAAATACATAAAGATGTTAAATGAGTATCAGGTGACCAATTCTAAACAACCTAAATGTTCAATAATAGGACATTGACCAAGCTGTAATTATAACATACTGCTTTGACAGAATATAAAGCATGGTTTACAAAACGGCTATGAAACTATATTACTTACTGTTACAATTATTTTTAAATACCTATACATGTGGCATTTTCCTACAAAAAGAATATTCAAAAATGAAGCCAAATGTTGTGTTAAGAATGGCCAAATTAGGGTTGTACAGAAAAAAAGGATTTTAACCTGGGCAAAAAAGAAGAGCTTTCTTTCTCTGAGAAAGGAGTATAATGTGGAGAGGAAGGAAGTGAAAAAAAGAGAGTATTTTTTTAAATAGCCTCAATCTTTTTCTCCTATTACACTCAATGACATAATATGAGAAATTCTTAATTTGTTTATGAAAATTTCATACATGCAAAAGAAATATATATGTGTGTGTGTGTGTGTGTG
>NW_005360124.1:2382818-2415298 GCF_000412655.1 Myotis brandtii | reverse complement strand
ATACAGGTTAAGATAAAAGAAAAAATGCAATATGCAGATTAGGAATTTGAACACAGAAAACAGTATGGAGGGTCCTCAAAACATTAAGAAGAGAGTTACCATATGACCCAGCAACCTCTCTTCAGGGTACCTACCCAAAAAATTTGAAAACCTTTACTTGCAAAGATAAATGCACCTCTAGCCCAGCCCATGTGGCTAAGTGGTTGAGCTTTGGCCCATGAACCAGGAGGTCACGGTTTAAAAAGGCATCTGTGATATATGCGCCCTGTGTTCATTGCAGCATTATTCACTGTAGCCAACGCATGGAAACAACCCAAGTGTCCCTCAATAAATGACTGGATAAGATGTGGTACATACATACAATGGAACACTACTCAGCCATAAAAGATGAAATACTGCCATTTGCAACAATGTCATGCCAAGTGAAATAAGTCAGAAAAAGTCAAGAACCATTTGATTTCACTATATGTGGGATATAAAACTGAGAATAACAAATGAACATACAAGAACAAACAGAAACTCATAGGCACAAACAACAGTATAGTGGTTACCAGCAAGAAGGGGGGGTTGAGGAGGTAGTAGAGGATAAAGGAGGTCAAATATATGGTGACAGAAGTAGATTTGACTTTGTGTGGTGGGCACACAATGCAATATCAGATCATGTATCAAAGAAATGTACACTTAAAACCAATATAATGTCACCCCAATAAATTTAATGGGGGGGGGGAAGAATTCGAACATTACCATATTTTGGCATCCCCCATGTGCCTCTACCAGTCATATCCATATCCCTCCCCTTGTTACAAATTTTGTCCTTCTTTTCCTGTTAGTCTTGCACTACACATATACATATCCCTAAAATATTCTATTTTTTGAAATTGCTATAAATGGTATCAAACCATTATTTGGTGACCTTATTTTTTTCATTAAACATGTTTTTTATATTCATACATGTTGCTAAGTATAGCTGTCATTAATTTCTCTTATTGATTCTGTTATTACACACAGATGAGTTTTCAACATTATTCTTGAACATGTCTCTAGGGTTTAATCTAAGGTAGAATTTCTAGAACATACAGTCTGCCCATCATCTTCAACTTTTAAAGTTAATGCCAAATTGTTTTCCAAAACGGTTATACCAATTTACACTACCACTAATGTGTTACTGTTCTTCTATATCCATAAAAATATTGAGTATCATCTTCTAATCCCTATCACCAGTCCTCACCTTCATTCAGTTTTTCATAGCAAATGCAGTGGAAATTAATATTACCATATATAAGCTTGTTCTATACTGAAAAATCTTCAAATATTCTTTACTATCTACTAACTAAATCATAAATTAGGCCTTTAAATTTTCTCTAATCTTTTCCAACCTGCCTTACCAAACTTACCTAATTCTACTAGTATTCTCCTCTATGATCCTTCTGTTTTAATTAAGCTGGTTTATACTTTATTGCTTCAATACTTTTACTCATGGAATTCCAGTTTCCTCTCCCTTACCTCTGCATGTTCAAATTCTACTGTCTTTTAAATTCTAATCCAAAAGCTATTTTCTTCTAAGAAAGCCATCTCTAATCTCCATTCATGTTAATTACTATGACACTTTACCAAGTATATTCTTTTAGACTTACCATTTTCTATCTTGTACAAAATAATTATCTATTAAACGTGTACTATGTTCATGCTCTGCTAAACATTGATTCATAATTGCTAATTTTCCTACTAACAGTACATGACATATAATTTCATCCCAATGTAACACAGCTGATAAGCTGCAGAAGCTATATCTTGTGTTACTAGGTTTGTTTGATTTCAAAGACTTCCCTTTCTACCATACTGCACTGTCCTGTGGTTTTATTAAATCATTAATATTAATCGTTTAATTAACATACATACCCAATTTTGTTCTACAAAGGGTTTAAGACATCTATTTGTCTAAATATATTAATGTCATTCTTTCTATCAAAAAAATTATCTGAGCCGGGGGATAGGGGAAGCTGGGAGGAAGGTCAATGGGGAAAAAAAGGAGACATATGTACTACTATTCGTAATACTTTAAAGTTACAATAATAAAAAAAATAATGTAAAAAAATTATCTGAAATGGCTTAAAAAATAAGAAAGGGGAAAATCATACATAGTCAATAAAAAAGAAGAAAGCAAATATGCTAACCATATACGTTAACATGGTTGCTTGGACTGTACATAAACTTTGATAGTCAAGGCAAAACAGGAAAACATTAAATCAATGCCAGAAAAGAAGAAACAAGTACTTCAAGGGCAAGCAAGGATTACCCATTACTAAGTTGAAAATAGATTTTCATGTGGAATTATGTTAGTGTTATTAACCAATCTTACTTCTGCATTGGAGTAAACTGTTCTTAAGGGTCTGACTTTTTGTGTCCTTTAAAACAATACAGATGTTTAATTCGTGGAATGATTGAATTTATCAGTCTTAGGAAACAAAGAGATAGCATCTATTGAAGAGAATGACAAGATGGAAAACGGGCTTTTAGAATTTGGAATAGCCTCTGGAGGTGTTTGTCAAAGTCAGAAAGAAATGAATCAAAAGTTTTTTGTTTTTTTAAATACATTTTATTGATTTTTTTACAGAGAGGAAGGGAGAGGGATAAAGAGTCAGAAATATCGAAGAGAGAGAAACATCGATCAGCTGCCTCCTGCACACCCCCCACTGGGGATGTGCCTACAACCAAGGTACATGCCCTTGACTAGAATCGAACCTGGGACCTTTCAGTCCGCAGGCTGATGCTCTATCCACTGAGCCAAACCAGTCAGGGCCAAAAGTTTTTTAAGTAGAAATAAGGATACGGTAAAAGTTAGACAGTAATGATTTTGAGAACAGAACATT
The DNA here is from genome assembly GCF_000412655.1 of Myotis brandtii. Classification (NCBI taxonomy): domain Eukaryota; kingdom Metazoa; phylum Chordata; class Mammalia; order Chiroptera; family Vespertilionidae; genus Myotis; species Myotis brandtii. Next base: position 2,412,428 of record NW_005360124.1, on the reverse strand, counting down.
AGTACTGTTTTTCAGCAATACCTGGCAGCCCACAAATTAATGATGGTGGTGAACACACAATACAGTATACAGATTATGTGTTGGGGTGGTGAACACACAATTGTGTGCAGAATCTTTCAGTTTCCTGAATATTCAGTCTAACTAAGGCAGTGGTTCTCAACCTTCTGGCCCTTTAAATACAGTTCCTCATGTTGTGACCCAACCATAAAAGTATTTTCGTTGCTACTTCATAACTGTAATGTTGCTACTGTTATGAATCATAATGTAAATATCTGATATGCAGGATGGCCTTAGGCGCCTTCTGTGAAAGGGTCGTTCGACTGCCAAAGGGGTCGTGACCCACAGGTTGAGAACCACTGAACTAAGGCCTTTCCTAATTTGGGGCCTTTGTTCTTGCAGGGAATAAAAGAAAACCAAAAAAGGAAGGGGAAAGCGTTCACATATAAGATAAAGAACAGATTCATAGTTTAAGAGAAAGTAAGACAAAAGACTAGCTGTTAGGAACAGATTTATAGGTCTCTATATGATGAGATATTTAAAAAAAAAAATCCTCACTGAGGATATGTTTTTCTTGACTTTAGAGAGAAGGGGGGGGGGGGGGGGGGGGGAGAGAAACATCGATTGGTTGCCTCTCGTACACATCCAACCAGACATCAAACCCGAAATCTAGGTATGTGCTCTGACCAGGAATCAAACCCACAACCTTCTGGTATATGGGACAATGCTCCAACCGAGCCACCTGGACAGGTGAGATACTTTTTTTAAAACAATATTTTAAAAATGTGAATGACTAGAAAAATAGAGACAAACTCAGATAGAGAGCAGGCTGACAGCTGTGGGGGAGGGGGCGGTTAGGAAACTAGTGGAGGGTGGAGGGATTGAGCAAAAATGAAAAAATTCAACAGTGTGTTGATTGCCAGGAGAGGGAGGGGGTGGGAAAGGTGTAAAGGTATAGGGTGGATAAATGGTGATGGACAGAGACTTCACTTGGGGTGGTGAACACACAACACAGTGTACAGATGATGTGTTGTGGAATTGTGCCCCTGAAACCTATATAATTTTATTAACTAGTGTAACCCCAATACATTCAATACAAAGGAAAAAAATAAAAATGCGAATATCATTCTTTGCTTGTGGGCCTTATAAAAACAGACTATTAACCAGGTTTGACTTGTCTGCAACCCCTGGTCTACAGAATAAAATTCTAACTTATTTTCACATAAATAGACCCCTGTACTTCTTAGATGCAGAATTTTTCAGTTTCATAAATATTTCCTCGAAGGCAGTGGTTCTCAACCTTCTGGCCCTTTAAATACAGCTCCTCATGTTGTGACCCAACCATAAAAGTATTTTCGTTGCTACTTCATAACTGTAATGTTGTTCCTGTTATGAATCGTAATGTAAATATCTGATATGCAGGATGGTCTTAGGCGACCCCTGTGAAAGGGTCGTTCGACTGCCAAAGAGGTCGCAACCCACAGGTTGAGAACTGCTGGTCTAAGGCCTTTCCTAACTCTGGGCCTTTGTTCTTGTAGTTCCCTATGCTTTCTCCAATTCTCAGCTTACAGTTATATTCAATCATCATTCAAAGTCCATCCCAAATGTCACTTTTTTTAAATAATATATTTTGACTTTTTGAGATAGAGAGGAAGGGAGAGGGATAAATAGAAACATCGATGAGAAAGAAACATTGATTAGCTGCCTCCTGCACGCCCTCCACAGGGACCAAGCCCATAACCTGGGCACGTGCCCTGACCGGGAATCAAACCAGTGGCCTCTTGGTTCCTGGCTCAATGTTCAACCACTGAGCTACACCAGTGGGGCCCAAATGTCACTTCTTTATGTACCTTTCACTGTTTACCCAAGTGATCTATTATTACCTTTTCTATTCAAAACCTCTTTATTTTTCATATCTCTCTTTAAGTCTTCGTCATGCTAAAATATATTATTTTTACAGATCTACCTCCTCTAATCCCCACTGAGTGTCTAAGGAAAAGAAGGTCTTATCCATCTTGGTATTCCTACTCCCCTCCATTGGAGTTTAATATTACCTAGCATATAGTACATGCTCAGTAAGTATTCATCAACGAATGAAGTACTTTACACTTTTTAATATAAACATCTACAACTAAGGATTTAAGACAAATCCTAAAACTATACCTTATTAGAATCATAATTGGATTCCACTGCTTATGTTTTTTAAAAAAAGAAAGAATATATTTTATTTTTATTGTGATTTTAAGAGAATTTTCTATTTTACATGCCTGGTTGTGTTCATGAGCTGCAAAATTATCTGTTCCATTATATTCTGTAAGCTGTTCTCTTCTTTTTTCTCTAATAAGAATTTTATGAACATCATCTTCCAGTCTATTGAAGAATCCTCCATCATGTGTTAAAGTCTGAGAAGAACTCAATTCCTGTCAAAAATGAATTGTGGTTTACTATCATTCAACAAAAAAGTGTATGCATTCAATAAGCCTAGTCAGCCCCTAGAAGGAGAAGGAAAGAAAAAGGGTAACTAAGAGACAATCAACTAATTCTCCTCTATCTTCAGAAGATAAACAGCAGAGACACATTTTGAAATGTTTTCTTACTTCTTCATAATTTTTGTGTTGGATATCACTTGATTAAAAAATGTTTTATCCATATACCATACAATTCACCCATTTAATGTACATAATTCAGTGGTTTTAAATATGCTCACAGAGTTGTGCAACCATAGCCACAATTTTTTAAGTTTCATCGCCCACAAAGAAACCCTGAATCTATTAGTGGTCATTCCCCATTTCCTTCTTTTTTTTTAATTTTTAAATATATTTTATTGATTTTTTACAGAGAGGGAGGGGGATAGAGTTAGAAACATCGATGAGAGAGAAACATCGATCAGCTGCCTCTTGCACACCTCCTACTAGGGATGTGCCCGCAACCAAGGTACATGCCCTTGGCCAGAATCGAACCTGGGACCCTTCAGTCCGCAGGCTGAGGCTCTATCCACTGAGCCAAACCGGTCAGGGCCCCATTTCCTTCTAATACCTCCCCTCTCAGTTGTCTCCTGGACAAGACTACTTTCTGTGTGCATAGATTTGCCTATTCTAGACATCTGGTATAAATGAAATCATATACTGGTATATGTGGTCTTTTGTGACTGGCTTTCACTTAGCAAAATGTTTTTAAGGTTCATCTATTATTATAGCATGTATCACTACTTCATTCCTACTGTCAAATAATATCTCAATGATGGATACACTACATTTTATTTCTCCATTCATTGGTTGATGGACATTTGGGTTGTTTTCATTTTTTGCTATTATGAATAATGCTGTTATAAATATTAACGCACAAGTTTTTGAATGGACAGGTTTTCAATTCTCTTAGGTATATGCCTTGAAGTAAAATTGCTGAGACATATGGTAACCCTATGTTTAATCTTTTGAGGATTTGTCAGATAATTTTTCAAAACATTCTCACCAACACTTATTATAAGTGTTTTTTTAATCCTCACCCGGGGATATGTTTTTATTTTTATTGATATTTAAAAAATACTTTTATTGTTTTCAGAGAGGAAGGGAGAGGGAGAGATAGAAACATCAATGATGAGAGAGAATCATTGATGGACTGCCTCCTGCACGCTCCCTACTGGGGATCGAGCCTACAACCCGAGCATGTGTGCTTGACCGAAATCAAACCCAGGCCGACACTGTTTTTTATTGATTTTTAGAGAGAAAGGAAATGGGGAGAAAGAGAGAGAGAAACATTGATGTGAGCGAGAAGCAGCAATCGGTTGCCTCCTGTACACACCCCGACCAGGATCAAACCCTCAACCTAGGTCTGTGCCCTGACCAGGAATCAAACCCCCAACCTTTTGGTGTACAGGACAATGCTCCAACCAACTGAGCCACCCAGTCAAGGCTGTCTTTCTTTTTCATTGATTGATTTCAGAGAGGGATAGAAATATCGATTTGTTGTTCCACTTATTTAAGCATTCACTGGTTGATTCTGGTGTGTGCCTTGACCAGGGATTGAACCTGCAACCTTGGCCTATTAGGATAATGCTCTAAACCCACTAAACTACTCGGCCACTAGAGTAGGTGTGGAGAGCTATTTCATTGTGGTTTCGAGTTGCATTTCTCTGATGCATTGTTTCAAGTGCTTATTGGACATTTGCATCTTTCTGGAGTATGTCTACTCATATTCTTTTGGACATTTGCATCTTTCTGGAGTATGTCTACTCAACCCACTTTTTAATTGGGTTGCTTTTATTTTTGCGTTCTAAGAGTTCTTTATATATTCTAGATACAAGTCTCTTATCAAATATATGATTAGCAAATATGTTCTCTCATTCTGTGGCTTCTCTTTTCACATTCCTGAAGGTGTCCTTTGTATCAAAGAAGGTTTTAATTCAAGAAAAGTAGCACTGCCTCTCCAACTTCCTGTTTTGAAGTCAGGAACTAAAGAAAATGTCACTCTCATTGGTTCCACCTATGTCCTACATTCTTGAGCTATAAAAGTCCTAATTTTATCCATCTTAATTGAATTCGTGAGCAAATGACCCAACAGTTCAATGACTGTTCATCCTTTTCTCTTCACATTATGTTAAAAAGTGTTTTAGAGAAAAAAATTATTATGTATCAGTGTTTAATAAATACACAAAATGACATTTAAAATTTTGTACAGCACTTTCTATTTTGCAAAGAACTTACACAAACATTACTTTACTAGAGGCCCGGTGCACAAAAATTTGTGCACTCGGGGGTCCCTCAGCCCGGCCCTCTCGCAGTCTGGGACCCCTCAGGAGATGACCACCTGCTGGCTTAGGCCCGCTCCCCGGGGGATTGGGCCTAAGATGGCAATCAGACATCCCTCTGGCAGCCCGGAAGCCCTCGGGGGATGTCCACTTGCCAGCGGGGAGCAGGCCTAAACTGCAGTCGGACATCCTTAGCGCTGCTGAGGAGGCAGGAGAGGCTCCCACCACCACCGCTGTACTGGCAGCCATCAGCCTGGCTTGTGGCTGAGCAGAGCTCCTCCCATGTGAGAGCGCCCTGACCACCAGAGGGCAGCTCCTGCATTGAGCATCTGCCCCCTGGTGGTCAGTGTGTGTCATAGTGACCAGTCATTCCCAGTCCTTCTGCTGTTAGGGTCAGTTTGCATATTACCCTTTTACTATATAGGATAGAGGCCTGGTACACGGGTGGGGGCTGGCTGGTTTGCCCTGAAGGGTGTCCCGGATCAGGGTGGGGGTCCCGCTTGGGTGCCTGGCCAGCCTGGGTGAGGGGCTGATGGCTGTTTGCAGCTGGTCACACCCCCTTCAGGGTGGGGGTCCCCACTGGGGTGCCTGGCCAGCCTGGATGAGGGGATGATGGCTGTTTGCAGCTGGTCACACCCCCTTCAGGGTGGGGGTCCCCACTGGGGTGCCTGGCCAGCCTGGATGAGGGGATGATGGCTGTTTGCAGCTGGTCACACCCCCTTCAGGGTGGGGGTCCCCACTGGGGTGCCTGGCCAGCCTGGATGAGGGGATGATGGCTGTTTGCAGCTGGTCACACCCCCTTCAGGGTGGGGGTCCCCACTGGGGTGCCTGGCCAGCCTGGATGAGGGGATGATGGCTGTTTGCAGCTGGTCACACCCCCTTCAGGGTGGGGGTCCCCACTGGGGTGCCTGGCCAGCCTGGATGAGGGGATGATGGCTGTTTGCAGCTGGTCACACCCCCTTCAGGGTGGGGGTCCCCACTGGGGTGCCTGGCCAGCCTGGATGAGGGGATGATGGCTGTTTGCAGCTGGTCACACCCCCTTCAGGGTGGGGGTCCCCACTGGGGTGCCTGGCCAGCCTGGATGAGGGGATGATGGCTGTTTGCAGCTGGTCACACCCCCTTCAGGGTGGGGGTCCCCACTGGGGTGCCTGGCCAGCCTGGATGAGGGGATGATGGCTGTTTGCAGCTGGTCACACCCCCTTCAGGGTGGGGGTCCCCACTGGGGTGCCTGGCCAGCCTGGATGAGGGGATGATGGCTGTTTGCAGCTGGTCACACCCCCTTCAGGGTGGGGGTCCCCACTGGGGTGCCTGGCCAGCCTGGATGAGGGGATGATGGCTGTTTGCAGCTGGTCACACCCCCTTCAGGGTGGGGGTCCCCACTGGGGTGCCTGGCCAGCCTGGATGAGGGGATGATGGCTGTTTGCAGCTGGTCACACCCCCTTCAGGGTGGGGGTCCCCACTGGGGTGCCTGGCCAGCCTGGATGAGGGGATGATGGCTGTTTGCAGCTGGTCACATCCCCTTCAGGGTGGGGGTCCCCACTGGGGTGCCTGGCCAGCCTGGATGAGGGGATGATGGCTGTTTGCAGCTGGTCACACCCCCTTCAGGGTGGGGGTCCCCACTGGGGTGCCTGGCCAGTCTGGGTGAGGGGCTGAGGGCCGTTTTCAGGCTGGTGGGTGACTGAAGCTCCCAACCTCTCCTTTTTTTTCTTTTTTCTTTTTTATTCTGGGATTTATTTACCTTCTATGGCTGTCACTGGAGCTGACAGCCGGCTTTAGCTCTGAGGCTCAGCTCCAGCTCTGAGACCTCAGCTGCTGAAAGCAGGTATCTGGGCTTTGTTTAGCTTCTATAATTGAAACACTGTTGCAACTCCAGCTCGGAGGCCCGGCTGGCTGAAAGCAGGTTTCTGGGGATTGTTTAGCTTCTATAATTGCAACATAGTTGCTTAGAGTGCAGCTCAGAGCTGGGCGGCGGGAGGTGGGGAACCTTGGCTTCCTCCATCACTAGAGCAAGCAAGCCTCCTGTTCGCTTCAGCTGCCTGGCTGAGGGCCACCATCTTGGTTGGCAGTTAATTTGCATATCGCCCTGATTAGCCGATGGGAAGCGTGCCGGAGGTACAGTTAATTACCATGTTTGCCTATTATTAGATAGGATTTGAATCTCATTAATGCTATAAGAGGTTCATAGAACAAGAATTATTTTCCCACAAAATAATCATGGCCTCAGGAAAGTTAAATAAACTTGCCCACGAGTCTACTAAGGCTACTGCTTGAAAAAATAATTCAGGTACATTCCAATAAGATTTCATTTAAAAATAACATGCTTAAAACATTGCTGAGCTTCTGTGGAAGGAATAGCATGATGATGGCAACTAATTAGCCGCTGGATTTCATTTCCTTAAAAGAGTGCAGTTCCACAAAATAGAAACAAAGGTCTGGTTACATTGACAGACTGACTGCTGTCAGAGGGGAAGGGCTTTGGGGGCTGAATGAAAAAACATGAAGGGATTAAGCGCACACGCATGCACGCGCGAGCGCACACACACCACAGATTTTAAAATTTAATATCTAGCCAATTCAATTTAACTCAAATTATGAACACTTATTATATGCCAAGCATATAATGTAAAAGACAGTATAATGGTGGTTCTGTTAGTATAGCCCTATAGGTCTCGGGAACATAATTGAGAGTCTAGACATAAGCCTTCACATTTATGGTGACTATCAACAATAAAAAATATTTTTTTAAAAGAAAAATTACCTGGAAACCAATGAAAATGAATGCACAACAACCCCAAATCCATGGGACACAGAGAAAGCAGTCCTGAGAGGGAAGTTCACAGCATTGCAGAAGCAAGAAAAATCTCAAATAAACCATTCTAACCCAACACCTAAAAGAGCTAAAAAAAAAAAACCAAACCAACAAACAAAGCCCAGAATAAGTAAAAGGAAGGAAATAATAAAGATCAGAGCAGAAATAAATGATACAGAAACTAAAAAATAAAACAATACAAAAGATCAATGAAACCAAGAGCTGGTTTTTTAAAAAGATAAACAAGTCTGGCCAGTGTGCTTCAGTGATTGAGCGTCGACCCATGAACCAAATGGTTCAATGCCCGGTCAGGGCACATGCTAGAGTTGTGGGCTCAATCCCCAGTAGGAGGCATCCAGGAGGCAGGTGATCAATGATTCTCTCTCATCATTGAGGTTTCTATCCCTCTCTCCCTCTCCCTTACTCTCTTTGAAATCAATAAAAACATACTTTTAAAAAAAGATAAACAAGATCGATGAACCTTTGACCAGACTCATCAACAAAGAAAGAGGAGATTCCAAAATGACAGCAGAGTAAGTGGATGCTACACTGACGAACTCCCAGAACCAAAGTGGAATTACAACTAAAATACTGAAAAAAACTGTCCTGAATAATCAACTGAAGACTAGCTGAAGAGATTCCTGATAGCCAAAGACAGAAAGTAGAGCCGCACAGAGACAGGTAGGAGGTGCCAAGGAGCGAAAGGGCTGGCTGGGCTCCTACAGGCAGCAGCTGAAGTTCCTGAAGGATATCTCAGCTGTGGGGGGTTCCCACTGAGAACTCTGGAGTCTAAACCCCAGGCTGGGCTCCCCAGCTCAGAGAACCAGAACTGAGAAAGGTGTCCACGTAACATTTGGCTGTGAATAGCAGCAGGGTTGCTGTCTGCCAGGGAAAGAGAGCTGGAAAGTCAGGCACCCGTTAAAAGGGCCAACACACAAAATTTCACATGCAGCCACTCAACTTGGGCTCTGACAGAGTGAACTAGTGCTGTGTGAGCAGAAGCCAGGATGGGGGCTCTGGGATTAGACCTCTGAAGGTAGTCACCTGAATTTCCTGTGCGGAGTCATTGCCTCATGCTGCAGAGGGCATCTGTCTCTGGTGAACCTTTACTATCCAGGTGGTTTTTGCCTGGGGGAAAAGCAATTGCCCCACCCTATTGAAAAATGCTTTACCCCCTGCTAGGTAAAGCAGACCTTGGTGCACATCTTCCAAAGGCACCCAGCCCCAGCAAAGGGAGACACAAGCTTTGGATTGCTGATAGCTCCAAACAGGATATGCAGTGCCACACAGAAACAGTGTCTGACACTGTCCTGCACCAGAGATTGGGAAGCATAACAGATCTACGTAATTACATAGTCACAAACAAGCAGCCAAAATGGAGAGACCAATAAATAAATAAATAAATACCCCCCAAACGAAAGAACACAAAAATTCTAAACAAAAGAGAGAGATGGAATTCTCCAGAAGAAGAGCTAAATTAAATGGAGGTAAGAAATTTATCAGACATACAGTTCAAAATAATGGTGGCAAATATGCTCAACATCATAATATATAGTAACTATGAAGAATGACATAGCACTAATAAAGAACAAAGTGGAAGGAATACACAGCAGATTAGGGAAAGCCAAGGATCAGATCAGTGAATTAGAAAACAGAGTAGAAAAAAATCACTCAATCAGAGAACCAAAAAAAAAAAAAATCAATTAAAAAACAGGACAGCTTAAAGGAGCTGTGGGACAACATGAAATGCAACAATATTTGCATTATAGGAGTGCCAGAAGGAGAAGAAAGTGCGCAAGGGCTAGAGAATGTGTTTGAAAAAATAATGGCAGAAAATTTCCCTAACCTAGTGAACAAAAAAGTCATACAAGTTCAGGAGGCACAGACTCACAAGCAAGAAGAACCCAAACAGGCCCATGCTCAGACACATCATAATTAAAATGCCAAAAATTAAAGACAAAGAGAAAATCTTAAAAGCAGCAAGACAAAAGCAATTTGTTACCTACCAATAAACTCCCATAAGGCTGTCATCTGATTTCTCATCAGAAACTCTACAGGCAGAAGGGAATGGCATGAAGTATTCAAAGTAATGAAAAGCAAGGACCCCAAACCAAGATTACTATATCCAGCAAGACTAACATTCAAAATAGATGTTGAAATAAAGACCTTCCCAGACAAAAAAGGGTAAAGAAGTTTGTCACCACCAAACCAGCACTGTAGAAATGCTTAAGGGACTGTTATAATGAGAAGAAATAGAAAAAAACAAATGAGACTACATCAAAATAAAAAGCTTCTGCACAGCAAAATGAACCATCAACAAAATGAAAAGGGAGCCCCTTATGGGATAACATATTTGGCAATGATATCCTATATAATAAAAAATTAATATGCAAATAGACCAAAGAGCGGAACAAATGGAACAACCAGACAACTGGTTGCTATGACATGTGCTGACCACCAGGTGCTGTGCAGGGAACATGGCGGGCATCGGCCGCGGCAGGATGGTGGAGCTGGTAAGCGGGGGTGCCAGACCAAGGCAGGGCCTGCTGGTCGCTGTCACTGGGGCGAGCCTTTGGTAGTTAATGAAAATTCTTCGCTCCTGTGCACCATGGGCCCACCTGGTGCTCGCACCTGCTGCCAGCACCAGTCCCACTCGCACCCGCTGCTGGGGCCGGCCCCAATTGCTCCACGCCGTCAGGGGGTGTGAGCAGGGCTAGCGCCGTCAGCGCATGGGAGTTGTGGCAGCGGGAGCAGGGCTGCAGGTAGAGAGGGGACCTGGGGCCACAGCAGGAAGGGCCAGGCGGAGGCACAGAGGATGGACCGAAACCCACCTCTGTGCCCACTGCAGCCTCGCAGCCTACAGTTCCTTTCAAGGTGCATGAATTCATGCACTGGGCCCCTAGTATCTAATAAAGGGTTAATATCCAATGTATATAAAGAACTCATACAGCTTAACAAAAGGAAGATAAACAATCCAATTAAAAAATGGGCAAAGGACCTAAATAGACACTTCTCCAAAGATGGCCAAGAGACATGAAAAAATGCTCAAAGTCACTGATCATCAAAGAGATGCAAATTAAAACAAGGAGGTATCACCTCACACCTGTTAGAATGACTACCATCAACAAACAATATATGCTGGTGAGGATGTGGAGAAAAGGGAAACCTTGTGCACTGTTGGTGGGAATGCAGATTAGTGCAGCCACTGTGGAAAGCAGTATGGATTTCCCTCAAAAATTAAAAATGGAACTGCCTTTTGACCCAGTGATCCCACTTCTGGGAATATATCCAAAGACTCCCAAAACCCCAATTCAAAAGGATATATGCACCCCTATGTTCATTGCAGCATTATTTATAAATAGAGGCCCGATGCACAAAAATTCGTGCAAGAGCAGGCCTTCCTTCCCTCGGCTGCCAGCACCAGCTTCCCTCTGGCATCTGAGACCTGGGCTTCCTCCTCCAGCCGCCGGCAGGCACCAAGGACCCGGGCTGCTTCCCTCCTCTGGCCGCCCACAGGCACCCGGGATCTGGGCTGCTTCCCTCCTTCAGCTGCCCGCAGGTACCCGGGATCCAGGCTGGCTTCCCTCGGGCCACCCACAGGCACTTGGGACCCAGGCTGGCTTCCCTCCGGCCCCGGCTTTGTCAAGAAGGACGTCCAGAATGACGTCCGGTCTAATTAGCATATTACCCTTTTATTATTATAGATGGCCAAGTTCTGGAAACAGCCCAAGTGCCCATCAGTAAATGAGTGGATAAAAATGCTGTGGTACATTTATACAATGGAATATTATGTGGCCATAAAAAATAAGGAAATCTTACCTTTTGTGAAGCATGGACAGACGTGGATGTTACTATACTAAGTGAAATAAGCCAGTCAGAGAAAGATAAATACCATACGATCTCACTTACATGTGGAATATAATGAACAAAATAAACTGTTGAACAAAATAGGTCCAGAGACATAGATGCATGGGACAGACTGACAGATCTCAGATGGAAGGGAGGCAAGGAGTTGAAAAGAGATTAACCAAATATATTATATACATATATGCACAGCCCATGAACACAGACAATAGTACAGGTGGGGTGGGGTTTGGGTGTAAGGGAGCAAAGGGGGGATAGGAATAGGGGACATCTGTAATAATATCAACAAAATAATTTGTTAAAAATAGGCAGAGGACCTGAACAAATATCTCTCCCAAGAAGACATACAACCAACTGATACATGAAAAGATGTTCAACTTCAAAGCTATTAGGGAAATGCAACGCAAAACTACAATGAGATACCACCTATTAGAATGAGTATTATCAACAAGACAAGTAATAACAAGTGTTGGAGAGGTTATGGAGAAAAGGGAACCCACATTCACTGCTGGTGGGAATGTAGACTAACTGATTCAGCCACTATATAGAATAGTCTTGTGGTTCCTCAAAAAATTAAGAATAGAGTTACCATATGACCTAGCAATCCCTCTTCAGGGTATCTACTTGAAAAAATTTTTTTTCGCAAAGATATATGCACCCCTATGTTCACTGCAGCATTATTCATGGCGGCCAAGACATGGAAACAAAAGTGTCCTTCGATAGAGGATTGGATATAGATGTGGTACGTACATACAATGCAATATACTGAGCCAGCCATAAGAAAAGATAAAATATTGCCATTTGTGACAACATGGATGTACCTTCAGAATATTAGGCTAAGCAAAATAAGTCAGTCAGAAAAATCTAAAGACCATATGATTTCACTCATATGTGTGAAATAAAACTGAAATTCATGAACAGTATGGTGGTTACCAGAAGAAAGGGAGTGGGGAGTTGGGGGACCAAGAAGGTCCAATATATTGTCACGGAAGATGGTTTGACTTAGGGTAGTGGGCACACAATGCAATATATAGATGACATTTCATAGAAATACACACTTGAAACCCATATGATACTATTAACCAGTCACCCCAATAAATTTAATTTTTAAAAAGAGGAGAAAAGCCAAAGGAAGAACTACTCAACATAAAGGTGCTAGGACTTGCTGAGTTTAAAATAAAACCTTTTCTCATTCTCAAAAACAAAATTATAATGAAAAACAAAATATAGGCTATGTCACATACCTATGCTTCTTTAAATACAACTCAGATTAAGTACATATATTAAATAGATGAAATCCTGGTCAGACTGCCTTTTTTTCCCTTCTTTCAAATCAGTAAAGAAGAAAAAGTAAGCATGAAACAGTTCATAAAAATTATTTTTTCTTCTACTAACAGTTGGGGGTAGTTTCTTAGGAATATGGTGTACCATTTTCTATCTACTTGCTTATTCACATAAAGCTAATGTTCATTTTTTAATCAGTGGATTAAAAAAATTGGAATCAATCTAAAAGTACATGTCTTCCACTTTCAAACATAAAATTAATAGTCCATATTTGTGGTCATTTAAGTTTAATCTAAGAATTGGTGACAGTTGTTTGTAAATAAATTCAAAAAAACTTCTAACATCTGTTTCACCAACAAATTAATTCTGAGTTTGTTGTGAATAGTTAAGAACTATATTATTAATATAGTAACAAAGTTATTTAAATTTTATTTTCATATATATGAATTTATTATCCCTGACTTGTCAAGCAAATGCATGAAACAACAAAAAATTATTAAGAACCATGTATGTGTTCTAAAGTGAAACCAAGAAATATAGCTGGCCATTAAAAAATCAATTAATGGAATTATCGACAAGATACACATACATCATATAAGAATAATAAAACTTTCAATATTACCTAAAGAAGTAAAAAGAACTCAACAATTTTTAGTACCATCCTCAATATTAAAATATATTGTATAGTAGTCTCATTTCCTAATTCTAAAGGGTTTGTAGAGGCTTTATGGAATTTTTTTAAAAAGGTACCAAGAACACTAGGAAGTTATAGCTATACTACCCTCTAAAGGTGAATGGTAAGAAAAGTATATGATCAGGTTAATCTTATTCATGGGTATAAACTATATAATTAAAGTTTACCTCACAATTTTTTAATTCCAAAATACCTAAAGACATGGTATTTCAGGATGTTTTTAATGAAGATTAAAATACAGACTGATAATAAAATACAGACTTTCCCTAAAGTTTTAACTTACATGTCATAACCTTTTGACTCACAGGCACACACAAATCAGGATGCTAAAGCCAAATGACATTACATTATATTTCATGCAAATAATCATATGCTTATTCTGACACAATATATTTTATATCCTTATAATTGCCAGAAACATGATTGAGTTTACTCATGAAAAACCTATGGGTTGTTCCGTAAATGACTATGACTCAAAAAAAGACCTACTACTAAACATTGAAGTATTATTCTTATAATCATGAAATATTTTCTAAAATAAAGATGGTTACAACACTTACCTCTGTCTTTTTATTAATGTGATCTGTAAAATAGAATGGTGATACTTCATTGAAGGAAATTAACAGATAAAATATTTTAATATGTAAAAAATATTTAAACAAAGTAACAAGAGAATTTCAAAATTATGAGTTTCAGAAGTCATTTGGGGGTTGCCTAGGATTCATCAGATTTACTCTTCTAAAGATAAGATGTTAAAATTCAGTATATAACTATTAATTCGTTCAGCTTTGGGACTAGGTCTTACATTCCAGTAAATGCCACCCATAACAAAGGGGTATTATTAAATTTTAAACATTTGAATCCCACGTCATTTAAGTTTTGGTTTCACATAGTATGTTTGGAAGGAGGAGAGAATTTGAGAGGGCACAAAATATGTCTAAAATCAAATCACAGGATACTATGACTGCAAAAACTATACAGACCACTGCCTTTGTGGAATAAAATAAAAAGTCAAATAATCATTTATGTCCTTTAAAACTATTAGCTAGGTTTTGTTTTAAAAAATGCTTCATAGTGATTTGATATACTATAAAAATTCTAAAAATTAACGTATATTTATAGAACACAAAAGAAGGCAAAACAAATATATCTAGATTAAAGAAATCATTTTCTTAGTAACAATAGCATTTGTGAAAAGGGATTACAGAATGAGAAAAAGGAAGACATAAGGGAATCCACACAGAAGACTGAAACTAAAGTACAAATAGGGAACAAGTGTTCTTATTTAAATTGAAAATTATCAGGATATCTAATATTTAATAAGGCTTCTTGTGGACAGCAAAAATTCTCCATTCTCAAGGACTAATAATTGAATAGAATAGCTTTCTTATGATTGAGAATCTAAAAGTTGAACCAGTTTTCTAAAGCATTCACTAATCAGAATAGAGTCCATAAAAATAGTAAATGTCAAAATCACAAGTTTCAGATCTAACTACTAAATCTTAGTAGATTACAATTTACTAGCCTATTCTACTTAGCATACAATGTGATGCCAGAACCTGAGGAAGAATGTGTTAATCACATCTTATAATTGTTTCTCCTTTAACAGTATTATACCGATGTCTTTCTCAATCCATCTAATACATTTATATAACACTTAATAAATCAAACATATGGAAAATTGAGTTTCTTTACATGCTTCTGCTTAATTTTTAAGAAAATATTTCTTATATAAAATCTTTCTTACTAAAATTGGAAATTTTATTTTAGCATACATCTGGTCTTTTTAACCCCAAAACAAAGCAATTTTCCTGATCCTTAAAGGAGAGCAATATAATCCTCTAAATTTATTCCTACTTTCATTAGGCTTGTTTCTGAAAACAGTACCAGTAGGGTGTTTTGGGGTTTTTTTCGAGATTATTGCTATGGTATTATTAATCCTCACAGAACAAATGCCCAATGTATTAACGCTAAATTCATATAAATCAAATATGCTGCTCTGCCATTGAACAAACAACTGTCCACTTGGTTGGTATAATCACAGTGCTGTTCAAAATAATTTTCTGACTGCTGTCTGATATAGAAGCTACTGGTCACATGGCTACTGAGCATTTGAAATGTGCCTAATGCAACATTTAAAAAATTTTTATTTTAGTTCATTTTAACTAATTTATATTTAAGTTGCCACACATGAATAGTGTGATATCTAGGGTTTTCATCATTTCCAACATCAAAAGTAAAGTGTTTAGTGGTCTGTCTTAAAAAATTTAGTGGATGGTACAATTTTCTTCTATCTTCTCTTTTTGATAAAAAAAAATTTATAAATGATATTATAAAGAATTTTCTGGTAATACCTCTCATTCTAAAAATTTGTATTTTAATTTTATAAGATGTAGCTCCAGATAATTTGAGGAGGTTGACCAATAATGGATGAAACCTAAAGATACTATTCCTGATCTAGTTTAAACCAAATCA
The DNA here is from genome assembly GCF_000412655.1 of Myotis brandtii. Classification (NCBI taxonomy): domain Eukaryota; kingdom Metazoa; phylum Chordata; class Mammalia; order Chiroptera; family Vespertilionidae; genus Myotis; species Myotis brandtii. The sequence goes on along the minus strand of NW_005360124.1, from coordinate 2,396,558 downwards.
CTTTATGTATAAGGACAAAAATATGTCTCATAATGACTTAAAAACTATAAATGTTCATTTTTATTTTCAGTGAGTTTTAGAAAAGGGACAAAATTAGAAATACAAAAAGATAAATTCTAGTTTTATGGGGTTTTAATGATTGATTTAAATTACTTTAACATCTAAATGGTTTATTTCCAAACAGGATTACATTCTACATTCTAAGTAGCAGATTAACAAAACCATTTTTACTTACTTTAAAAATTAGAAATGTACTTACAAATCAAGTAAACAAAGACTTAGAACAGTTACTCTACATACAGATTTCACACATATATTACCTTCAGATTGAAAATCTTTTAATGGTACTGTGAGAGGTTTGTCTTTTCCCTGATGATTCTTTCTTTTATCTTTTTTATTCACAACCTTTGACTGAGTTGAAGCATTTTCATTATTTTCATACTCCTAAAAAGAATTATAGACAACCATTAAGCTTACTTTACAGTAGCAAAACTAACTCACCAACAGGTAATATGTTCATTAACATTTTCTTTTTAAAAATAAAAAGCAAATAACATATAAAAACTAAGGCTAGCCAACTTGTATAAAAAGATACCCGTTTATTTATATAGTCAATCTCTTGCATCTTAACCATTAAAATAAAAACAAGATGCTTACCTTGGTCTATTAACCCCTCCAACTTGCCACCCTATTCTCCATTTCTGGAACAAACTTAAAACAATAATCTACCATCAATTTGCTTACACACACACACACACACACACACACACACACACACACACCACAAAACCCCTGAAATCTGGCTTCTGCTATTCTTTGACACTAAAAAGGTCAACTTCCATTTAAATGCTAAATCCAAAGGACATTATTTTTCAAGCATTTCTTGATTTTCTCAATGCATTTATGACTACTCTTCAGTCTCCTTTCACCAGCTTCTCTTTTCCTAACTCTGTTCTTAAAAATGTACCTGCTATTCACTATTATTCCATTCTAACCCATTCTTATGCTTTATACCCACTGTTCTTCAAACTCAAAAGTTTAAAGTTCTACCTATACAATGATAATTTCTGTATGTGCAGACAACTCAACTGGGATGTTCATTAAGCATCTCCAATTCCCTAGAAAGGACTGATCCTTTACTGAGTATCCTGTTTAATGCCACCCTCACATACACAACTATCTAGGCCAGAAACCTCAGTCATTCTTGCTTATTCTTTCTACACACTTTATATCCAAATTAGTCAGTATATCTGGTTGAGTTTATTTACTAAACCTCTCTTAAATCTATTCTCTTTTCTTCATACCTTGTTATTTCCCCTATCTTCTTTTGCTTGACACTCTAATTTTATTCCCTCAATCCATCTTCTACACTGCTATAGTATGAGTTTCTAAAATGAAAACCCAAATTCAATCTAGAAGTTAAAAATATTCAATAGTTCTCTGTATATGTATAAAACCTAATCTCCTTAGCCTGGTACACCAGGTTCTTTATACCTTATTCTTCTGGCAGCATCTCTAGCAATTCCAGGTCTCTAAATTATAGTTTTTAAAATGCTATATGCTTATACACTTGCCACTCCTCCTAAGAATGCCAACTTTCCTCTTACCCACTTGTGAACTTCTAATACATTTAGAAAGATCCTCTTTTAAGAATCCTTTCCTAAAATCCATCCCCATCAAAGGCACAGAAAGTTCTTCCAACTTTCTGAATTCCCTCTGCACTGAGAACATACATCTCTCAATACTATATGCCATAAAAATATGTATGTCTTCCTTCACGAAATCCAAGGAATGGAACCATGTCTTAATCTTTGTATTGGGTACCTAGCACATTTTGTCTATTCAAAAAAATAATTGGTGAATAAGTGATTGAACAGAATAGATAATGCCATCTCAAACCTTAGTTATTATAAAAATCCTTAAGCTAAAGTATAGTTTTGTGGGAGGTTTTGTATTAAAAAAAAAAATTTTTTTTTATTGATTTCAGAGAAGAAAGGAGAGGGAGAAAGAAATAGAAACACCAATGACGAGAGAGATGTGCCGACTGGAAATCAAACTGTGACCTCCTGGTTCATAGATGCCGCTCAACCACTGAGCCACACCAGCCAGGCACAGTTTTTAAATTAAAATAACTGACTTAAAACTCAATGACTACACTACATCAATGTAATCACACCAAACTAGCAATCACAGATTAAAGAAGTTCCTCCATTCCCTGAGGTTCATTATTTTTTGATAAAACCAACGCTTTTGGGTACTACACCTATGTACCAAGAAAACGGGCTGGATGCATGATAGTTCATAATACCATCTACTCTACTCCTCCTCTAAAGATACAGCTAACCATTTTAGCCTTAGAATCTAGATATATATCTACCAAATTTGATAAATTTCCAGTGTAACCTGAAAGTCCATTAAATGATTTAAGTCACAGTAAAGCTAACTGTATCCATTTTTATAATTGTCAGGTTTGTGTCTAAATGAACAAGTAACAACAAAATTACAGTTACTCTTGATTTTTCAGGATAACAGGAATAGAGAGACATGGAAAATGAAACTAATATATATAGTGTACAAAAGCCCACCTCATTGGCTTTCTTCCTCTTCCCTTTAGCTATGAGTAAATAGCAAAATCATCACCTGTTATTTTAATTATTCTCTTCCCTTCATCTTGAGTAAAGAAGCTAGTGTACAATGACATAGCCTAAAGGCCCTAAGCATGACCAGAGGCCCATTTATGATTAACTACTGAGTAAATTGAGCATTTATATTATCTTCATATAATTTAACTTTAGTCCTTTACATGTATTGGGAATTTTTTGATCTATAAAATTTATTCAACTTGTGATTAAATACAGAAACTGAAACCAACACTACTTTTTTACTTAAGTGTTCCTAGAGTTGCAAAATGTAGAATGCATTTTAGCACACAGCCCAACATCACAGCTTAGTGACAAATTATCAGAAATGTCCTCCCATTTACTTTAGTTAATTATAGTGTATCTCCAGCAGAGGGTCCCATAATGGATGTCCCTGTACTCATAGTTACCTTGTATTTTTAAATCTACTTATTTTCTATGTTCATTTAAAATAAGTTAAATCATTTGCTGTTAATTTCCTCTCTTCCCTTTATATTTGGAAGGAAGTTTTTAAAATAAACATTCCAAATCATCAGACAAAGCTTAGGCCACGTTTCTGTTGTCTCTCAAAACCTGAGGAAGAACCTTATTATAAAAACTGTGTGTGCCCTCGCCAGTGTGGCTCAGTTGGTTGGAGCATCAACCCATACATCAAAAGGTGGTGGGTTTGATTCCCAGTAAGGGCACATACCCAGGTTGGGGGTTTGATCCCTGGTGAAGGCGCATAAGGGAGGCAATTAATTGATATTTCTCTCTTACACTGATGTCTCTCTCTTTCTCTCTCTCTCTCTTCCTTCCTCTCTCTAAAATCAATATTTTTTAAAAAGACTTTATGTTTTTATTTTTTAATTGAAAAACAAAGTAAACACAGCCTGATAATATTCTGTTACCACAAATTTTAAAGAGAATTTTAATACAAAATTTGGGAAGGTTGGTCCTAACTTCTGACCACTTAAACCTAATATAGCTAAATGAATAAACGTGTAAATACCTTTTTGTGTTCTTCATATTCTAATTTACTTAGCAACAATGCCTTCTCAAGATCTGCTTCAAACATTTCAGAAGTCAGCTAGAAAAAAAAAGTTTCACAATAAATAGATGATAGCTTTATATCACACTAGCAAAAATAACTATTGACAATATATACAGGAAAAGAAAAATATATATTAAAAAACAGTCTAGGTTCTCCAAAGTTATCATCCATGCCAAAGTAAGGAACCCTGTACTTTATAGAAAACTAGAGGCCCGGTGCATGAAAATTCGGCGGCTGGGGGGGGGGGGGGGGTCCCTCAGCCTGGCCTGCACCCTCTCACAATCCAGGACCCCTCAGGTAGGGTCCATAGGCCTGGCCTGAGATCAGGGCTTATCTGGGCTTTCCTTCCCCCAGCTGCAGGCAGCTGGCCCCACCCCCACTGCTGCCACTGCTTGCCATCTGTCCTCTGCAGGGGACAGGCTGGGATACGATGGCTTGGCTGGCCTGGGCCTCCCTCTGCGGCCCAAAGCAAAACTTCCAATTTTGAGATTTCCATTTGCCCTTTGATCTGGCCAGCCGCACACCTGCCACAGAGTCACTGCCAGTGGCCTGGGCCTCCCTCTTTCTTTGCTGGGGGGGGGGGGCAGCCCTGTGAGGGGTCCTCTGCCTACCTGATCACCCCTAACTACTCGCCTGCCTACCTGGTCACCCCTAACTTGCTGGGTGGCGGGGCCAGCCCTGCCAGGGGCCATCTGCTTACCTGATCGCCCCTAACCGCTGGCCTGCCTACCTGATCACCCCTAACTACTCGCCTGCCTACCTGATTGCCCCTAACCGCTTGCTTGGGGGCGGAGCCAGCACAGGGAGGGGCCATCTGCCTACTTGATTGCCCTTAACTGCTGGCCTGCTGGGGGACAGCCCTGCATGGAGCTCCCAGACCGTTGGCATCCTAAGCCTTGTCTTCTTCTGTTTCCTCACTTTGAGCCATTCTAGAGCCCCTGGCATTGTCTCCCTATCAGTGGTTCTCAACCTTCTGGCCCTTTAAATACAGTTCCTCATGTTGTGACCCAACCATAAAATTATTTTCATTGCTACTTCATAACTGTAATGTTGCTACTGTTATGAATCATAATGTAAATATCTAATATGCAGGATGATCTTAGGTGACCCCTGTGAAAGGGTCGTTCGACCGCCAAAGGGGTCGCGACACACAGGTTGAGAACTGCTGCCCTAACTGCTTGCTTGGGGGTGGGGCTAACCCTGCCAGGGGTCGTGGTGGTTCTGGTCCCTGGTCATTCTGGTTGTTACATGGTGGCTGGCCTTTTATTATATAGGATACCAAAGCAAAACTTCCAATTTTGAGATTTCCATTTACCCTTTGATTGTCAATAATTCATTATATATCACATAATCCTTTGCTTTATAAGTTTGGTTTTTTTGCTTTTGTTTTTTAATATCCTCACCCCAGGATATTTTCCCATTGATTTTCAGAGAGTGGAAGAGAGAGGGAAAGACAGAAATATCGGTGACAGAAACACATCGATTGGTTGCCTCCTGCACAAGGCCAGACCAGGGAAAGAGCCTGCAACTGAGGTACGTGCCCTTGACCAGAATCGAACCCGGGACCCTTCAGTCTGTAAGGCTGACACTCTATCCACTGAGAAAACCAGCTAGGGCTACAAGTTTTGCTATATTGGCCATGTTTTTTTTTCTTCAAGTGATTTAAAACTCATAAAATGAAGTCTTGTATATAAGTAAATTTAGAGGCACACTTGGAACTAACAATAACCATAGTTTGTTACGAATATGAAAATGTAAAATACCTATTGACTCCTCTGACCTATTCCTTCCTAATTTTTGTTTTCATAAACAGGGATTTCATTTTAGACAAATTTCTTCAAATGAGCTATATCTGTTTGTTCTTTCATTCATTCATTCCCTGGTATAAACCAAGACTTTAAGTGCTCCTTTAGTAAGGACTCAAATCTCTGAAGCAACTACATCCCATGAGAGGTTCTGCCCATATACTGGGTGGGGTAAAAGTAGGCTTACAGTTGTACGTATGGAAACTAATACAATAATTCATAAATAATAATATAGTAAACTGTTCTGCAGTCTCACAATTGTAAACCTACTTTTGCCCCACCCTGTATGTATAAACAGACACTCAAGTCTCCCAGTCTCAGTGATCCATTTTTCATGACGGTGATAGCCCCTTTGAGTAAACTTAGGACTAAAGATAAAATCTGTATGATTTTCTGGTATTTCCTGATTGTTGAAACAAGGCATCCTCTAAAATTTCCAGGAGACTACGTTCCATTTCTCCCCAGCACAGGTATTTACAGATTGATTTAAAGCAATTTTATAAGAAAAAGATTTCTTTCATGAACTCCTGCTTCAGCTTTTTAACTTTTCATTTAAGTACTAGAGGCCCAGTGCAGCCCCGCCCCCTATTGGAGTGGGGAGTGTGATCAGGAATGAGGCCGGCCAGGGGGAGGGGCTGCAGGAGGTTGGGCAGCCAGCCCCAGCCCCTATTGGGGTGGGGTGGGCCTATCAGGGGTGGGGCTGGTGGGGGTGAAGGGGTGGAGCATTTGGCCAGCCAGCCCCACCCTTGATCAGGGTGGGAGAGTCCAGTAGTGGGCAGTTATTATTAAAGGATACTTTTGAGAACAGTAACTGGGAAGAATGGGAAAAGAGCAGGTTTGAGCAGAGGAATAAGTAAAGCTGCGGTGGCCAGGCAGGGATCAGCCTCAGTGAACCACAGAGAGAGCTCTTGGGTCAATGGGGAAAAAAGGAGACATATGTACCTGATCGGGCCAGTTCGCTGGCCACAGTGGGCGTCATAGCAACCGGTCATTACAGTCGTTATGGCTTTATGGTCGCTGGCTTTTATATATATAGAAGATGGTTGATATATAATATTATATTAGTTATATTAGTTTCAGGTATATAGCTATGTTCTCTTTAATAACCACATTTACAATCACTATTTACAGTTAATTCTATATTGAACTAGCTTCAATACTCACCACTGGTGCTTTCCAATTGCTGTGCTCTTTATTTAGATTTGCCTTTTAATTGACAGGAGCACATCTCCAAAAAATTTGCAAAAGGGATAGTGGTGGTATGCTTTCTCAGCCCTTGCTTGAGAAATGTTATTTCTGAGAATGTATTTATTCAGCAGTCACACAAATGACATTTTGGCTAGATACTGAATTTTTGGTCCTAACATTTCAATTATGGCATTTAAAGTAGCCAACCTACAGCTGATAGATGTTCCTCCCTCATCAATGTTTCTAACTCTCTCCCTCTCCCTTCCTCTTTGTAAAATCAATATATTTAAAAAAAATAATAAAGTAGCCAACCTGACTTTTCATCCTTAGTAGGCAATTTTTTTCTCATGCATATATTTATAGTATTATTTCCTTGTTTTCTCATTCCTAAAGTTAAAAACTTTTACAAAGACTTCAGTTTTTTTAAAAAACTTGAGTTCTTCTTTCAAGTTCAGATTCAAGTCTTAGCTTCCGAACATTTTTTATCTATATTATCTTTAATGACTCTCTCTGCTCTACTTCTTTCAGGGCCACTAATTATGCCTTTGCTGGATTTTAGTTCTGTGTTCCAATCTTTTTTTTTTTTAATATATTTTATTGATTTTTTACAGAGAAGAAGGAAGAGGGAAAGAGAGGTAGAAACATCCATCAGCTGCCTCCTGCACACCCCCTACTGGGAATGTGCCCACAACCAAGGTACATGCCCTTGACCAGAATCAAACCTGGGAGCCTTCAGTCCGCAGGCCAACGCTCCATCCACTGAGCCAAACCAGTTAGGGCTCTGTGTTCCAATCTTATGTCAATTGTATTGGCAAAATTTATCTCGAATTTTCCTTCACACAATTGACTCAATTGTATACTCTGGTTCTTTAGTCTTCCCAATGAAGTTTCAAATTCTGCTGTGATTTTACTAGTACTTCCCAGATTTTTTGTGGGTAACGGCTCTAGAGTTAAAGCCTCAGATTGACCTGTGGCAGAGCCACCAACAAGTCCTAGTTTAGAGGGCAGAGCCCTCTTCGCATAATTAAGCTTGACCTTATGGCCGCCCCTAGATCCTTCCTAGGTAGCTAATGGGCTGTGGGAGATGCAGCAAGTGCTGCCAAAACAAGTGAAATTCACAAGAACACTGTAACTATGGTGACCACTACCTTGTTTACCTCTGACTATAAAATAAAGCCTCAGCTTGCTGGCTGGATCCTTCTCTGTGGCCTCATCCAGGCAGAGGAGATCCAATGAGCCCCAGCTATATTCTCTTTGTCTTTTCTTTAATCCTTCGCCTCCTCCCCCCCCCAACCCCCCGTCCCCAGACTCACTGAACCCTTGGCTGTGCTGGCAGGGCACAATTTTTTTACTTTACCCATCTCCCTTTCAATTTCTGTCTCTTAGTCACTTTTTCATCTCAGTCTATTGTTTCACCTTGTTATATAACACTAGAGGCCCGATACATGAAATTTGTGCAAGAGTAGGCCTTCCTTCCCTGGCTGCCAGCACCGGCTTCCCTCAGGCACCCGGGACCTGGGTTTCCCTCGAAGCTCCGGCTTGGTCTGGAAGGACATCCAGTCTAATTAGCATATTATGCTTTTATTATTACAGATTAGTATCCCCCACCCCGAGTTTTACAAAATATTCTAGACTTGGTTTTAATTATTTAAGCAAAAAAATGGAGACTGTCTAAAATCAACTTCCATTCCCCGCAGCAAATCTTTCACTTTGGTCACTAAGTACAATGTTCTTTTCCTTTTATGTAGCAGAAATATTTCTTCATCTGACTTAAGATCACTAAGATCTACTGTTTGCTCATAAGTAGGTGGTCTAGATGGTTCTTTACTGTCTATCTGGTTGTTGTTTAATGCCAGTTCTCAAATTTTATGATGAGGCTTAGTTGACATAAATTTACATTATAGATTTTGTGATTTAGGAGTAGGAAACTTTGTTTTAGCCTAATTTCTCTTTTGTGTTTGAACTAAGCAGCCACATAACAGGCAAAATCCCTGTATCTAGCTTTTTGTCTTTCACAGCCCTCAATACCTGGAATTTCTCATAGTTGTTTTCCTACTGTTTCAGAAAGAATGCCACCATAATTGTATGCTTTCTGCCTAGTATAGTCACTGCCTGGTCCTTACTTTTAAAATATATTACTCTACACCGTAAAATAGATTCCAGGTGGTATGTTATCTATCTGTCCTTATATGAAGTCAGGGCAAAGTCTTGACCATGTCATTTTAGCAGCAGTCAGTAGAGGCAGGAAGAAAGGCAATCAAATAACTGTGCTCAAGTTCCCATATTACACAGAGTGTATTTTGGTGAAAATCTGAATAGCTTTCCTTAATTTTCCAGTGCCCATGTGCCACTGGGAGAAATTCTTTCTGGTGAAGACACTGCTAAATTGTATTACTGTCAAAAACAGATCATTATATTTACATTTGTAAACCAGAAGAATGCTGTGGAAGGGAATAAAAAGTATCAAAATCCCTAAAATAATACAAGATGATTTACCCAGTATACCAGTGTGTGGAAATATCTTTTCAACAGCACTTTTGTTAGTTCTAGTGTAATAACTGATGCTCATAATGAGCCTAAGGCACTACAAATTCTAAAGAAAATGTTATAATTAATAGAATTTATGTTAAGAGCATAGTTTCATATAGTCTAATTCTTTTTAGACTAGTAACCCAAGCCTGATAGGTACAGCCACTTTATTAAGCCAAATATCTGCTAGTGCAAAACTTATTCCCAATAGATCAAATGACAGTTTAATAGGTAAACAAGTAACTGTTAATTTCCCACACATACAGCAGCTCCTAGAGCAGCGGTTCTCAACCTGTGGGTCGCGACCCCTTTGGCGGTCAAACGACCCCTTCACAGGGGACGCCTAAGACCACCCTGCATATCAGATATTTACATTATGATTCATAACAGTAGCAACATTACAGTTATGAAGTAGCAACGAAAATAATTTTATGGTTGGGTCACAACATGAGGAACTGTATTTAAAGGGCCAGAAGGTTAAGAACCACTGTCCTAGAGTATATTCAAGCTCAGTATGTTATTTTCTTGGACACCAAGCACAAAAAAAGAAATTAGTCTTAATAAATTACTTGGTTTAGTTATTAATATTTAAGAAGCATAGAAAAACAAAATATCAGGTTAAAAAAAACAAATGCCATAAACGATTTCACATCAAGGTTGTAAAGTAAAAGTTTCCTGTCAAAGTCCTTTTTTTAGGCAAAACTGTCACTCAGTATTTTTACAAAGGACCTCTGGCCCTACAAACATAATTTTCTTACTTGAAATAATTTAATCCTGTTGTTCTACCTTCCCTCTCTCTCATTTTTAAAAAGGGAGATGAATTAAAAACTTTCAAAACAACTGTTTTGAACTGTTAAAACTAACAATGATAAATGTATCAATCTGTTTTTCTACTACACACAAAAAAAGAACCTGTTATTGGAAGCAGCAAATACATAAACTAAACCAATACAAAAAGCTCCTCAGAACAGCAGTGTTACAGACTCAGATGCACTGTCATCTTTAAAAATGCATACACACAGCCCTAGCTGGTTTGGCTCAGTGGATAAAGTGTTGGACTGTGGACTGAAGGGTCCTGGGCTCGATCCCCAGTGGGAGGTGTGCAGGAGGTAGCAGTCAATGGTTCTCTCTCATCATTGATGTTTGACTTTTTCTCCCTCTCCCTTTCTCTTTGAATCAATAAGAATATATTTTTTAAAAAGTAAGTAAAATAAAATGAAACAAAATCAAATGCATACATTCATTGAAAATCAAAGCAAAATAATTTGATTTACTTAGCTGTACCTGCTCATCTCTTTGTCTCCACTCTTGCCAATTTTCTTCTCGTGTATCCTTCTGTACTGGATTTGGTAAAGGAAGCTCATGTTGAGCATTACAAGTGGCATGGGAAGATTTCTGGGGAATTTTCTTAAAAGCAAGATTCCTGAGCTATGAAACAAAGAAGACATTACATTCAATTTGCCAGTCCTGAGATACTAACTGGATTTTTTTTTAAGTTAAGAAATCAACAATAATTTTACACTTCAAGCACTATTTGTATTTTTGTAATCATTATAGAATATTAAATTCACCCGCATTTGAAATAATGGTTGGTGGATTTCTAGATGAAATGATTAATAAGTAAAAGTGGATTGTACTCTATTAAACCATCATTTTAAAGATTCTGCTTTACTAAGGAGAATAAGTTTATAGAAATAGAACACTGGACAAGTGTGCTTTTAAAATACAAAACAATAGGATTCAAAAAGATTAAAGTGTAATAGCTTACAAACTTAAAAATTTAAATAGAAAGAAAAGATAGCGTATGCAATTGTCGCAACTACTTTGCTAATCCTGAAAAATACAGGGCTAGTCCTCAAAGTATCATAATGAATTAAACCTGTATTGGGCAAGCCACTTCCCAACAATAAGAATAATCAGAGATGTAGAAAGTGAAACAAGAAAGAAAAATACTGAGAGGGTGTCATGGATTGAATTGTATTTCTCCCAAAGATATGGTGCTAACCCTCAGTGTCTGCGAAGGTGACCTTACTTGGAAGTAGGGTCTTTGCAGGTGTAATCAAGTTAAGACGAGGCATACTGAATTAGGATAGGCCCTAATCCAATATGACTGGTATCCTTATAAGAAGAGGTGAAGACAAAAATACACAAGGAGAAAGCCAAGCAAGTAACAAGAGGCAAAGATTGGAGTGATGCAGCCACAAGCCAAGGATTGATGGCCACCACAAGGTAAGAGGAGGCAAGGAAGAATTCTACTTTGAGTCTCAGAGAGAACATAGCCCTTGTTGACACCTAGGTTTGGTCTTCCAGCCTTTAGAACAGCTGTTCTCAACCTGTGGGTCGTGACCCCTTTGGGGGTCGAACGACCCTTTCACAGGGGTCGCCTAAGACCATCGGAAAACACATATATAATTACATATTGTTTTTGTGATTAATCACTATGCTTTAATTATGTTCAGTTTGTAACAATGAAAATACATCCTGCATATCAGATACAGTGGGGCCTTGACTTACGAGTTTAATTGGTTCCGTGACAGAGCTCGTAACTCAAATTACTCATATGTCAAATCAAAAAGTGAACAAGTGAGACACGTGATGCTGGGCTGATGTTGTGGCACTCACTGTGACGTTCGCTGCGCCAACTAGCGGTGGGGTATCTGAAGCTGGCTCGTAACCCGAATTTTAGCTCGCAACTCAAAGCAAAAATCGGCTGAGAGACGGCTCGTATCTCGAAAAACTCGTTAGTCGGGACACTCGTAAGTCAAGGCCCCACTGTATTTACATGATTCATAACAGTAGCAAAATTACAGTTATGAAGTAGCAATGAAAATAATTTTATGGTTGGAGGTCACCACAATATGAGGAACTGTATTAAAGGATCGCGGCATTAGGAAGGTTGAGAACCACTGCTCTAGAACCATTGGAGAATAAATTTCTGTTGTTTTAAGGCACCTAGTTTGTGGTACTTTGTTATGGACAGCTTTAGGGAAATGAACAAAGAGGCTTTAAATTGAGAATCAATAATTTTAACTAATAATATATGGTTCTGAAAAAGGCAGTGAGGAGATACAAACATCTCTTTAAGTAACTGGTTTCTGCTGTGGAAAAGACATACTGGAGGAGATGCTACTGGAGATGAAGCACTAGCAAGTAGACTGTTATTTTACAAAAAGTGAAGACTAATAGAACTCTAGCCATGGAATTGGAAAGGGAGGATCCTCAGGCTCATCCTCAGTTACATGTTTTCTTATTCTCTAATGTAAATTCCATTATTACCTTACTAGGAGCCCAGCACGCAATTCAAAATGGCGAGACGCTGCCCACTCCCTCTCCGGCCCTTGAAGCAGCCACAGCTGCTGCTGATCAGGCCCTCCCCCAGTGTAGGCACGTGGAGGCCTCTGCTGCCCCGCCCCCAACACTGTGTGTGCAACCTCCACCTGTCCGGTCGACCCATTAAGGCGTCCCGGTTAATTAGCATATTTCTCTATTATATATAGAGAGATTTTCTGTTCCCCCCACGTCATCATTAACTCCAAAAATAAAGTGATGGGCAATAAAAAGTTTTGAAAGACTGGACTTCTAAAAGGATATATAGTGGGGAAAATGTCTTTTAAAGTTATTCTCTGTGTGGCAGCATTTTAAAGAGATATTTAGAAAGCAATGATGTTAAAAATTTAATAGAAACAAAGTGAAAAGGCTTGTTTCCTAAGTCTTGGGACATTATAAAATGAATATAAGGGGGGAAATACATTTTTACTACTTCTCTCATTAAATGATATTGAAAAAGGTCCTTGCCCTAGCTGGTTTGGCTCACTGGATGGAGTGTCGGCCTGTGGACAGAAGGGTCCCGGGTTCAATTCTGGTAAAGGGCACGTGCCTGGGTTGCAGACTTAATCCCCAGTGGGGTGTGTGTAGGACGCAGCCAATCGATGATTCTCTCTCATCATTGATATTTCTATCTCTCTCTCCCCTCTCCCTTCCTCTTGAAATCAATACAAATATTTTTTTTAAAAAAGGGTCCTTATATACTCCAACTGCTCCTTCTATTAAAAGACAAACACACAGCCACAGAGGAGAAACCAAGATGGCGGCATAGGTAAACACCAGAAATTGCTGCCTCGCAATTCAAAAATACAACTAAAAGACAAAACGGACATCATCCAGAACCACAGGAAGGCTGGCTGAGTGGAAATTCTACAACTAGAAGGAAAGAGAAAAGCACACTGAGACTCAGAGGAGGTGCCGAAGTAAAGTGCAGAGGTACGGAGGCACACATGGAAAGGGCTGGCAGCTGAGGACACGGTTGTCTTTTTCAATTGGGAGGGAGTCTCAAGCTCCTGACTGCTCTTAACTCCAGTTCCAGGCAAGTCACTGGGGACCCAGACTCATACAGGAGAAACTGGACTATCTGACATCGGTTGGAACTCGAGGGCGGATTTCTCTCAGAGGTACTTGCAGCGATTACCGGGACACTGAGAAGCAGGGCTTCTTAGGGTAGGACTGAGAAGCAGCCATAGCTGCTTGCTCCGCCCTGTTTCCCCAGAGA
>NW_005360124.1:2379273-2380982 GCF_000412655.1 Myotis brandtii | reverse complement strand
TCTCATCATTGATGTTTCTATCTCTCTCTCCCTTTCCCAATATTATGAACAATAAAGATTTAATTTAAAACAAATAAATAAATAAAAGACAAACACACAATAAACTGATGAATAAAACAGAACAGGCATGGAAAACTGTAATAATATGAACAATAAAGATTTAATTTAAAACAAATAAATAAATAAAAGACAAACACACAATAAACTGATGAATAAAACAGAACCAGAGGCATGGAAACATGGTACAGATTGTAGAAGTGCAGAGGGAAAGAGTGGGGGGTGGGAAGAGATTAGCCAAAGAATTTATATGCATATATGCTTAATCCATGGACACAGACAATCGGGTGGTGAAGGCCTAGGGTGGTGGGGGGGCAAAAGGGAGAAAAAAAAGAGAGGACATCTATAGTACTCTCAACAATGAAAATATTTTTTGAAAAAGACGGAGTTGTTTTTCGGCATTTCTTTAAAAAAACAAATGGGCACAATAAATGCTGGTCATGTAACTCAGGTTAAGAATGTCTAAGGTAGAGGGTTTTCCTTTACTTATTTTCCTAACTAGAGGTCCGGTGCATGGAATCGTGCATCAGTGAGGTCCCTCGGCCTGGCCTGTGCCCTCTCGCGATCCAGGACCCCTTGGGGGATGTCAGACTGCCTGCTTCAGCCCAATCCCCACAGAACAGGCCAAGGGATCCCACCAGTGCATGAATCCGTGCACTGGGCCTCTAGCATGCATATAACATCTTTGGTTAATCTCTTCCCATCCTCCCCCCTCTCCACTTCCCCCTGAGATTCATCAGTCTATTTCAGTGGTCGGCAAACCTCGGCTCACGAGCCACATGCGGCTCTTTGGCCCCTTGAGTGTGGCTCTTCCACAAAATACCACGTGCGGGCACGCACATGCAGTGCGATTGAAACTTCGTGGCCCATGCGCAGAAGTCGGTTTTCGGAAAGGAGATAGACGAAACAAGTATACAAGTCGAGTGTGGATGGGAGAGTTGGAAGGGATTGACCTCAGCGAACGTACCTCAATCAGACTGAGGACGTTTTTAGCAAAGGCCAGTTTAGGAGTACCCTAATTAAGTTAATAACAATGTACCTACCTATATAGTTTAAGTTTAAAAAATTTGGCTCTCAAAAGAAATTTCAATCGTTGTACTGTTGATATTTGGCTCTGTTGACTAATGAGTTTGCCGACCACTGATATAAGAAAATAGAGAAGACTGTAAGTCTTCTGCAGTAGACCTACTAATTAATTTGGTTAAAATCATGAAAGTTTGGAGGGGATTAATGTATTCAACAAGAACATAATCTTATAAATATTTATGAGAATTCTACAATATAATATTTATTAACTATTTGAAATATACTAATAATTCTCCTTCATGATACTGCATATATTCCTAGAATTACTTATTTGATATTTACATTTAATTATATATTTTTTTAAAATGCAAGTGCCTGCTGAGTGTAAATATTTAAAATTCCAGCAATACTAATATATAAAATAACACCCAAGGTCCTCTATAAATGGGACACTAATATTATACTAATTGACCTTTTTTATAAAAACATGGGGATTTTTACCATGCTAGTATGTTAATTTTTAGTAGCTACGTAGAATTCCACAGTATTTAATTCATCTACCCTTTCTCTAAGTTGGATGCTCTGATGTTTTAAATGTTTTTCTCCTATAAACAAAATGCAAGAAA
>NW_005360124.1:2374091-2379234 GCF_000412655.1 Myotis brandtii | reverse complement strand
GCCCTTAACTGGCCTTCCCTGCTGGCCCGGTCACCCCCAACTGCCCTCCCCTGCAGGCCTGGTCCCCCCAATTGCCCTCCCCTGCAGGCCTTGTCCCTCCCAATTGCCCTTCCCTGCAGGCCTGGTCCCCCCCAACTGCCCTCCCCTGCAGGCCTTGTTGCCCCCAACTGACCTCCCCTGCAGCCTTGTCCTGCCCAACTGTCCTCCCCTGCAGGCCTGATCACACCCAACTGCCCTCCCCTGCTGACCATCTTGTGTCCACATGGGGGCAGCCATCTTGTGTGTTGGAGTGACGGTCAATTTGCATATCACCTCTTTATAGGACTAGAGGCCCGGTGCACGAAATTCATGCACTGGGGTGTTGTCCCTCAACCCAGCCTGCACCCTCTCCAATCTGGGATCCCTCTCACAATCCAGGACTGCTGGCTCCCAACTGCTCACCTGCCTGCCTGATTGCCCCTAACCGCTTCTGCCTGCCAGCCTGATCACCTCCTAACCACTCCCCTGCCGGCCTGATCGCTTCCAACTGCCCTCCCCTGACGGCCATCTTGTGGCAGCCATTTTATGACCACATAGGGGTGACCATCTTGTGTGAGGGCATAACAGTCAATTTGCAAAAAGAGATGATCATCAAATGCATGAAAATGTATGTTCAGGCTAGTCACAGGATTATCTACACCAATAAGGGTAATATGCAAATTAACTGTCACTCCGCACCAAAGGTGGCGGCGCCCATAGCCATAAAGATGGCAGCGCCAGCTGGAGCCACGGAGCCGGTGGAGCAGGCAGGAGGCTTGGCTTGGGTGGTGGCCATGGAACCGGATGGAGAGGGCAGGAGGATTGGCTTCCTTCATCGCCTTCCTCCCAAGCCAAGTCTCCCTGGGGCAACGAAGGAAGCCAAGCCTCCCGCACGCCTGGGCTGGCCACTGAGGGAGACATGCGGGGAGTGAGCGAGGTTCCCTATCTGGGGGTTCCAAATCCGCAGTTGGTTCCTTTCACCACTGACTAGAGATATACAGGGTGTCCCCCCAAAATGTATACACACTTTGAATACCTACTAATTCCAATGGGTTTAAGCATGAAAAGAAACAACAATGGAGTTGTCATCTGTTAAAAGTGCGGGCACAAACTGGCAGTCGGACATTCCCGAGGGGTCTCGAATTGGAGAGGGTGCAGTCCCCCCCCCCCCCCCCCCCGCCAAAGAATTTTGTGCACCGGGCCTCTAGTTGTCTATAATAGTAAAAAAAAAATGGGAACCAATCCAAATGTTTATCTCAAGAATATAATTAAATAAAGTATGATATAGTCATATAATTAAATAATGTGGAGTCATTTAAAATAACGTAGAACTGTATTTACTCATATTGAAAACTGCTCAAGGCTAATTAGGAAAAAAACAGTATAAAAATCTATTATATAATCCCATTTTTACTTAAGTAAAACATGAATATAGATATATGTGTATTTATATACCTGTTGGTTTTATCTCTAGCTATATTTACAAATGGCTTTTGTTTCCTTTTAAGACTTAGTTACCTTTTGGAATGAGAACTTAAGCTTCCATAGTTATAAAAAAAATAAAGGCATTTAAAAACTTTACATTAAATTGAACTAACAAGCTCTGGGGGATGAGGGAAGGCAGGTAAGTGAAGGGACTGAGCAAAGAAGAAAAAAAAAAGAGAAAGAACTCGAACTCATGAACACAGACAATAGTAGTGATTGCATGGGAGGAGGTGGAAGAGGGTATGGGGGGATAAATGGTGATAGAAAAAAATTAAATTAATTTTTTTTAAATGTTCATTACATTGACTTTATGCATAAATTTACATCCATTCATTCAAGTCATATTTATCAAGTACCTATGAACCAAGTACTATGGACACATGGGTAAACAAGATGGTACCTGTCCTCATGATGCTTGCTTACAGTCTATTCAGAAAACAAACACAGATCATTATAATCATTACCTCATTTGCTTCAGTCTGTTGCTGTTCCTTCTTTTTTCTTCTTTTCTCTCTCTTTTTCTCATTTGCAGTTGATTTGCTTGTTTGAGACTTTCCAGGAGTCCTACCTTTGCCTTTTCCAGGCTCAGAATCAGAGCCACTACCACTATCCACTTGCAACAGGGCAAAACGAGAAGCAGTAGTGGGAACAGAACTAAGAACTGCTGAGGCCATTGTAAATATTTTTCTTTAAAAATACCTCTGTCAAGAATAATTCCTGTGGAGGGAGAAAAGAAGACAGGTGAGTAAAATTTATTAAAGATTCTACAGTAATAAAAAATTATTATATTTATTTATTTATTTATTTATTTATTTATTTCTCCAGACACGGGACTTAGTAATATTTGGATTCATACCAACAGTCCTATGAGCAATAGCATACTTTTTAACTTAAAAACAACATAAAATTGTATAATAGAAAATGGAATAATGATATGAGATTTCAGACTAATGCAAGACTACCATCAATATAATGTATTCATTTTTCCATATATAGTTTTCAAAAATTCATGGTTTTCTTTTCTTTTAAATATACTGCTAAAATATATACATAACCTGGCTGGTGTGGCTCAGTGTCAACCTATGAACCAGGTGGTCAGGGTTTGATTTCCAGTCAGGGCACATGCCCAGGTTTTAGGCTTTATCCCTAGCAGGCATTGTGCAGGAGGCAGCCAATTGATGATTACCTCTCATCATTAATGTTTCTATCTCACTCCCTCCCTCTCCCTCTAAAATCAATAAAAACATATTTAAAAATAATAATTATATAAATACGTATTTATGGAAAACATCCTACATCAATAGTTTAAAACAGAAAAGTATATGTTTATCCCCAACTTCCAAAACAAAAAAAGTAGAAAAAGAACAATCTTATATACAAAATGCTACCTTAAGTTTGATCCTAGTGACTAGTCCTAAGTCAAAAACTGAGAGCAAAATAGAGAACTTAAATTCCTGCAAAGAAAACTTTTCAAAATCACCCTCCACATTATCTTTTAGTTCATACATAGCCTCAGTGCACCCTACCAGCCTCAAAGCCCCACCTGGCACCCCCACCTTGGCCTGGCGCCGCCCCCTCACGTGCTCCACCATCCTGCCGAAGTCCCACTCTTGTCGGGGCCCATCGGGCTGGCAGCACCTCCACTGCCACCTGCTGCCACAAACCACGTCGCCTACACCCCCCATATTCCGCGCTGCCCCCTGGTGGTCAGCACATGTCATAGCGAGCAGTCAAACTCCCAGTATCCCAGTGGAAGGACTGTTTGAGGGGACAATTTGCGTATTAGGCTTTTATTATATAGGATATATAGGATTCTCCTGCTAAATGCAGGCATGACCATGTGACTGACTTTGGCCAGTGAAACATAAGCTTTAAAAAGCTTTAAAATAATTTTTCTTCAGAACATGGTTCACCATGTTAGCTTTTCTCTGCTTCTATGATTGTGGAAGCACATGTTGAGACAGAGTATTCATCAGTCAGATCTGATGGAGTCTGAAACCACAATGAACAAAGTCTTCTTACTAATCTGTGATGGATACAGGGTAGAGCAAAAGTAGGTTTACAGTTGTATGTGAAACACAGTTTATTCTTATATTATTATTAACTAGAGGCCTGTTGCACAAAGAGATTCATGCAATAGGCCTTCCCTTCCCTTGGCTGCTGGCACCAGTTTTCCTCTGGCACCCGGGACCCAGGCCTTCGCTCTGGCTGGGCTCCGGTCAGAGCCCCCACCCAGCCGTGAGGCCTCGCTGCTCAGCCGGCTTTGGGTACGTTTGGCTTCACTCCACCGCTTGGAGCCTACGTATGCAAATTAACCGCCATCTTTTTTGGCAGTTAATTTGCATATTGCCCTGATTAGCCAATGGGAAGCGTAGCAAAGGTATGGTCAATTACCCTTTTGTCTTTTATTAGATAGGATTATTGTACTATTTTCCATAAAAACTGTAAACCTACTTTTGCCCCACCCTGTATTTAGCTTGAGCAAGAAAGGAACTTTACTTCTTTAAATATCTGAGATTTTCAAGTTGTTCTTGCAGTGTAACATAGCCTTACCATAACTGGTTATCTTGCACAAATAAATTTCTTTCCCAATTTAAGACTTGTATCAAAACTGTAATTTCATATTTGGATTGTTCTGCATTAGGTAAATGTTAACAGATGTCTGTTCAAAAAACCTCTCCTAAGTCCATAG
The DNA here is from genome assembly GCF_000412655.1 of Myotis brandtii. NCBI lineage: Eukaryota > Metazoa > Chordata > Mammalia > Chiroptera > Vespertilionidae > Myotis > Myotis brandtii. Next base: position 2,375,039 of record NW_005360124.1, on the reverse strand, counting down.
AAATTTTCTTTCTGTAGCATAGGGCAGAGCTTTCTTACCAGTGTATCCTCAGATAAAGTTTCCCTTTGTCATTGGGGCAGCCAAGAAAACCCTGGAGAGTGAAGAGACTCTGGGCCAGTCACCACCAGATGTAAGCAACCCTATTTGATGCTCCAGAGGACAACTCATGCATATGTTACTCTGTAGGTATTTCTCAACTGTGACAAGGGAAGTGCGCAAGCCCCTTGAAATCTATTTCATCAGACAGCTGCAGAATGCACTGTTGCCCATTATGGTAGAGACAGTTTTTGGAACTGTTAGAAGAGTTTGTATTCTTTAGGTGCCCCAAACACAAGGTATGCAGTATAGGAAGCAGCAACTGCTGTCAGGGGTAGGGAAGCACAAAACTCTTAGTGAGCAAGGTTCCAAACAATGGCCTGAAATCTCTACTTTCACAAATAGAAGATCTTTCCCTCCACTTGCCAGTGACATGCCTTTTTAGTGGCATAAAAACTAGCTGCAAAGTGACTGCTCAAACAGTGTATATGCTTTCTGCAAACTAGAACTTCATCATTATTTTAAACACAAGTCCAGTGGGATTTGAATTCCTTTCATAATATCACAAGAAATTTTATATTATTAAATTTTGATAAGAAAAGATTTTAGGTTCTTTAAAAATAATTTCAACTGTTATAAACTACTGAATGGTTATAAAACAAAAATGATTTGTTTTTATTACCTACTCATCCAAACAAAATTTCAATGGAAACTCAAGCTGAAGAAAACATCAATTAAAAGTCTGGATCAGGGCCCCAGCCAGGTGGCTCAGTTGGTTGGAGCATCATTCTGTACACCAAAAAGGTTGCAGTTTGCCTGACCAGTGTGGCTCAGTGGTTGAGCACTGACCTATGAAATAGGAGTTCCCGATTCGATTCTTCTGGTTCCAGGCTTCGTCCCCAGGGGGGGGGG
>NW_005360124.1:2366720-2373992 GCF_000412655.1 Myotis brandtii | reverse complement strand
ACACACACACACACACACACACACACACACATATTCATATATATTTTTTAAAAAGGTTTCAGGTTTGATTCTCAGTCAGGACACATACCTAGGTTGTGGGTTTAACCCCTGGTAGGGGCCCTTACGAGAGGCAACCAATCGGTGTTTCTCTCTCTCTCTCTCTCTCTCTCTCTCTCTCTTTCCCTTCCTCGCTTTAAAATCAAGAAACATATCCTCAGGTGAGGATTTTTTAAAAAGTCTAGATCAGGAATTGCATATTCTTATTTCATGGATAAATTTTACTTAAAAACTTACGTTCACGGAAGCAAGTACAATTTTCTCATTGAAAACTCTGATATGATTCTGAAGTTTTTAATAAATTCAACATTTAGTATTTTCCTAATATACTTTGTTTTACCTATCCGAATCATATACTGTAAAAAAATGCAACACATTTATTCTCCACCCAGTTCTATGTAGACATTGTAGATCTCCCAGTTTGGGGACAATGGTATACCTATGGTCCTTTACATTAGTAATGCAGAAGTCAAACAGCAGAAAAGCACTAGACAAGAATGCTGACCTGAAGCAAGAATACCTGAGCAAACTCAACCTGCTGCTTACTGTGAGCCCCTGAACCACTTACTTGATCAGTGTTTTCTCATCTGTGAAACAAACAAGAATGCCCAGCTCACTGAGTTAAGATTAAATATGTTAATGGACTTTACATACAATAACAGAACAGTAGTCAGTACAGAACCACTCAAATATAAACATCTACTGGTATTCTTACTATAATTAATTGAAATATATCTTGAGGTCCTACGAGGCAAAGGAAAATTGGCACAAACTATTTAAAAATTTGGCTAAGCATGTCTGACTCCACTGCAAAAATGTTTCGAAATTTAAATCAACACCATTCTAAAAGCTAACTAAGGCTTTAATCTTTGAAATGAAAGGAAAAAGTTGTTAGGCATTGAGAAGTAATTGTTGAGCAGTGAGCCACTGAAAAGGGTCAAAGACCTAATGATTATACCTAATATACTACGGAAGGAAAACATCAGTCTACTCAAAACCCAAGAATCACAGTAGGGTCCATGTCTTAAACAGTAGGCATACAGTAGACAAACAATAAATGTTAAAATGAATGAAAAATAATAATAAAAGACAGAAAGACAAAGTGAAAAGAAAACATTAGAATACTGTTAAACTGAGAAAAGAATGATATTCAAAAGACAAAATAATTATTTTCCTGAGGAAGCAGCTACCTATGCTATACTACCTCAGCAATCCACGTATTAAAATAAAAGAGATTAACCAAAGAACTTATATGCATATATGCATAACCCATGGACACAAACACTAGTGTGGTGAAGGACTGGGGGGGGGGGGTGTCAACGAGAGAAAAAAAGAAAACATCTATAATATTTTCAACAATAGAGATACATTTTTTAAAATAAAAAATGATAATTGATAAAATACTCTTAGTTTATGAAAGGGTAAAATGAAAAGGGGGAAATGCTCACCTATAATGATCCCTTGCTTGGTCAGCAGTAGGAGTGCAAAAAAGATAGTGGCAGCCACTTGCACTATACTTTAGATAACAGTAAATATTAAAGAACAGCTCTAGGTAGCAGCTGAGAGAATAGGAGATGGGTCAACTGGAAGGACTCAATCATCTGTGCTACAAGCTGCACATGATATATAGCCAACACATTGTCTACCTCAATAGCCATTAGAGAAATCTACATACCAGGTCAAAAGGTACACTAACCAGTACCTCAGAAGTGAAAGAGGGAGAAATTTAAATTTTAAATTAAAAAGGGAATGAAAACATAAAAATAATCCCTAATCTGTAAATGTGCATTATGTATTTACATACCAAAAACGAAGAAAATGCATGGGACTACTCATGCTTGTTTTTCTTTTGACAGTTTTCACTATTTCCCCAAGTATTCTCTAATGACCATATTTCTTCTATAAGAAAAATATCTCACACAGACAGTAGGGAAGTGAGGGCATGTGCTAGAACAGTGATTCTCAACCTTCCTAATGCCGTAACCCTTTAATACAGTTCCTCATGTTGTGGTGACCCCCAACCATAAAATTATTTTCATTGCTACTTCATAACTGTAATTTTGCTACTGCTATGAATCGTAATGTAAATATCTGATATACAGGATGTATTTTCATTGTTACAAATTGAATATAATTAAAGCATAGTGATTAATCGCAAAAACAATATGTAATTACATATGTGTTTTCCGATGGTCTTAGGCGACCCCTGTGAGAGGGTCGTTCGACCCCCAAAGGGGTCGCAACCCACAGGTTATACTTTAAATAATAAAGAATTTAAATTTTTTTAAAAAGAAAAATATCTCATCTTGAAAAGGGAAAATGATCATTTATACCCAAATTCAAAAAAGTAAACTGATGTAATCAATGTAATATTGATTTTTCTGCCCTGTGTCAAACTTAGAAAGGGCAACTGCAGGTCAGAACTGACAACGAGATGCCTTTGGTCCTTAATGTTAGTGAGGCAGAGGACAAATGACAGACAGCAACTGTCAAAGACTGATTAATGTTGCATGTTTTTGGAGAACATTACCTTCATTAACAAATTTTTCCAAATTTGCAAAAAATATATTATCAATCCAAGAATTCATTCTTTTAACTACTGAAGAGAAAAGGAAATAAATAGGCAGACTATGACATCAGGATTTTTAAATATAATTCAGGGTATGGCTAGGGTTAATATTCCTTCAATCTTGTGTCCTAAAACTCTTGACCTCCATCTCTGGTCTTATTTAAGAGACAATAGGATAAATAGATTCAAATAGAGCTCTTTCTCTTCCCCTACTATTTTCCCTTTCTCTCTCTCACAGTTTTTAATATCTCTGCATTTATATACATTTAAATGATATAGATTTAATTAAGGTATACAATGCAAAAAGTGAAGTATAGTGGAGATCCCCTAAACTACCTACATTGGTCAGTCTCTGGATGTGGTAGCTAGTGCTATATATTAAACATTTACATAATACTGAAATACTACACAAATTAGATTTTTAGTCCAGAAATCTACTTATTATTTCTTATGTTTCCCCTCTTCCCTTTTAGTCTCCTTTTAAAAATAATTTAAAGGCTGCCCTAGCTAGTTTGGCTCAGCGGATAGAGCACTGACCTGCGGACTGAAGGGTTCCAGGTTTGATTCTGGTCAAGGGCACATGCCTGGTTGCAGGCTCTATCCCCAGTAGGGGGCGTGCAGGAGGCAACCAATCAATGATTCTCTCATCACTGTTTTTCTTTTTTTAATATATTTTTATTGATTTCAGAGAGGAAGGGAGAGGGAGAGAGAGATAGAAACATCAATAATGAGAGAAAGCCCTAACCGGTTTGGCTCGGTAGATAGAGTGTCGGCCTGCGGACTGAAAGGTCCCAGGTTCAATTCCGGTCAAGGGCATGTTCCTTGGTTGCGGGCACATCCCCAGTGGGAGGTGTGCAGGAGGCAGCTGATCGATGTTTCTCTCTCATGGATGTTTCTAGCTCTCTATCCCTCTCCTTTCTCTCTGTAAAAAGTCAATAAAATTTATTTAAAAAAAATAATAATAATAATGAAAGAGAATCATTGATTGGCTGCCTCCTGCCCACCCCTAACTGGGGATCCAGCCCGCACCCAGGCATGTGCCCTTGACCTGAATCAAACCAGGGACCCTTCAGTCCCCAGTCCAATGCTCTATCCACTGAGCCAAACCAGCTAGGGCATGATGTTTCTCTCTCTCTCTCTCTCTCTCTTTCTCTCTTTCTCTCTCTCTCTCTCTCCCCCTCTCCCTTCCTCTTTGAAATCAATAAAAATATTTTAAAGAATAAAATAAAAATAATTTAAAGGCTAATTCAGTTGAAGACAAAATTCACAAGATAAATTAAAAAATAAATGGTTCAGGTCAAAATGCACAAAAAACAAGTTTATAAATATGCAGGTAGCTCATCACATATAAATATTTAATAATTTCTTAATTACTACCATTAGTAAAAACTATTAATTCCACTATACTTGACATAGCAGCAATATCAAATTATAGGGAAGTCTCCATTTTATATATATTCAATACACCAATTACTTAACTTAGTAATTATAGCATGTGTTAGGGCTTTTTATAACAATTATCCTTCCTCAGATTTTGCTCCAGCAAAACTACCTAAAATTTCCTGGTTACATATTCAGTTTTACTTGTTCGTATCTTTACGGTATTCCTTTTGCCTAAAATGCTCTCCATCTCTTCCACTTAAAACTTGTATTCATTGTTCAAAATCTGCTCAGTTGCTAGCATCTCTATATTTTCTTTGACCGGCCCCTCAAATTAATCATCCCATCCTCTGTAGTATTTCTGTATTTTACGCTTACTTTTATTAAAATTATGCTTGCCAGCTGGCATGGCTCAGTGGCTGAGCATTGACCTATGAACCAGGAGGTCATGGTTTGGTTCTTGGTCAGGGCACATGCCCAAGTTGTGGGCTCTATATCCCCAAATGTGGGGTGTGCAGGAGGCAGCACATCAATGATTCTCATCACTGATGTTTCCATCTTTCTCTCCCTCTCCCTTCTTCTCTGATATAAATAAAAATATATTAAAATTTTTTAAAGATTATGCTTATTGTTGTGCCTAGCCCCCTACAACCCTGATTTCAACATCCTAACAAAAACCACAGGACCTAGCACACAAAAAATCAATTTATTAAATTTGAATTTGTTTTCTTTTTTTTTTCTTCAAATCTTTATTGTTGCAGATATTACAGATACCCCCTTTTTTCCCCCTATTGCCCCTCTCTACCTAGTCCTCCCCCCCCACAGGCCTTCACCACCTACTTGATCTGTGTCCATAGGTAATGTATATATACGTATAAATTCTTTGGTTAATCTCTTCCCACCCCACCTCCTCTCTTCTCTCTGAGATTCATAAGTCTGTTCCATGTTTCCATGCCTCTGGTTCTATTTATCATCAGTTTATTTTGTTCATTAGATTCCTTGTTTGTTTATTTTGATTTTTAGATTCAATTGTTGATAGATATGTATTTATTGCCATTTTATTGTTCACATTTTTTTATCTTTTTCCTTCTTCTTAAAGAAGACCCAAAACTTACATTCCCCCAATACAAGGCTACATATGCATTGAAAGATGTGTTCTAAAGTAGAATGGATAGGAAAAGAAAATGCAAAATGCTCTATAGATAATCCCCAATTCCATAATGCAAATGTGAATTTAAGATTATTAGCAGTTCAAAGTTGTTTCAATTTAAGTGCCAATCTACCAACTTATCATCACCACAACTAATTTTGTTTAAGACACTTATTTGTTTAGGAAAACAAAACTGGTTTTAAAGTGTTGATTAAAAAGAATTAGGATATATGAGGTGCTTAAAATAAACTATTTCTAAAAAATGAATAGCCTAAACTGCAAGCAGCAGGATCTCAAAATGATTGGTACAGCTGGTCTCTGCTGAGGTTCTGAAGACCACTGCCACTATGACCTCATCCCTCACTATGACCTCTCTAGGGACAAGATGGACAATAGCTGTGGTCATACCTCAATTAGGGCCCTTCAAAACCGACATATGTGCAAAACCCTCAGTCAAGGATAATCATATTTATTCATTTTTATAAAATAAATGACAATCATCTTCCATGAACACTATCAACCAGTTAGTCTGATTGGTGTGGCCTCATTGAACTATAACTTACATTTTTAAAAAACATCACAAAATGAAATGGGATTGGGCATCAATGATTTAACACCTGGTGAAATTTAAAATTTGTATTATTTCATGTTCTGTTCCTCAAATAACACAACTGAACAATATCTTGCACTTTAGCTTCTTGTAAATTAAGATTCACAACCAACAAGTGCCAAATGTGTACCAACACTTTGCTCCCAACACAATTGGTGTAAACAAACCATGTAAACGTTATGAGTTTGCCTTAAGTTCTATATTTTCTTCATAAATGCTGCCTCCCCTTTCCAATCCACAGCACCTAATTTCTGTGGGCTGAAAAATCTAAGCAAAAAGTACAAACAGCCCTAACCGGTTTGGCTCAGTGGATAGAGCCTTGGCCTGCGGACTGAAGGGTCCCCGGTTCGATTCCGGTCAAGGGCATGTACCTTGGTTGCGGGCACATCCCCAGTAGGGAGTGTGCAGGAGGCGGCTGATCGATGTTTCTCTCTCATCGATGTTCCTAACTCTCTATCCCTCTCCCTTCCTCTCTGTAAAAAAATCAGTAAAATATATTTTTTAAAAATATGCTTTAAAAAGTACAAACAGATACTGAGGACCTAAGGGATTCTCCCATCGATAAAGCACATGTATTTTCATTTGCCTCAGTGTTCTTTTGGTCAACTTGCAGGTTCTCGCTTTTAGTCTATCGAGTGAAGCCACTGTTTGGTATCTTATAAATAAGTCTGTTGTAACCATTTATGACAAGTAAGAATATCTTCCATTGATTAGGATTTGATTAATACCAACTACGGTATTATAAACCTATTGAGGGGGGGAAAAAACACACCCTATACTTCCAAAGTTTAAAGATTGTTTAATACCTTAATTTACCATAAAGTTTCTCCAATATTCTTAGAGCTGCAAGTCAAACTTATTAAACTGACGACTCAGGTTAAAAATCACAAACGTAGTTACTACCTAAACAGACAATACTGACCGGCAGAGAAAATTTTTCACTGGCTTTTCAGTACAAGAGAAATTAGTGCTTCCAATGGAAGCCATAGCACCTACTCAATTGTAAAATCTAACTAAAAAATTAAAAAATCTAAAAGAAGCTGGAAAGAGAAGGCAATTCAATAGGCCCATTTTGTCACTCCTGTTCAATATCTACTAAGCACCCTAAATTCTAGCCATTTCACAAAATCCTGAGAGAATGCTGGTTCCAAACAATAACTGCGAAATAATAATAATAATAATAATAATAATAATAAATGTGTAACAACCCCACAGCCCGCTCCTGCGCTCTCCCACAGCGAGCGGCGAGGAGGCGGCGCGCTCTCCCCGAGAGTAACTCACGAGGTACCTCGCTCATGAATGAAGCCAAATTCACCGCGGGCCACGGGCCGGGGCTCCCAAACTTCTCCGCACAAAGTACGTAGAAAGAGACAGGGCTGGGCGAGACCCAACTCAAGCGAAGAAGCGGCTTCAAAACCTGAAAGGCAGAAAACGGCGAGTTGAGGTCGTCGCTCTAGAAATTTCCGAGCGCCAGGATCCCGGGGAGGGAGCGCGATGCCCGGCGGG
>NW_005360124.1:2364028-2365696 GCF_000412655.1 Myotis brandtii | reverse complement strand
AGGGGCCGCGGCACCTGGGGGCCCGGTTCCCCGCCGCTCGGGTCTCGCTGTTCAGGGAGTGAAGGGGGATGGTCCCGCACGCCCGGCTGTGAATGGCGAGGCTGCGTCGGGTCCCCGTGAGGAAAATAGCGGACATGGCTGGTTTCTCCGTGGAGTTAACAAAGCGCTTCCACGCTCTCTCCCTTGGTGCTCTGTCAGGTAGCAATGTCCTCATTTTACAAGCCGAATGACGTGACTCACCCAAAGCCTCAAACTAATCAATGGAAAAGCCGGAATTTGAAGCTGTGCTGCCTTCAAAATTCCGGAGGGCTTACCGTTGCATCACATTATCTCCCTAAGTCACTAATGGGAGACACACACGCCCCTATAGGTAAGATGCTGCAGGGGTAGCGGGGGCAGTTGAAGCTGCCATCCTTTCCTTCAGAGAGTAAGGAATAAAACAAAGATGAAACCCATAAAAGACACACCATGAGAGAAAAATACAGAGTACTGCGGAAGATGAAAGAACTGCTCACTGCCCGCCGGGTATCCGGGAAGAAAGGCAGCGTGGAGAAGGCTGTGAGATCCACGGGGAAGGAGATGAGGAGGGTTCTACAGCGAGAAGGGGTAGCTGGAGCACTTATGAAGGTGACTTAGTGAACGTGTTCAGGAAAAAGCAAACGGGAAGACTAGGGCATGTGGAGAAGTGGCAGAGACCAGGAGAATGGGGCCTGAGGTGGCAAGTAGATGAATTTGTATCGAATTCTGTATTTTTAGTCTTTGCGCTTTCAAAGTTTGGGGGAAGAAAAGTTCAGCTTTTCTTTGATCCGTGAATGTATACAAAAACTAGAGGCCCAGTGCACGGGTAGGGTTCCTAGGCCTGGCCTTCGATCAGGGCCCATTGAGGCCTTCCTTCGTTCCGCTTCCCCCTGGTGGTCAGCACACGTCCTGGTGAGCCATCGAACTCCTGGTCTCCTGGTCAAACTCCCGAGGGGACACTTTGCATATTAGCCTTTTATATAGATTAGAGGAGGGCCCCGCCAGTGTGGCTCGGTGGTTGAGCGTGGACCTGTGAACCAGGACCTCACAGCCAGGGCGTATGCCTGGGTCTCAGGCTCAGATCCCCAGTAGGGGGTGTAGGAGGCAACTGATCAATGATTCTCTTTAATCATTGATGTCTCTCTCTCTCTCTCTTCCCCCCCCCCTCTCTGAAATCAATAAAAATACATACATTTTTTTAAATTAGAGGTGGGAAAACTGCCAGGTAAATCTGCAGTAAGCCAGGTGAAAAGTAATGATGAGTCTGAACTAAAAGCTCAGGAGGAACTTAAAAGAGCATAGTTTAAAGATGACATGGAAGCAGAATCTACAGGATTTAGCAATTAAATGGATTTACAGCAAGAGGGGATGGCATGAAAACATATATGAAGAAGAAAGAAAAATCAAGATAGTGAAGAGGTTTTGACTTTGTAGATAATCATAGAAAAGAGATAGGAGTAAAAATTGCTTTATATATTATTATTTTTTAATTAAATCTTCATTGTTGAAAGTATTAACATATGTCCCCTCTTTTCCCCCATTGCCCTCTCCTACCCTCCCGCACTGCCAGCCCCAGGCCTTCACCACCCTTATTGTCTTGTCCAAAGAACTTGTGCTTACAAGTTCTTTGATCTCTTCCCACCCACTCAT
>NW_005360124.1:2354501-2363997 GCF_000412655.1 Myotis brandtii | reverse complement strand
TTCTATGTTTCTATGTCTCTGGATCTATTTTGTTCATTTAGATTTGGCCATTTTAAAGGTTTGAAAGTCAGCCAGATAGAGGTGGACACTAAGAAGTTAAATAAAAAGGTTTTAAAATATGGGAAAGAGACACCTGGCCGGCATGGTTCAGTGGTTGAGTGTGGACCTATGAACCAGGAGGTCAAGGTTTGATTCCCCGTCAGGGCACATGCCAGGGTTGTGGGTTCGATCCCCAGTAGAGGGTATGCAGGAGGCAGCCAATCAGTGATTCTCTCTCATCATCGATGTTTCTATCCCTCTCTCCCTCTTCCTTCCTCTCTGAAATAAAAAAAAAAATATGTGTGTGCATATATATATGAAAGAGGATTGAACTAGAAAATAGGGAAGTTATCAGCCTACAGTTATATCACTGTGACAAAAAGAATAAAACGAAGGGCAGAATCTTAGAGAACATCCTCTTTAGAACCTGGTTACATAGCCCAGAGGCAATAGCATCACCAGGGAGTTTGTTAGAAATCTCAGCCTTCCCCACCCCAGACTTGCTGAATCTTAACAAGAACCCCAAGTGATTTGTATCACATTAAAGTTTGAGAAGTTCTGACCTAGATGAGAGAAGCCAGTGTCAACAACAAATAAGTTTTTTTTAAAGGGGGGATCTAATCTAGATGAGAAGCCAGCAAAGAAAGAGGGAAGAGAACTAAGATAATGCAAAATCTCCAAATCAAGGTAAATTGGCCATTCACAAAGGCAGGGGAAGGAAGGAGTTTCCTTCCACAGAGATTGAAAAGTGCAAGAAAGGAAGGTATGTTTCAATTTTGTGATTAAGTGTGTAGTTACTAGGACCATGTTCTAATTGAAAGCTTGGAAACTGCCCCTTTGTGATCAGGGACAGCCTAGAAATCTAATCCCCTCCCCGCTCCATGCTCACCTATATAGGACATATTGAAGTAGGTTTGTGGATTTGATAGCAGAACAAAGTAGTTCTTTTTTAGTTATTTATATTTTCTCGGCGAAATAGCAAGATCATTTTGGCAGATCGCTAATTGTCCATCACAATTTATTCTCCTTCCTGGGCACACAGTCTTTTTTGTTTGTTTGTTTGTTTGTTTGTTTGTGTGTGTTTTCAGCCTCTCTTTCAGTTAGGTATGGTCAAGCTTTAAGTTGTTGCTAGTGAAATGTGAACAGAAATGATGTCTGCCATTGCCAGGCCAGTGTGCCTCCTTCATGCATTTTTTTTTTCTTTCTGCCAGATGGATTATGCAGGTGACTACAAACTGCCCAGATTGACAGAGCCACAAGAAAGAAGGTGCCTGGATGAAGGAGAGCTGCCCTCTGACCTGGAACACTCATTCTGGATTATTATGTGAGCAAGATATAAATTTAGAGAATGAGCTGAAAACATAAGAGATGGGTTGGAGAGCCGGAGGCTTGAAATTAAAATTAGAAGAGGGGCTGTAGTTATCAGTAATGTCAAGGTGTAGGAAATGATTGTGAAAGTAGGAAGCTGCAATTAGCAGGGGGCACAAATCATCTGCAGAGTGGTAGTCAAGGAACTGAGAGGCAGGAAGGGGTATCACAAAGAATTATCCACTGGAGTTAGAGTAGCCTTGGAGTGGTGAATAGCCTTGGAGGGAGTGATAATGAGTCTGGTACTAAAATCTTCAAAGAATGAGGGGTTAAATGATCTGAATTAGGGCGTTCAAGGCCATCAGTAACTTAATATGTTCCACTCTTTGATGATAAGAGTTTTCATTTAAACAGGCACTTTAAAGTTTTATTGTACTAATGTGGGGTTTCTAATTGCTTCTCTTTGACCTCTCAGATTGCAGATGGTAACTGCTTTCTTTAAGAGGAAGTACCCATATGTCTGTATTATAAAACAAACACATGCCAGGCTTCCCAGTTTAAATGACTATGCTTTAAAATGTGTCATAGACTACTCTGTTCTACCTCCAACGATTACCTTCAAAAAATGTGTCAAAAGTGATGCTAGCTTTGCCACATCAAATGATGTCTGGTAAATGTTCAAAATCTACATGAAAACTTTAGATATAACTTAATAAACAGGGATTGACTAGAAACCTGACATTAAAAATAATAAGATTACCTGTAGTTTAGAAAATGATGTATCATATTGTATAAAGAGACTCTGATGTCAGACTGCAAGGGGTTGAATCAAAGCACCTATCCTATGGGGTTATGGTGCGGATAAAATGTAATATTTATCATACATATAAGCACTTAAAGACTGCTTAGCACATACGCCCTGGCCAGTGTGACATAGTTGATTAAAGATTATCCTGTGTACTGTAAGGTCACCGGTTCAATTCCTGGTCAGGGCATATACCCAGGTTTCAGGTTCAGTCCCTGATTAAGGCGCATATAGGAGGCAACCGATCCATGTTTCTCTCTCCCTCTCCCTTCCTCTCTCTCTAAAAATGAATGAAAAACATATTTAAAATTTTTTTTAAAGACTGCTTAGCACATATAAGCACTCAATAGAGTTAGCTATAGTTATTCTGTTGTTGTACTTATTCTTATGGAATTGCCTATAAGTATACTTGGACTTTTCCTACTTAAAAAATATGTTAATTTCATTACATCTATAATGTTAGGACCTAAAAGTAAGGAGACTTCTGGTTAAACATGGTGCATTGAACACACATTTTTCTCCACTCCAGATACCTCACTAAAATGACAGTGAAGGAATAAAAAGGTATAAACACATTAAGACAAAGCAAATAGGAAGAGAGATTTCTGCTGAACAAGGATGTCGACAAAACTTGGGAACATGGAAAGCAGATGGTTGAGTGATAACTGACTTACCCAAACCACGAAAGGGAATACCTAAGCTTTTGGGAGGAGGAAGAGCCAGCCAGGTGAACCTGTTTACATCACAGATCCTGGAAAGGTCTGAAACTGGAACTGCCACACCTCTGAAAGCAGACGTAGAGTGGGTTGCAAACCACAATTCATTATGAAAGTTTTATAAAGAAGTCAGATCCTTCATTCCCTCTAATCCCTACTCCATTCCATGCTGCCTTAACTCAGCAGAGGATGGGAGGGTTCCTCTCTGGAGAGGCAGACTCAGAATTCCCCTGGACATCAGGCAGAGCTGAAGACAGGGGTGACTCTCTCCACAGAAAAGCTGAATTAATCAAGTTGTATATATTGAATTGTAAGCCATAACCCCAGCTTCATTCAGATGCTAGAATGCTGGGATCTTAAGCTTCCTCTTTGGGAAAAAGTAGCTGGTCCAAGAGAAAAGGCCTACAAATATTGACTTTGAGGGTCTTATAATGGAGAATGTGGCTTGTCACCTATCTCTTTATAGTGAAGCCCTGCCCATATCAACAGAGGCTCTAATCAACTATTTATTATCTCATTCTTAAATGTGGGTGTATAGTCAAGGACCACCAGATAGTTGAAGAAATCCTCTTTCTTTCATGAAGGAAGAAAATAGAAATAAGAGAAGAAACCAAGGAAATAGAGCCAATGCAGAGAACAGAAAAAGATGTCAAAATGAAAACAATTCTCAAAAGTTTTAACTCACATATGCTAATGAAGCTACAGGAGAGAAGTACTCCACCAAAATAAGGGTGTAAACTAAGAAACAAACACATAGGGCCTGGTAAACAGGAGCTCTGACAGAAAAAAACAAAAAGAATTCCTGGGCCCTGGCCAGTGTGGCTCAGTTGGTTGGAGCATCATCCCATACACCAAAAGGTGGTGGGTTTGATTCCCAGTCAGGGCACATACCCAGGTTGGAGGTTCGATCCCCTGGGTGCTTACAGAAAGCAACTGATCAATGTTTCTCTCGCACATTGATGTGTCTCTCTCTCTGTCTCTGTCTCTCTGTCTCTCTCTCCCCTGGGATGACAGTGAAGGGAAGTTCCAGGATGACAGCTATGTAGCAGGTCTTTAGAGCAACCAGTTTGTTCTGATAAAGGATCGAGGGCTCTAGAGGGGATGTCTCCAAGGGGAAAAAAAATCAGAACTGATCAATGGCCTGTGTTTGAACCTTATGAACATATAAAGATGAAATGATGATAGGTATAAAGAAAACTAAGCAAACCCAAGAAAGAGGAGATTATAAACTACAGGTACACTGTATGATTGTTTTAAGAACACTTGATGTTGCCTCTCTAGAGGAGAATTATACTTCCCTGCCCTATTGATGACAGACCTGGCAGTGTGAATTGCTGTGGCCAATGAAATAGGGGCACAACTCAGTGTGTCCCTTCCAGGCAGAAGCTTCAGGAGCCATGTCTCTGCCCCTGCCACAAGATGGGCTGCCTCTGGCCATCTGAGTCCTGAGTGAAGACACCATAGAGCAGAACTACAAGCTGACCTGCCACTGGGCATGCAGTGTGAATGACAAGTAAACCTTTATTGTTGCAGTCTGCTGAGGGTTTTGTGGAATTTTGTTAATGTGGCATAATTAACCTCTCCTGACTGATATGATAACATGAGATTTTGTGGACAATACATAATAGACATTAAAATATACATAATAGGTCAACAGAAAACCCAGCAAGATGGCGGCATAGGTAAACACCGCATCAAGTTGTATATATTGAATTGTAAGCCATAACCCCAGCTTCATTCAGATGCTAGAATGCTGGGATCTTAAGCTTCCTCTTTGGGAAAAAGTAGCTGGTCCAAGAGAAAAGGCCTACAAATATTGACTTTGAGGGTCTTATAATGGAGAATGTGGCTTGTCACCTATCTCTTTATAGTGAAGCCCTGCCCATATCAACAGAGGCTCTAATCAACTATTTATTATCTCATTCTTAAATGTGGGTGTATAGTCAAGGACCACCAGATAGTTGAAGAAATCCTCTTTCTTTCATGAAGGAAGAAAATAGAAATAAGAGAAGAAACCAAGGAAATAGAGCCAATGCAGAGAACAGAAAAAGATGTCAAAATGAAAACAATTCTCAAAAGTTTTAACTCACATATGCTAATGAAGCTACAGGAGAGAAGTACTCCACCAAAATAAGGGTGTAAACTAAGAAACAAACACATAGGGCCTGGTAAACAGGAGCTCTGACAGAAAAAAACAAAAAGAATTCCTGGGCCCTGGCCAGTGTGGCTCAGTTGGTTGGAGCATCATCCCATACACCAAAAGGTGGTGGGTTTGATTCCCAGTCAGGGCACATACCCAGGTTGGAGGTTCGATCCCCTGGGTGCTTACAGAAAGCAACTGATCAATGTTTCTCTCGCACATTGATGTGTCTCTCTCTCTGTCTCTGTCTCTCTGTCTCTCTCTCCCCTGGGATGACAGTGAAGGGAAGTTCCAGGATGACAGCTATGTAGCAGGTCTTTAGAGCAACCAGTTTGTTCTGATAAAGGATCGAGGGCTCTAGAGGGGATGTCTCCAAGGGGAAAAAAAATCAGAACTGATCAATGGCCTGTGTTTGAACCTTATGAACATATAAAGATGAAATGATGATAGGTATAAAGAAAACTAAGCAAACCCAAGAAAGAGGAGATTATAAACTACAGGTACACTGTATGATTGTTTTAAGAACACTTGATGTTGCCTCTCTAGAGGAGAATTATACTTCCCTGCCCTATTGATGACAGACCTGGCAGTGTGAATTGCTGTGGCCAATGAAATAGGGGCACAACTCAGTGTGTCCCTTCCAGGCAGAAGCTTCAGGAGCCATGTCTCTGCCCCTGCCACAAGATGGGCTGCCTCTGGCCATCTGAGTCCTGAGTGAAGACACCATAGAGCAGAACTACAAGCTGACCTGCCACTGGGCATGCAGTGTGAATGACAAGTAAACCTTTATTGTTGCAGTCTGCTGAGGGTTTTGTGGAATTTTGTTAATGTGGCATAATTAACCTCTCCTGACTGATATGATAACATGAGATTTTGTGGACAATACATAATAGACATTAAAATATACATAATAAATACTTAATAATGTCACATAAACATATGAGAAATTAGTAAATATAATAAAATGGCTAAAACTGAAAAACTAAGACATGGCAATGGAAACGTGCTCTTTAGAAATGTGGAATTAAGTAGCAGAACAATTTTCCTTTGGTGGACAATACATAATAGACATTAAAATATACATAATAAATACTTAATAATGTCACATAAACATATGAGAAATTAGTAAATGGCATAAAATGGCTAAAACTGAAAAACTAAGACATGGCAATGGAAACGTGCTCTTTAGAAATGTGGAATTAAGTAGCAGAACAACAGTTTTCCTTTGGGAAGCAGTTATCAGTGATGACAGATGGAGCAGGGCCTTCTGTTTATTATGAGCCTTGTAATTATTTGACTCTGAAATCAGATATTGTCACCTTGAAAAAAATTAAAAATTGCATATCTTTAAAAAATTAATGGTGAGAAGGAAAATTATAGTATTGTTCTTAATTCACCAAATTTAATACTGACCATCAATTATTCCACAGTAATACTAAGATGTAGATACTAATACTACTAATACTAAGAAGAATTAATTCTTAATATATAAAATTAACTCCAAGTTGACCCAAGACATAAATATAAGAACTAAAACTATAAAACTCTTAAAAGAAAATATAGATGTAAATCTGCATGATATTAGATTAAGTAATGGTTTCTTAGATATGACAACTAAAGTACAAATCATCAAAAGAAAAAATAAGATTTCATCAAATTTAAAAACTTTCGCAATGCAAAAGACACTATCAAAAAAGTAAAGCCTGGCCACTGTTGCTCAGTGGTTGAGCTTTGACCTATGCACCAGGAAGTTGACCTATGGTTTGATTCCTGGTCAGACACATGCCCAGGTTGTGGGTTTGATTCCCCGTGTGGGGCATGTAGGAGGCAGCTGATCAATGATTCTCTCTCATCATAGATGTCTCATGTCTCTCTCTCTCTCCCTCTCTCTTCCTCTCTGAAATCAATAAAAAAGAAAATATTTTTTTTAAAGTGAAAAGACAACCCACAGGATGGGAGAAAATATTTGCAAATCATATATCTGGTAAGGAACTTGTATTAGACTATATAATGAACTTTTACAACTCAACTTGGACCTGGACAATTAAACTGGCATAATTAGTTCTTTACATATAATTTCCCTCTTTATGGGAGATAGGGAACTTTGTAATAAATCTTACTAAGAGGATCTCAGCACTACTGAAGGTAACTTCTTCCAGAAAAACTGTTATTAGTAGTGTTCCTCTCAGATTTATTTGTTCACAATCCAGTAGAATACTTAGGACTGTAGGTTCTATTACTCTTACAGTCTTCGCTTTCTCTTTGATTTCTTGGCTATACAAGTCATGGATGCTTTGATATAAAGTGACAACTTATTCCTTAATATTGGCAGATATTTGCAAACTAAGGAGAATGAGCTTGTCTCAGGATGCTTATAAAGGAGAGACCACCATGGTAATGTCAGATTTAATTCTATTAATATACTTCTTGTATATAGTAGCTAAGAGAATCAACTGTCAAAGACTGACATTTCTGTTAATTTGATCCCATAACTATACACGTACCAAAAAAATCAACTTACTGTTTTACAATTTCCTTGAGGAGAGAAAAATAAAGTTTTCAATATCTTAGTAATTAACTTATGGAAACCATTCTTTTTGGTTCACAAATGTAATTGTTACTAAAGAAATAAGTAACAAATAGCCAAAAACTGATGGTTAAAAACCCTCTAAAGTCTGCCTGGCATGGCTCAGTGGTTGAACATTGAACAATGAACCAGGAGGTCCTGATTCCATTTGAGGCATATGCCCAGGTTGTGGGCTCAATTCCCCAGTCATGGGCCTGCAGAAGGTAGCCAATTGGTAATTCTCTCTCTCTCATCATTGATGTTTCATCTCTCTCTCCCTCTCCCTTCCTCTCTGAAATTAATAATATATGTGTATTTAAAACCACTAAAACATATTCTTTTTTTTTAAATTTCAGAGTGGGAGAGAGAGAAACATCAATGATGAGAAAGAATAATTGATCAGCTGCCTCCTATTCGCCCCACACTGGGGATGTAGCCCACAACCAGGCATGTGCTCTGACCAGGAATCCAACAGTGACCTTCTGATTCATAGGTCCACACTCAACCACTAAACCATGCCAGCCAGGCATATTCTTTTATTCATAAATCAAAGAAAGTCATAAAGCACTTCTTATGACTAAAAATACTCAGCCAAGTCTTTGAGATATTTTCTTGTGAGAATAGAATTCACATAAGACTTCCCAGAAAAAAAAACTTCCCAGAGAATACTGTTATTTCTATTGTTGCTGACATATAGAACTAAAACTCTAAGAATTTGTTTTAAAGTTTTATGATATATACAAAATAAACAATCACGTATGTACTAAAAAGTTATCTCATTTTGAAACCCAATTCTCTAGAAAACCTACTATATTTATTCCATTATAAATATGATACTTTAGTTTTCAAAGTGCTTTCATGTATTTATTTGATAAAGCAAAAGGCTATTTACCATGTAGTGAAAATAGCAATTTCCTTCCCAATTAATTATTAAATAACTAGAGGCCTGATGCACGAAATTCGTGCAAGGGGCTCCACCCTCGCAGCCCTGACTTCATCCAGAAAGTTGTCGTCCAGAAGGACGTCCAGTCTAATTAGCATATTATGCTTTTATTATTATAGATTACTTTGAGTTGCATTTGAAAACTAAGGTTTTTATTTTAAATGCAAGGAAGTTATTCATAACATTTTTTTTAAAGAAAGGTCTGTTTGGTATTTTAGAAAATATCATTATTTAATGTATTCCATTAAGATTATAACCTGGGTCATTCTGGTCATTTTCCAGTCACCTGGTGACACCTGGTGCTAGCTGGGAAATGGTCCAGGGCAACGTATAGACTTAGTTCAGATGCTTCCCAACACCCAGGTAATGGGAATTTTAAATGGTGATTGACCCCTCAGTATAAAAATACCTTGCCTGGTTCCCACTCTTCCTATCTAGAAAAAAGAAATTATGCTAGAAAGTAACAACAAAAGTTTGGCAATTTTTATACTTATAAAAGAACTAGAGGCCCAGTGCACAAAAATTTGTGCACTCTGGGGGGTCCCTCAGCCCGGCCTGTGCCCTCTTGTAGTCTGGGACCCCTTGGAGGATGTCCACCTGCTGGCTTAGGCCCGCTCCCTGGGGGATCGGGCCCAAGCTGGCAGTCAGACATCCCTCTGGCAGCCCGGGAGCCCTCGGGGGATGTCCACTTGCCAGCGGGGAGCAGGCCTAAGCTGCAGTCTGACACCCTTAGTGCTGCTGAGGAGGCGGGAGAGGCTCCCACCACCACCACCGCTGTACTAGCAACCGTCAGCCTGGCTTGTGGCTGAGCAGAGCTCCCCCTGTGGGAGCGCACTGACCACCAGGAGGCAGCTCCTGCATTGAGCGTCTGCCCCCTGGTGGTCAGTGTGTGTCATAGTGACCAGTCATTCCCAGTCTTTCTGCTGTTAGGGTCAGTTTGCATATTACCCTTTTATTATATAGGATAGAAGCCTGGTGC
>NW_005360124.1:2291364-2353997 GCF_000412655.1 Myotis brandtii | reverse complement strand
CCATCACTGGAGCAACCAAGCCTCCTGCTTGCTCCAGCTCTGTGGCTGCCGGCCGCCATCTTGGTTGGGTTAATTTGCATATAGTCGCTCTGATTGGCTGGTGGGTGTGGCTTAAGGCATAGCAAAGGTACGATCAATTTTCATATTTGTCTTTTATTAGATTACTAGAGGCCCGTTGCAGGAATATTCCTGCAAAAATAGGGCTTCGTGCAGCTGGAAGGGAGCGAAACTTGCTGAGGTGGGCTTCACTCCCGCTTCAAGCCCCTGCAGCTGGTCTTGCCTTCCCGCCCCCATCCACTGCCCCTTATGCTCCCAGCCACAGTGGTTGGGCTTGCCATCCTGATCCCAGTCGCTGGGGCTGGGCTTGTCCTCCTGATCCCAGTCGCTGGGGCTGGGCTTGCCCTCCCACACCCATCTCCTGCGGCTGGGCTTGCCCTCCTGCTCCCATCCCCTGGGGCTGGGCTTGCCCTTCCGATCCCAGTGGCTGGGGCTTGGCTTGCCCTCCCATTCCCAGCCACTGCCCCTCCCCCCCAAGCCGCTGCCCCTTATGCTCCCAGCCACAGTGGTTGGGCTTGCCCTCCCGCTCCCAGCCGCTGCGGCTGGGCTTGCCCTCCCACCTCCCACCTCCCACCTCCGCAGCCCTGGCTCCGTTTCTGTCCTCGGGGCCTCTATTTAGCTCCCTTCTGTACCGCTTGGCCTCCATGTTGTCCTCCGTCTTCGCTCGCAGCTGGTATATGCAAATTAACCGCCATCTTTTAGCTTCTATAATTGAAACATTGTATCTTTTGGAGCTGTTGCTTCAGGAGCTCAGAGCCGGCTGTGGCAGGCGGGGAACCTTGGCTTCCTCCGTCACTGGAGCAAGCAAGCCTCCTGTTCGCTTCAGCTGCCTGGCTGCCGGCCGCCATCTTGGTTGGCAGTTAATTTGCATATCGCCCTAATTAGCCAATGGGAAGCGTGTCGGAGGTACGGTTAATTACCATGTTTGTCTATTATTAGATAGGATAAATCCGTTGAATTCAGCTTAACTCTCCACTCCTTTTCAGGGTGGTTAATAAAATACCACTGCAGGCCACAAATAAAAATAAATAACATCAATTCAGCCTCTCAAGGTAGGCCAATAGCTGCTGGTTTGTAACCATGAATGGAAATGGAAATATTTTATCAAGATATTTTTCAGTAGAAAAAAATCAGGAATACTCTAGCCGAGAGCAAAATTAAGCAAAATAGTTAAGTATCTATAATAATAAAAGTGTAATATGCTAATTAGACCAGACAGCTGAACAACCTTCTGGACGACCTTCCGGACGAAGCCGGGGCTGCGAGGGCAGAGCCCCTTGCACCAATTTCGTGCATCAGGCCTCTAGTTGCTTTATAAAGATAAATCCTGTCAATTAATGCATACAATGTTTGTTTTGGCATGCTTTTTGTGGTTCATCAATGGTAAAATCACTAAAGTCCTATTTACTTTGGTCTATGTTATGGTTGTTGGAATTTATCCAAAACTGTTTATCATTTTCTATTGAATGGTTCCACGTTTTCCTTTTATATTCTGCTTACAGCAGCTTCTTTTCATATAATCCTGAATTAATAGTAATCTCAGGAAGAGGAACCAATATAAAAAACCGGGATGTATATTTCAAATGGCAAAATCAGTACTACCTAAGAGTATTCTTTAGGGTTTAGAAATAGCCAAAGATTGAAGATGTTTCAGCGCTATTGCCAGAGAAAATATATTTGCTCAAAATATTTTTTAAAATTCTTTGCTGATCTATGAAATGCTTTAAAATAAATCTCTTTATCTCTTCTTCTTATCAGAGCTATTTGAATCCTAGAACACTGTGGGGAATGAGGGGTAAGTAAAGCTATAATTTGCCTATAATTTGTTGTTGGTAATTGGAGAGGGTTTGGGGGTCAGAAAAGTAGTTCTTTTAAAAGGCTCCCTCAGATTAAATAACTTCTAACATTGACCATTTTGGACTTGAAAAATTATACTTTGCTTTGTGTGTACTGTAATAAGCTTGAAAACTCAATACAGTATATGAATATTATTTCAAAGTACATTTCATTCTACTTTTTTTTCTTTTGTTCTACTTTAATTACACAAGTATTAACTAATAATAGCTTTAAATTTCCAACAAACATAAATATACATTCTTAAATGTTTTCTACTCTTTTGTTGTGAATGGTTTTGTTCCTTGGGAATATAAAGATCTTGCTCATTATAACAAAATATGTGAGATTGTTGTATTTTTCTTTTAAAGTACTATGGAGATAACTAAGTAGAGCTGTGTGTAATAATTTACCAGAAAAACCTAATTCCTAAGTCTAGTTCAGTATATTTGGGTTTAAGTTACACTGCTAGCATTTCAAATAGTGGCAATTCTCTTAATTCATTGTGGAAATTCCTAGAAAAAAATATAAAAAAGAGGCAAATAAGAGCTATGTAGAATATCAAAAGCCAATATTATGACATCAAGTTTTTCTGAGCTTTCTATAATTTATCTTGTTCTAATTACTTCCATATTGGGGTATTCTTGGGGTCAACATGAAGGTCATTATAAAAATCAAACACTATTCCATTATGTGGTGTCATGTATGCACTGCAATCCAAGAGCAAGGAATGGAAGCACTCATTGCTGGTACAGACAATAAGGGGGGCAGTGTTTGTAGAGAATTTAAAAACACTAAACCTTATGAAAAGTCATCTGCTTTTTATTTTCAGCATCAAGGTAAACAATGACAGTGATAAAATATTCCTTCCTGTTGGGCAGTATCCCACTACTTCACCCTTTGAACACTACTGCCCATATAAGCTCTAAAATACAACATACCCAATGCATTGAAGAAAGATCTTATTCCCACCTTTATTTTCAATTTTGAAAATATAAATGTAGAAGAATGTGTTATCAGTACTAGTGAAGGCAACCCACAGCCTGTAATAACTTATTTTAAACAAATTTTTATTGATTTGAGAGAGAAACATTGACTTGTTCCACTTACTAGGTGTATCAGTTAATAATGCAGATTTTGTAATCAAAGAAAACACAATAATTTTAAGAGAAACATCAAAAGTGCTTTATTCAAAGTAATGTCCATCGCTAGCTACACATTTCCCCCATCTTTCAAGTAATTTGTGGATACCGTCCCAATAGAACTTTTCTTGTTTTGAGGCAAACCATTCAGAGACCCAATTTTCCACTTCTTTGTACGTTTTGAAGTGCTTCTCAGAAAGTGTGTGTGCCATCTATTGGAAAAAGTGGTAATCTGAAGGAGCAAGGTTTGGTGGATACAGCAGGTGGGTTAATACTTCCCAGGCAAGATCTTTTAACGTGTCTTTAACTGTTTTTGAAGTGTGTGATGGTGCATCATCAGGAAGTAAAATTACTTTGCCGTGTCTTCTGGCCCGTTCTGGTCGTTTCATGATCAAAGCATAGTTCAAATTGATTATTTGTTGTCAGTAGAGAACAGTATTTACGGTTTCATCTGGTTTTAGAAGCTCATAATATACCACACCTTCCTGATCCTACCAAACGCAGAGCATTATCTTCTTTCCAAAGCGATTTGGCCTTGCAGTCGATGTTGATGGTTGCCCTGGATCAACCCATGATTTTGTGCGTTTGGGATTCTCAAAATAAATCCATTTTTCATCACCAGTCACAATTCGATGCAAAAAAGACTTTCTTTTGTGCCGTTGAAGCAACATTTTATTGATGACTTTTTGGTTTTCCATTTGTCTTGCGTTCAGTTGATGTGGCAACCATCTTCCTTCCTTTAAAATCTTTCCCATTGCTTGTAAACAATCAGAAATGGTTTGCTGAGCAACGTTTAATCTTTCTGCAAGTTGTTTTTGAGTTTGACATGCATCTTCATCCAATAATGCTTGTAATTTTTGGTCTTCAAACTTTTTCAGTTGACCTGGACATTGTCTTTCACATCGAAATCATCACTTTTAAAGCGTTTAAACCAGCGTTCAGAAGTATCTAGAGATGGAGCATGTTCACCATAAGCTTCCCGAAGTATATGATAACTTTCAGCAGCACTTTTCTTCAAAATAATGAATTAAAACTTCCCGCAAATGCTCTTTTTTTGGCACGAAATTCGACATTTTTAAGCGTAAAAATATCTATGATGTTAACACCTTCAGCAAATTTGACATATGAAGTTTTGAAGCTTGCTATCAATACAACAAAATAGCATACATATCAAGTCGCATATATGTCAACATATGTGTAACTCCATCAATTGAAAAAAATCTGCATTATTAACTGGTACACCTCGTATTTATGCATTCATTTGCTGCTGCTTCTATGTTTCTTGACCAGGGATCAAACCCACAATCTTGGCATATTGGGGACAACACTCTAACCAACTGAGCTAACTGGCCAGAGGTGTAATAACTTTAAATGTAAAATATACATAATGGCCCGGCCAGTGTGACTCAGTGGTTGAGCATTGACTTATGAACCAGGAGGTCATGATTTGATTCCCGGTCACAGCACATGCCCGGGTTATGGGCTTAATCCCCAGAAGGGGGAATGCAGGAGGCAGCTGATCAAAAATTCTCTTTCATCATTGAAGTTTCTATCTCTCTGTCCCTCTTTCTTCCTCTCTGAAATCAATAAAAATATTTTAAAAATAAAATAAAATATACATAATGCATATTTTTAAAAATTCCAGTGAAGTTGAGAGAGGAATTGTAGACATGAGCTTACAGATATTATAGACATTGAACATTCAGATATCAATACTCGAGTGATTTAAAGTCACAAGTATGTGCCTAAGAAAATAATTGAAAGAGCAAAATATGTCACACTTGCATTTAATGCATAAGAATTTGTGTAGGCTATAGAACCACTAAAGATTTGACTCCTGGGCATTTCATTCTAAAACTTAGCATAAGACCTGTTGTTGTGTGTGTGTGTGTGTGTGTGTGTGTGTGTGTGTGTGTGTGTGTGTGTGTGTGTTTTCATATAAGACACCCATTCTTGAATAAGGATTTATCACTTTATTGACCTGGACCAATACAAACAAGCCAATTGGCTAGTGGCAATCAAGTTCACTTAGTGAAGACCATGAGTATTTTAGCTGACACCTTGAACCCTGAGTTCATAAAGATAACAAGAATCATGGGACCGAAAAAGAAAAAGAAAGAAAAAACAATTAGCAAAAGAAAAACATTAAAGCACAAAAGCTCTTCATTGATGTTATTATGCCCATAGTTACCTATACTTATAGAATTCTCCAACACTGTTACCTATAACACTCTGGAGATAGGAAAGGAACTAGTACTTTTTGGATGCAGGCATGTCTTCTTTCAAAGGCTCTGGTATGGGTATGGTGGCGGGGGAGTACCCATAATGAACAACAATAAGAAAACCATAAACATTTTATATACATGCAAAAAGGCAAACACAATGATAAAATGTTTAGACTAAAGAAATCATGTGAAATAAAAAGTAAAACTTACTAGTAATATATGTAAAAAAATAATTTTACTTGCCTTGAGCAGATGCCCTAATTTTTCTTTCCTTTGTGATGGCACTAACTAAACTAAAATGATAAGAGGTTCACTTCCAGAATGTATTATTCAGGATATTATTTATATGTGTGTGTTTGTGTATTTATATAGCATAGAAAGGATATATGTTTAACTGGAGGAAGGAAAAATGTTGGGGTCCAACCCCAGCAGGTCCAGGGGTCCCCAAAGGTGTGGATGGAGTTGGCAAAGAAGGAATGACACGGAGACAGCGTTCAGTTGATCAGCAGCCTAGCCAGGATCTCCAGCCAAGTTCTGTCCTTTATTGTCTTGTTACATCTGTATTTATACCAGTTGATTTTAATCCTATCAATTTCTATTCCAAAGGTTAGGGCGTTTCTTATCTCCATTCCAGGGAGTAAAGATTATGTAGCTTAAGGATGATTGTTTGTAGTTAAAGTGATTAACTACCCGCCTGGCACTTAGTTAAGGGGTTTTATTCCCTCCCTAACTTCAGGGGAAAATCCCTACCTGGGGAAACAACCTTTCTCGGAGAGGTGACCTTGGTTAAAACACATAGCGCCAAGAAGGGGAGCAAACATATTAAGAACAGTATGCCATATACGCCAGGTCCCTTGAAACATATGCTGTTCAGATGTTTCTTCCCTGCAGCGACTGTGTCAAGCAGCAAGGATGGACCAGCTTCTGGCAGAAAAATCTGTACCTCTGCTATTTAGAAGTCAGTTCACATTTGCATTATCAAATCTAATCACTGTTGGTTGGATATAACTTCTTATTTTGAGTTGGCTTTCAGAAAATGTGTTTATATTGCCACAGATAAAACAAATACGTGTCAATTTCTTGGGCAAGCAGGATTCCAGTATCAGAATACATTCTTACATGAATTATTTCTAAGTTATTTAAAATTGGGACCTTCATTAATAAGTATGTATTTATCCTATACATTAAAAGGCTAATATGCAAATTGTCCCTTCGACTAGGAGTTCAACCATGAGTTCAACCAGGGGGTGGGGCTGGCTGGCCAACTGCCCGAGGCCTCTCCCCTAGGCCAGCCCAGCCCGATCAGCCCCAATCAGGGCGGGCCAGCCAGGCCCCACCCGTGCACGAATTCATGCACTGGGCTTCTGCTTAATATATAATTGCTATGCTTTGTTAAGGCACTGGATTTTGCCATTATATATTTACACATTACATAGGATAGACATTAAATATATATCATACAAAACAAAGGCAAAAGAAGGAGACTCACTTAAAACCAGAATCTGACTTCAAATAGTCCGTTAAAAACAAAATTTCCAAGATAGTTTATAATTTCATTGTTTGAAGCAGTTTCTCATTGGGCCAATGTTATAAAACTGTAGTTCATTTCCCAGGTAAGTCCACAGAAGTCTAACCCATAATTTAAGTGAATTTTACTACCATGCTTAAGAGATATATAAAGTATTCACCAATTTAGAAGTTTGTATTGGTTTGGTTTTCTTTTCCTAAAGCTGTGGGACCAGGGGACCCTACTCCCTAGGGGCTAGAAACTAAAAAAAGGAACCACTAAGTCTTTGAGCACAGGGTAATAGTTTGGGTCTTATATAAGATGGTCAGGCTCAACAGCAACAGAGAAAGGGGCAAAAGAAAAAAATAGCAGCACCAGATAAGAAAAAATCGAGTCAGCAAGGAAGTAAGTGACTCATTGAGTAGGGATCTAAAGTAAGGGTGTTTTTGCTACCATCCCACCCAAACATTAATTTAAGAAACAACTTTATTTTAAGTGAAACTTTGGAAAAGTAATAAAAATCACAAATAAGTAACAAAGTAACAAAATATCTCTCTGGTCATTATAAGGGGATATTTTCTGTGATTGAAAAATATAGTGCAAAAGTACAGATTGTATTATGTCGGGCAAATCAGTGTTTAGTTCTTAATTCCAAATGAAGTTATTATATAATAAGGTTTGGACCAAAAAAATATTGAAGAAAATTTTTCATTTACTTACTTACAGCCCCAATGTAGTCTGGCCTGTCTGGGTGCAAAGCCTGACTAAACAGGTTGTAGAGAAAATTCTAAGATGAAGTGCATCATATTATTAGTTAAAGATCCTCTGGCTCGACTTCAAGCTTTATTGGTGTACTAGAGGCCCAGTACACGGATTCCTGCACTGGTGGGGTCCCTCAGCCTGGCCTGCGCCTTTCCCGAAATCCGAAATCCGGGATCCCTCGGGGGATGTCAGACTGCCGGTTTCAGCCCGATAACCTGGCCTGTGGGGATTGGGCGGAAACCGGCAGTCCAACATCCCCCGAGGAATGTAGTAGTGTGTGAAACAGCAAATGGCCAGGGAGGAGTCCGAGCCCAGGCTGGGTGCCGCTCCTGCTCATCCCAGCCCTGCTGTGCCTGCCGCAGCTGCACTCACCAGCTGTGAGCCTGGCATCTGGCGCCCATCAGTCAGCTGTGGGAGTGCACTGACAACCAGGGGGCGTTAAGTGTCTACCTGCCCCCTGGTGGTCAGTGCGCGTCATAGCGACTGGTGGAAGGGTCAACCAGTCACTTAGGGTTTTATATATATAGATTCCATGTGACCAGATATATTTTCCTTGAAATGTTAGAATGCTTTAGTGTTATTCTATTATTGCTTCCCTGTTTCATAGAACTGCACTAATTTCTCCCATTTTTAGTAGCATATGAGAGAGATGTTGAATAGATAGGGCAGGAAAGAAATGAAAACTCGTATTCCATGATATTATCAAACCAATATTATAACATTCTAAATACTATTCCAGAAAAAGAACAGGCCATGTTTAAAGAATCAAGACTGATCACTCAACCTCTGTGGGTTCTAAGGACTATAAATTAACCTTAATCCACAAATCTAACCAGTTGCCAGACTACATTTTGGCACAGGTTTTTAGCTGTGTCAATACATATGCAGTAGGTGACTTTCCCTCTGACATAAGCAATATTTAACTGGATCATTTTAAAATAACAAAAAAATATACTTGTATTTGAAAATAACAGTAACAAACTTATAAGATATAATTAATGCATTATAACATACTTACATAATAATATACTTTTATATTATATAATAATATACATTTAATGGATATACAGTTTATTATTTTACTCTTTGTCTTGTTCTTCAAATATGCCTGGAAAAGAATTTTAGATAAATTTATAGGTGGAAATATTTAAGTGTTCCATTACTTGACAATATTGGAAAATTTCTGTTTGGTTATTATGGAAAAGCAAATTAAAAGTTCTATGAATAACTACCTAAGTTTTTAAGTCACTCGGTTTCCTAGCTATTTCAATGGAATCGGCAGTCATAGATCCAACCCCAACTCCAAGACTGGACCGTCGTAATGATAGTTCCAAGGCAGAAATCTGACGTAACTCTTTGCGACACAACTTTACAGGCATGACACCATGAAGTTGTCCCACATTTCCCATTGGCTGAATTTGGGGTGATGGTTGACTGTGAGATTTTGTAAACTGATTTTCATCTATTTCTGTTTTATCCTCATCGCTTAACAAATGTCCACTAGTGGGTGCTAAAAAACTATAAATTGGAGGTAATTCAGGGCCATTTTCCCAGAGCTTCTGAGAATTTGGTTGTGTTCTTAAACTGCTTGCTGAACTGTCTAATTCTCTTTCCCTTCCACTTAATTTCATACTTTCAGTTCTGGATGCCCCTTTTAATTCTTCTGAAACCATGCTTGCTTCTTCTGGGTTCAGGACTCCATCTCCAGCATCATGATCTAAAAATAATCCAAAAAGCAAAGAAAGTTAGAGAGTTCCTCAAAAGCAGGTATTTTAGTCATGACATCCTAACATTATTACATTAGTGTTTTTCTTTTTTATTGAGTTTATTGGGCTGAAATTGGTTAATAAAATTATATAGGTTTTCAAGTGTACTGATTTCATTATTATCACTGATAGTCTTTCAGCTTTTTTGTTAAATAATTTCTTAGACAAAATAAGTGTGAATATGAACTATTCTGATTTTACTTCGAGGCATCTTGCATGTGAATAACTGAGAACTTTTGGTCTGGAACAAAGTTGAGAAATAGTCTGCTAGTGATTTTGGTACTCCCTGGAAACACAGAAGTGTTTGGGCCTCTCTCGTTCCCTTCCAACCTGCCCTCCACTGGGATTGCCACTGGTGATCACATTCCAAATCCTAGCTAAGTGAAGCCAGCACTGGAGAATACTGTCTCTGCCCCATATCTCCAGCGACTCTTCTGGGACTTGGCATTATATGTGTGAAAATCTAGTCTTGATAGGAGGGTTCTACTCTCTGAATATACTCTGGGGTTCTATTATCAAAATGGAGATGGGAGCAAAGCCCCTCAGTGAGGGACACTCTGCTGGAACAAATTAGTTCCAAATTATAGAATCATCAAACAGCAAAGACAAAAACTTGCTTAAGGGAAGCCCATAAAGGTACTGGACCTCATATAATGAAAAATGCCAACTTTAACATACGTTGACACATGATTAGGATACTTCTAGTCCTATGAACATCAAGTTTAAAAACAGAAGTTGCACAATGGCAACTCCCAAGCCAAATCTGATCCACAGATAGGTTTTACTTAGCCTATAAAATAATACCTGACCCAAAATTTGAAAATTGGAAAGTTTCGTATAAAAATATAGACTTCCAACATTTCTAGAAAAAGAAAGAGAACTGACAATTTCTGAATAGCAACTGGAGCAGAGTTGCCCCTGCCCACTTAGACAACAGCTGCAGTCCCCTCTGCTCACTTTGGCTTCCCTGGCTCCTGCAGGCATGTTAGTTTGTGACTCCTGGTTTAAAACATAATTTGTTTTCTAGTATTTAAAATTCTCTCAAAAACACCTGAATGAGCAAATGACATAGATCCTCACATAGAACTAGCAGATCCTCACACAGCTGACCACAGACAGTGCTCCCAAGGTTTGCTTCACATTAGAGTCAATAGGAAGTTTTAAAAATCCTAATGCCCAGGTCACAGTGGCACATGCAGAAGAACACAGATGGGCTCACTGGAGAAGCCCATCTTGGATTCTTCACAATAGAAAGTTTCCCTCTTTCAGAATTTTACCATTAGGGAACGAATGAGAGAAAGATTAATTCACCCAAGGTCACACAGCTAGTAAAATAAGAAGTTAGGAGTCCAACCCAGATCTTTTTTTTTTTTCTTGTTTTATTAAACCCAGATCTTCTGATTCTAGTATCCTCACAGAGTTTTATAGTGATTTAAATTGATATAAGGATAGAGACTGAAATATGTAAACAAGAACAGAGACTGCATGTCTATATAAACTGATTCTATTCTCATAAAATATGTTAGAAAACAGATGCACTATACAGAGACATGATCAAAAAGTGACTACAATATTCTGGTCAAAAGATTAATTTTTATGCATTTGAAAATTCTAAAAATACTCAAAGAAGATAAATACAAGCCCAATAGGCAGACAATGAAAAGAGTACTATAAAAACTAATGAACCGAATACCAATTAATACATATTAACTAGAAGCCCGATGCACGAAATTCGTGCAAGAGTAGGCCTTTCTTCTTCCGGCTGCCAGCACCGGCTTCCCTCTGGCATCTGGGACCCAGGCTTCCCTCGTAGCCCCTGCTTCATCTGGAAGGTCGTCCGGAAGGACGTTTGGAAGGACATCCAGTCTAATTAGCATATTCTCTTATTATTATAGATTAGGATACTAACTATGAAGCATATAGTATTTTTTAGAAAACTCAGAATTTAATATGTTTAAGTTGCTATATTTTATTTTTTTAAAGTGATGTTTT
The DNA here is from genome assembly GCF_000412655.1 of Myotis brandtii. NCBI lineage: Eukaryota > Metazoa > Chordata > Mammalia > Chiroptera > Vespertilionidae > Myotis > Myotis brandtii. The sequence goes on along the minus strand of NW_005360124.1, from coordinate 2,342,713 downwards.
TTGTTTTGTTTTTTTAAATATATTTCTTGCCGAAACCGGTTTGGCTCAGTGGATAGAGCGTCTGCCTGCGGACTCAAGGGTCCCAGGTTCGATTCCGGTCAAGGGCATGTACCTGGGTTGCGGGCACATCCCCAGTGGGCTTCCTCTCTGTAAAAAATCAATAAAATATATTTAAAAAAAAAATATATATATATTTCTTTATTGATTTCAGAGAGGAAGGAAGAGGGAGAGAAAGATAGAAACATCAATGATAAGAGAGAATCATTGACTGGCTGCCTCCTGCACGCCCCCTACTGGGGATCGAGCCCGCAACCCGGGCATGTGTCCTTGGCTGGAATCGAACCTGGGACCCTTCAGTCCGCAGGCCGACACTCTATCCACTGAGCCCCACCAGCTAGGGCAAGTTGCTGTATTTTATAATTCAAACCAATCTTGTTTATTGTCTTTATTATTAGAGGAACATTTTGAGATAAGATATAATACAAGCTATATCCCCAATATGATTCCAACTTTATTTTTTTTTAAAGCATGAGGAAAATACTGATAAGAATTATACTAAATGTTAACAGTTTTCAATAGAATTATGGGTGTGTTTTTATGCTATATTTTTCAAATTCTTCTATAATGACTATATATGACTTTTTATAGACAAAAAATTTTTTTAAGATGGGTCAAAATAGGATAGTAAATTAGCTGAAATCATATCTTTTTTTATTATTAATCCTCACCCGAGGATATTTTTCCCATTGATCTTTAGAGAGAGAGTGGAAGGGAGTTATTTTAGGTTAGGGAATACAAAAGCCTATGGCACCTGGCAAGCAATATGTGTAGTTTCCTTCACACATATACATTTATTCATTCATTAATTTTCCCTGTGGTTCTTTCTGTCTTATACATAGACTAGTGAACTATTTCGCTTACAGAGTCAAATAGAAGTTAAATATCTAATCCTAAATAACCAAATCAATTGGGAAAAGCTGAACTACAAATTAGACGGACTTTACCAAATGCTAGAAAAACATTGTTAGCATGACAGGTGGCACTAAATGCTTACATTCAGATGGTACCGGTGGCCTCCAAACTGCTTCCCCTAACAATTCCTTAAGTTTCTTCTTAAGATTTCTGCTGGTTTTCTTATAGAAATAAAGATCTTTTTCCACCTGTTGGATTTTATCTTCATATGTTTTTAAAGTTTCCATAATGCCTTCCCCATCTTGCTCTATAAAATAGAAATTTAAATTTAAAATCAGCTTAAAATAAATGATTGAAAATTATGTATTTTCATATTTAAAGGGTCAGATTATGTTACAATGTATCTGTTACCTGAATGGATTTGTTTCCACCTACAATTTGGATTCTTCTGCCTCTAAAATTTTTCAAAGTAGGAATGATACCTTAGTCACCTTACTACATTTTTATGATTCATAAGCACTTTCTGAATAGCTACTAACTAGATTTATCCTTAGAACAGAAGGTTTTTTTCTATACAAAGTTCACATTTGGAACTCTGTCCATCAGCTACATCAGTATCTTCAAGTTTATATCAGGAACAGTGGGCATATGAAAAGTCACAAGCCTTTGACTATAGGCCCAGAGAATATTCGACAAAAAAAAAAAAAAACACAACAGAAAAAAACAACCCTCAAAACAAACAAACAAAAAAAACAAAGTCAAAAGAAGCTAGAAAGATTAAATTACAAAGGAAGACACAACAAAAGAAGAGGAAATAGCCTAATAACAGGGTGAGGCAAAAGTAGGTTTATAGTTTTGAGTAGGTGACACAGGGTTTATTCTTATACTAGAGCAGTGATGGCGAACCTTTTGAGCTCGGCATGTCAGCATTTTGAAAAACGCTAACTTAACTCTGGTGCTGTGTCACATATAGAAATTTTTTGATATTTGCAACCATAGTAAAACAAAGATGTATATTTTTGATATTTATTTTATATATTTAAATGCCATTTAACAAAGAAAAATCAACCAAAACAATGAGTTCGCGTGTCACCTCTGACATGCGTGTCATAGGTTCGCTATCATTGTACTAGAGGCCCGGTACACGAAATTTGTGCACTCGGGGGAGGGAGGTTATTCCCTCAGCCCGGCCAGTGCCCTCTCGCAGTCCAGGAGCTCTCAGGGGATGTCTGACTGACGGCTTAGGCCCGTGGGGAGTGGGCCTAAGCTAGCAGTCGGACATCCTTAGTGCTGCAGCGGAGGCAGGAGAGGCTCCCGCCACCGCCACTGCACTCGCCAGCCATGCGCCCAGCTTCTGGTGCACTGACTACCAGGGAGCAGCTCCTGCATTGAGCGTATGTATGCTCCCTGGTGGTCAGTGTGCATCATAGTGACCAGTTGTTCTGCCATTTGGTCTATTTGCATATCAGCCCTTTATTATATAGGACTAGAGGCCCGGTGCACGAATTCGTGCATGGGTGGGGTCCCTAGGCCCGGCCGGCAGTCAGTCCCGATTGGGGCCAGACCTATCGGTGCGGGCAGATCAGGGCCGGCTGGCTGCAGGGAGGGACCGGCCATGGGGAGGGACCACGGGAGGTTGGCCAGCTGCGGAAGGTTGGCTGTGGGAGTGCACTGACCACCAGGGGGCAGCTCCTGAGCATCTGCCCCCTGGTGTTCAGTGCGCGCCATATCGACTGGTTGACTGGTCATTCTGGTCATTCAGTCATAATGGTTGCTTAGGCTTTTATATATATATAGATAGATAGATAGATTATTATTTATTTATTAATGTTATTTTCCATACTGTAAACCTACTTATGCCCCACCCTGTACATTAAAGATTATATTAAAATACCACTTTTAGAGTCTTAAGGTAAGCAGAACACATTTGAATGATTATGAGGTAAGGGATCCTGTCATCAGGCAACTGGATGTCAATTAACTGGTTATAGAATTAACTTAGAGGCAAATTGCCTAAGCACTCACATTCACATATTTTCCAATTTTCTGCTTCCTTGGTTTGCTTCTTCCAGATCCCTTTAAATGCATTTCCAGCTATAGATGCATAAGAATCAAGACTAAGCAGCTAAGCAGCCTGGACTGAAGCATTACCAGTATCCCCGGGCAGTGATTTTGTTGTCATAACAACTGCTTGTGTACCAGCCATATGCCCAGGTAATGTGAGGACTGACTGCTATGACAGCTCTTTCCACACCAGAGTTGATGGTTGAACTATTGTGCACTGGTAACAGTATGTGTCCATCAATGGCAGGCTAATTTTGACCTAAGATATAACCTTAATGCATAAAAGTTATAATCAGCTGAAAATTATAACAAGAAATATAACTAGAAATCTGACAGAGCCTATCATTTTAATTTTATGAAGGGAAAGTAATTTAAAAATCAATTGCTATATCCTTAGGAGATAAAAACTTTTCAACTGTACACCACAAAGCCAGAAGTCATTCCACAACTCTATGTAAAAACCAGACCAACAAAGTAACAGGGTTGCAGCAGTTCTTGTGTGTGACAGTGGGGATAAGCACATGGGGTGGCATTTCAAGCAAGAATAGCCCCACATCCAAGGCAGTGATCCCAACATGTGCTAACCAAAACATGGAAAGCAGAAAAACATGAAAAGTAGTAACTTTACAGATGCTGGACTTTTAAGTGATCAAATGCTGTTCTATCTTCCTTCCCAAATCCCCCTCCTACATGTCACCTATACAGAACTGACAAGAGGACAGGCAGGTACCTTGGAAATGATGTAACAGCAATTGCATTTTTTGCTCATGTTCCTTTTGTTGGAAGGTCAGTCTCCGATCGCACTGAAATTTCAGATGTTCCAGTGCAGATTCCAATTCACGAACCATATTATCCCGTTCCAGGATCTTCATTTTAATTTCTTTATTCTGTAACTGTAGTTTTCGCTCAGTTTCTCGCAAATTAACCACCTAGAAAATACATTTTTTGACCTTTTCAGTCTGTCTTAGGTACAACAGATTAGGTAATGTAAGATGAACTTCCTTAATCACCGTGGTATAACTAGGCAAATGCTTTGTAACAGACCCACAAAATAACCTAACAGCCTTTTGAACTTGTTGGGATTCTGAATTGGTAGTAACTTTATTTCAGTATAATGTTGCTCTACTAACTGCTCCTCCAACATTTCTTAGACATTTATAATCCTACTAGAGGCCCGATGCACGAAATTTGTGCAAGAGGCTCAGCCCCCACCCCCACCACGGCCCTTGTCAGCCTCCTCTGCCTCCACCTGCCACAGCTTTCCAGTCTAATTAGCATATTACGCTGTTATTATTATAGTTTACATTTATAATCCTATAATTCTATTTCTTTAGTCTAAGAAAATATTAAGAAGCTAAAGACTCTTATAATAGCCAGATAATTCCCCATGTGAAGTCCATAATGGATGTTATAAATAAGTGACAAAATTTTTAAAACTCTAAATACCGAGTTTGGTTTTAGATTGTCCATTTAGTCCATTGGGTTCTTCTCTGCATTGATATGAAGTAAAAATGTCTGTGTCACAGAGCTTGTTAATAGTATAATGACCTTTTAAGAAAAATACTTTTCCCAATGGTTCTCAGGATCAGAAAATCCACTGACCTTAGCCTGGACGCTTTGGGTTAAGAACACTTACTCTAAGATTACCACAAAAGAGTTATCTATACCAAAACCTTCGGAGTACCCCACCATTTTTCTGCCCTCCACACACCCAGTGATAGAATGCACTCTCACCAATAACAGCAGCTTACTACTGACAATAATTATCCAAGAGGAGGGCTGTGCACAACAATTCTATTCATTTCTCATTTTTTTTTAACTTGTGTAACAGAATTAGAACTTTATTTTAAACTTCAGTGTTTTATTGCTCATTAGTTGTCTGATATTCCCTTAAACTGCATATACTTTTCAGAGAAAAAAGTTATCTACTTGTTTAACACTTCATAATATATATTTTTAAAGAATACATTAGAAAAAAGATGGATATAGTTTTCCATGGTACAAAGCATTTCTGGATCAGTAAATTGTCAAATACATATAAAATCATATATAATAAAAGCCTAACATATGCTAAGTGTCTGGTCATCTGTTCAACCAAAGTGTAATATGCTAATAATATGCTAAGGCCACTCAACCACTCGCTATGATATGCACTGACCACCAGGGGGCAGACAGTTGACCAGTCGCTATGATGTGCACTGACCACCAGGAGGCAGATGCTCTGACTGGTAAGTTAACTTGCTGCTGGGGTCCAGCCAATCGGGATTGAGTGAGACGGGCCAGACACACCCTGGAGCCCTCCTGTGGTCCCTCCCAGGCTGGCCAACCTCCTGCGTCCCTCCCCAGCCCTGATCATGCAATGGTGGGGTCCCTCTATTGGTGCACAAATTTGTGCACCGGGCCTCTAGTATAAAATAAATTTATTCATATTAAGCGTATTCAGGTTAGTGCTAAAATCTCTATTACTGTCTTTGCCAGTGATGTACCACTTCAGCTCCATATCAATTCAGAGGTTATGATGAAAAAAATAAGTGTACCCCTCTCCTACAGCAATGAAAGAAAGGTAACCCAAACTTGGAGGCCCTTGATTTTTCACGAGTGCTGATTAGCAACATCCAAATCTAGAAAACATCAAGAAGCAGTGACTGAGGAATGTAAATTCTTTGATTTAAAAAACTACTTCAAAAAGCTCTTATTTCAGAAGGCCCTTCAAATTTAAGAACCACACCAAGATAGGCATACATACTTGGATAATCACAAAGCTTTCAGATGACAGCATGCAGTACTGTAAAGAGAAATCATGCTTAAATCTGGAGTTACACCATTTTTATATATCTTTTAATTTCCTTAAAAATTCTAAATATGTGAGATGTGTAAGCATCTTGACTCCTCTTTAGAAGAAAATCCTCTCTCTCTCAAAAACTAACCTTATTGAAATATCTGAAAAGGATAGCTCTAATCTCAGTAGGATTCAGGGCAATTAGTTTTTCCAAGACGTTTGCTTCACTATGATAGAGGTTTTGAAATGAAACTCTGAGCGAGTTCTGGCGACTTTGGATACTTTCATTCTTGTACTCAATTGCAGCTTCCAAAGCTTCAATTCCTTCTTCAAGCTGGAAAAGAGCATGTTCTTCCTACATATAACACAACAGAAATTATTTTATTTTATTATTTTTAAAAAATATATTTTTATTGATTTCAGAGAGGAAGGGAGAGGGAGAGAGAGATTGAAACATCAGTGATGAGAGAGAATCATGGATCGGCTGCCTCCTGCACTCCCCCTACTGGGGATCGAGCCCACAACCCTGGCATTGGCCCTTGACTGGAATCGAACCTGGGACCCCTCAGTCTGCAGGCCAACGCTCTATCTACTGAGCCAAACCAGTTAGGGCAGAAATCATTAATTTAAAATGAAATCGTATAACTTGGACTTTGTCACATACGAAGATCTTACTATGCTATGTTAAGTCCTCACTTAATGTTGTCGATAGGTTCTTGGAAACTGCGACTTTAAGCAAAACAATGTATAACAAAAACAGTTTTACCATATGCTAACTGATATAAACAAGAGTGAAGTCCCTATGGCATATATCTGGCCACAAAAACATCACCAAACCCCTAAATAAAGACCCAAAACACTTCTAATATTAAACATTGAAATAAATGTGAGTTATACATACATTTAAGGAAGATTAATAATAGCAAGTAAGAAAATGATTTTCCAACCCACTAATTCAGTTCAGGGTTATGGGTGGCCCAAGCCTGTGTCTACACTCAGGGTGCAAGGTGGGAACCCTCCCTAGACAGGACACTCTTCCATTGCAGGGCACACTCACACCCACATTCACTCAGACTGGGACAATTTAAACACATGTATTCATCTAATGTGCACAGCTTTTGGGATGTAGGGGGAAACCGGAGTCCAAAGAGAAAACCTTTACAGACTAAATTCCAAATAGATAGTGACCCCGGCCTGGAATTGATGCCTCCCCCCTCCCATCAACATTATAATGAAATGACTTCGAATGAAATGACATTACTCAAGGACCTGCTGTATTTGAGTCTATTGGGCATTACCTTTCTTCTAAACTTTAAGGAAAGAATGTTTATTGAGTGCGTGCTATGCTACACAGTGCTTACGTTGGTATACACATATATAACATATAATCATTGAATCCCTGCAATAAATCTATTAGTAAAATGGAAGAGGCAGAAGCTTAGGTGAGTTATGGAACATCCCAAGGTCATACAACAAATGCTGAACACCAAGCCTCAGCCCCCAGGATTAGCTATTTTGTAATACATCTCCCTCCCTAGCTCCTAAAGTACAATGTGTCCGGGAGATCTGGAGACCCATTGATGTTTCTTCAAACATCTATTAAAACAATATATTGCTAGGAGGGAAAAAATAAATGATTCAGAATAAATTAAGAACTTGTAACCAGAGTTGTCTCTCTAAGGGAAAAACAATATGGCATTAAAAAACATAGTGAGGATTTAAGGACATGAAACATTTCATAAGAGACATCATTGGAGGGAAAATATGGCAGCATAACATTTTTTTCATATGCCAGAGAAGATTTCCTTTGTAGGAAAGAAATATGATGAATACCTATCAGAAAATCTAGTGGTTCTCTGAACTATCCAAATAACATGTTAATATGGGGGGAGGGATCCAAATCTTGGTAAGAAATTATTTCAGACTTGCCAAGACCTTGATATACACTGAGTGGCCTGATTATTATGACCACCCCATCAGTACCTTCATTGGGCTACCTTTTGCCTTCAATACTGCGGCACTCGTCATAATAATCTGGCCACTCAGTATATATATGTATACTTGTACATGTGGTGGAGGTTACCTCTACTCTAAGTTCCTGAATGCAGAGTATCTTGTCTATATTCATGCCCTGGTTGCCTAGCACAGTATATGTCACACAGTTTAAACTCATTGTCTATTGAATGAGTTGATGAAGGAAGAAGATAAAAAAATATTTTTTTCATTAAGTCTTGGTTATGTGACCCAAGTATTTCTTTCCACTCCTCTCCCCAGCATTTCCAGGAAAATAATGTCAGTACTTCTAATCTACCTAAAAAACAGAGTGATTTCCAGAGCTCCTTTTCTGAAATTCAGGGAAATAGTATGTAACAACCTATTCCAGTGAAAGGTCAAATAACACTTATTTTTAAAAGCTAGTTTATCAAATATCCTGAAAGAGCCATTTTGAACAAAGTGTTCTACAGCCATTTTATTTCTCTGTGCAATCACTAACCACCAAGAACTTGATGATTTGACAATCACTCCCTAAGAAAGAAAAAATAAACTTAAATCCTGAAAGGTACTAGGTTGAATGAATCAGGAACCAGAAAATAAAAGTAAGTTATCCAAAGAACATATTTGACTCATGAATGCATAGTGTGATTATAATTTTACCAAAAAACAAATGTGGAAATAGCTGGCCTTTATATATGGCTGGGAACAATTAGGTGCAAATTTAATTCCTACAGTTTTGGATCCAAGTTAAGGAAGCACCAAGATACTATACGACAGTACAGCAACTATGGAACCCTGACACCAGCCTGCTCCAATGGGCAGCGTCTAAATATCTGTGGGTCCCACTAACCCAGCAATAGGTATAGATTGACAAGATGAGTGGCAATGGGAAACTGTCCCAGGATGAAAATTTCCCACAATTGATACCATCAATTATCAAGAATTGACTATCCTTTATCATAAGAGCACTTTTTAAAACGACTGTGTACCAAGGAGCAGGTCTGGGTGGGGCCTAAGGCTCTGCATTTCTAACAGGCTTTCTGGTGACCCTGCTGCTGCTGGTCCAGAGGTCAGTGATCTGAGAGTAATAGAAATCTAAAGCAATGGTCTCCATACCTTTTGGATCACACATACCAATCAATACAAAAAGAAAACAAAACTAAAAGTTTTGAGCAAGCACTACATATCTGTATATTTCTCAACAAGTTATATATATATATTCTAATCCTAAAACATAAAATTGGAAGCTTACCTCAGTTACTAGGCAACTACTCTGCATTATTAAAAAAAATAGTTAATTTTTTAAAATCTTAGTTTCTGAATTTTACCAAAGGAAGTGACTTGCTTATATTAAAGTGTATAGTGATCTAAAACCTATCACTTTCCCAAATTAGAAAAATATTTTGATTTATTGTGGAAAGAGAAAATAATTCCAAGTAAGTTTAAAGACATCAAAACAGCAAACCATTCCACCTAGATTTTATTGTCTTGTGTCACATCAGCATTTCACGTTTCCCACCATCTGCTATTGGCGGGTCTTTTTGTTACTATTAATCTCGGATTGAAAACAGTGGGGAGAGCAGAGCCCATTTCAGAGCCAACTAAAAAGAACCATGTGGTCACTGGGCCAGGAGCTTGCTTAGCACTGCTGCAAGGAACTTGAATAGAACCTGTGGTCATTCCCAATTAACCTCTTCCGGGCAGACCCAGCCTGAGATTCTGCCTGTGGTTGTGCTTGTGGCTGCATCGTGGAGTCTTGTGACACTGAGGAAAGGTTTGACTGGAGAAAGTATCTGTGCTCCAGCTCAGCTTTGAAGCAGAGCTTGGAATGTTCCAATGTGTCGATTACAATCAGCTTATAACTTTTTAAAAATAGGTAATCAGTAGTGTTATGTAGTTATTTTTTTAATGTTTTTATTGATTGCAGGGAGAGGGAGAGGGAGAGAATCAAACATCAATGATGAGAGAGAATCATTTATCAGCTAGCTGCCTCCTGCTGGGGATTGAGCCCACAACCCAGGCATGTGCCCTGACCAGGAATCGAACCAGGACCTCCTGGTTCATGGGTCACCACTCAACTACTGAGCCACACCAGCTGGGTGCAGCTTATTTATTTATTTATTTATTTATTTATTTAAATATAGGTTGTTTTTTTAATCCTCATCCAAAGATAGTTTTCCATTAATTTTTAGAGAGAGGGAAAGACAGAAAGAAATATCAATGTGAGAGACACACATCCATTGGTTGCCTCCTGCAGGAGCCTGCAACCGAGGTACGTGCCCTTGACGGGAATCAAACCCTGGAACCTTTCGTCTGCAGGCTGACGCTCTATCCACTGAGCAAACCAGCTAGGGCTGGGCTCAGCTTATAACTTTTAATGGGAACACAAGAGCTGTATATAGCAAAAGCATCCTCCTTTCATGAGCTGCCAAGTTGAGCCTTTATAGGTAAGAAATGTATAAGTGTGTGTATATGTAGGAAGGAGGAGGGGGAAAGAACCGTGTGGAAGAAGGGTGTAGAGAAGCTCACACGACTAAATGGAACCCCACTGAATGCTGAAGGCTCATCACTCCCTCACACCAACCCAGAGTGGCTGCTACATTGGTAGCATGCACACTCTTCTATTTTCACCACCAAACTTTACATGTCTTTAGTTATAGAATTCCACGTGAAGAAGAAACTTTCTTGATGGCAATAATGGACCATTTTACCTTACTGCAAACATAATTTGCTCATTCCGATCTCTATGCCTTATGTAACAGTGTTCTATCTATAAAATGACCTTTTCTATATTGACCAGTGTAGTATATTATGTTTTTTATAATCCAGCTTGTTTCCAATCCACCAAGACTGTCCTTATAATCTTCCCTCACATGATCACTGCATTGCTTTGTATAAATCATGTAATAAGTATGGCTTATTTATGTTCTTCAGGGTTTAGGGTTTTCTTATCCTTCTCTTTTCTTCAGATAGAGTATGAATCTCTCAAGAGAAGCATAATGCTTTTTTTGTCTCTTCCATTGGGCCCAGTAACAGTCTTGGGCAGGCAAGAATTCCTTGAATACTTATTTTTTTTCTGTATTTTAGGCTCTCATACCTTCAAATTTACAAACTTGGGCTCCAATTTAAACAGTCTTGTGAGGACAGCCAGAATCTGTGATCCTCTGCACAGCTACCTACGTTGAGTGATAAAACAGCAGTAGAGGCTTATAATATCACATAGCCCTCAGTCGACTTAGTTTTCAACACTTTGCATCAACTCAATGAGCAATAATCTAGTATCATAAAATCCTCTCTCCTCTTTCTTCTTAACCAGCTCCCTTTAACTTCCTCTCATACTTTCTCTAATCTAAAACACTACAAGATTCAGCAAGGTGCATGTTTCTCAGCACTCACTTTCTCTTAGAAATTTTCTCTAGCTTTGGTAATGACAAGACATCACCAATAAATATTCACAGAGAAAATTCTGGCTCAAAAATGCATCGTTGTCTGATCAAGTAAGGTACAGGTACCACTGCCAACTGAGGTAAAATTGTGAAAAAAGACAAAGTCTGGGGCAATTTGAAAGCCAATGAATGAAATATCTTTTCATATTTAAAAAAATAAATAAAGGTGAGAGAAGCTATATGGTCCCTTAAATGAAAACTCTAACTAAAGGGTATTTTTATTAGGATTTGAATTTTATGCATCTATCTGGAAGGGACATGCTCCTGAACATTGGGCCTTTCTCAACCAAGGTAATAGAAAGAATTAATCCTTAATGCCTGGGCATCCATTGTATGTAATGAATTGCCTAGTATCATTCAAGAAAGATGCAGAAGGGAAGCAAGGTGCCTTCTTTGGAAGAAATGAGAAAAAAGAGTCCCTTCAACTCATTGTCTGTTTTGTGAGTTCAGATAAGAAACCCAGGTGAGAAGGGCCAGACTCAAGAAAAGTTAGTCTCCCAACCCCTGGCAATCCAGGAAGAAGCCACCCACGTTCATGGACCTCTACATAAGGACATGGCAGTCTCTAGTCAAGCATGGCTTGTGGTGCCAGGTAAACTCATTTCATCTGACAAAGTCTCAAGGAAACAAAGTTCACCAGATTTATCATTTTTTTATGTTTAAGTGACAGAGGGAGGAAATCATCCAAGTGGTCCATCATACAGCACTTCGAGTCTCAAAGAATACTGACTTACTTCAGGCGATAACACGCTACCATTTTTAAGTTTCTCTTCCACACTGTTTCTTCGTCTCTGTAGCTGATCTTTTTCTTTCTGGAGGGCTTGAACTTGTTGTGAAATCTTTATTTTCTCTTCAGCTGTGCTACTCTGGAGCTGCACATTCTTTTTGGACAACTCTTGGTCCAACAAGTTCAGGCGAGTTGATATTTTTAAACTATCTGTGCTTAAGGCCTAAAAAGATACAATCAACAATAACCAAAAAAAGTTAGAAATCCAGATTGCATATAATTAGGAAAAACACAGAGAAAATTACTAAATGAATATTTTTTTAGGTTCTACATTATTTTCTCCCATGGATTTTTTTTTTGGCGGGGGAGATATAGGAGGACTTCATTTTCTAAAATCTTAAGTTTAATGCCTTTTTTTTTTTAAATTAAAAATCAAACAATGAATATACTACCAAATACTGCTTGGCCACACCAGACCACACAGCATAGGTTTTAAGAGGCACTATTTTTCTTTTATTTTCTATATTGAACTTTTCTTCTTTGGCCTGGTTACATAGTAGAATTAATTACATTAAAATTTCCTAGAGTTTGAGATTTGGTTGGTTTATTATTTAAACATATAATTTGTTTCTATTCATTTCATTCTGGTTAAAAAATATGGCCAGTCAGATTTATGGAGATCTTAATTATGGACTAATTTTTAAAATATTTTTTCATCAAAGTAATTATATGTTTACTAGAGGCCCGGTGTACAAAATTCATGAACGGGTAGGGTCCCTAGGCCTGGCCAGCGATCAGGGCCAATCAGGTTCCCCGCCTCCCTGCCTCCTCCTCCTCTTGCTCCCTCAGCACCCCGCTGCCACCACTAGTCACCCGCCATGTTCCACGCCACCCCTGGTGGTCAGCGCACTTCATAGCGAGCTCCCAGTCTCCTGGTCGAACTCCCGAGGGGACACTTTGCATATTAGCCTTTTATATATAGATACTACCATAAGGTATATAATTTTTTTAAAAGCCACCCTCTCACCTGAATCCCATTCCCCAGAAACAATCATCTTCAATGTTTTAGCTATTTCTTCTGGTGTTTATGTCCATGTTTCTAAAGCATATTATCAATTTTAGATATTGTCTACTGACTGTCAATTACGGAAGATAAGGATTTAGCACTTTCATGCCTTCTATTTCCTTATATTTTTAAATTTTTTCTTGTTGATTTTTTAGAGAAACATCGATTTGTTGTTCCACTTATTTATGCATTCATTGATTGATTTCTTTACAGCTTTTTATTGACTTTATTAATTTTTAAATATATATTTTTATTGATCTCAGAGAGGAAGGGAGAGGGAGAGATAGAAATATCAATAATGAGAGAGAATCATTGATCGGCTGCCTCCTGCACATCCCCTACTGGGGATCAAGCCCACAACCGGGCATGTGCCCTTGACCAGAATCAGACTGGGCATGTGCCCTTGACCAGAATCAGACCCTGGACCTTTAAGTCCACAGGCCAAACCAGCTAGGGCCATTGGTTGATTCTTGTATGTGCCCTGACTGGGGATCAAATCTGCAACCTTGGCAATGCTCTTTAACAACTGAGCTACCCAGCCAAGTTTCTTATAAGTATTCCTTAAATAGTGAAAAAAGATACTGCATAATATTTTTATGCCTTTTATTCAGAAAAGAACCAGTAATGTGACCATCTCAAGTTTTCCTTCTGTTTTAACATAATCTTCAAAGAATCAATTATGCTTTGACTGACTGTGGGTTTCATTTATTTGTACTCCTTATTTATGTCAGTATGTGTTTGCTCCTAAATATTACATCTTGTTGAAATTATAAAATATCTGCTCTTTTCCCCCCTGTATCATACACTTATTTCCATAAAAAGATTTTTTTCCTTATTCCTTTTTTATTTTTTCTCTTTTGTGATACAGAACATATCATAGAGTTCCCAGGTTATTTTCTCCTATTTACTCATTTGATGTTTTAATTTGGTAATCCCCTTGCTCTTGTTATGTTATGAGGGACAGTTTTTAAAACTTCACACTGACAGCCAGTGTGAGCATGCTACCTGGATATAGCACCAGCAACTAGGATGGTTGGCGGGGATGCCCCTCCCCCTGTACCCATCAGCCTGGTGCTGATAGCTATTTCAAAATGTTTAGGGAACAGAGGACAGAGCATCCCTGTCTGCCTGTTATAATGAGGTGGAGAGGTTAAGAACATGCCACTGTCAACTCAGATCCTACTGATCTAGAGTTTGACTGAAGGACAAATCTAATAAAGAGGCAGGTCATTGATCCTCTCGGTTCATTAAGTCAATATATAGATTGACCTCGGACTCCAGGCCTGCTGGAGACAAAGTTTTGGGTGAGAAAGTACTTTTCAAGTCTGGGGCAAGCCAGCTTCATTTTTAGATTCTGTTTTTGCTGTTGCTAATGTTGAAGATATACAAAGATATATTTAAAATGTATTTTATGGTCCTCTACTCCCTTCACAATCATTTTTTCAAAACTTGAAATTGAGGCAAACTCCTTCATAAAACTACTTTGACTGGCTCATAAAATCCAAGTCCTCTAGAAAAAACTTTTGTAAAGGTCCCCAAGTATTTATAATTTGGAAAGTAAATAAATCTTCATTACATAAAATCTTCTTTTATAGAAACCCTGAAACCTCTAACTTTACATAGTAGTGATAGCTAGATCATTTTCAAGTCTATTTTTCCAGATTACTAATGTTCAGTATACAGCATCAAATAGTAAAATTTATTTAGAAAATATCCACTAAAGTTAATAAGAGAGATCACCAGGGGAAATGGAGAGTTATTGCTTAATGGTTACAGAGTTTCTATTTGGGGTAATAAAAAGTTTTAGAAACAGACAGTAGTGATGGTTATACAACATTGTAAATGTAATTAGTGCCACTGAATTGTAAATTTAAAAAAGGTCAACATGATAAATTTTACGTTATGTATATTTTACAATTTTAAAAATACAAATAAATAGTAATAAATAAATCATATTTGGCAGAACACTGAACTTTTTACTTAAAAATTGAATAGATTTTAGTGAGGGCCATTAGATAAACAGTAATAAGCAAAATACACTGAAAATCAGAATAGTTTTCTTCTGATTTCTGTCTTCACAATGGTTTACTTCTTAGAGAAAAAAAGCCTACTTTATATGACTTACAACCAGAATGAAACAGCCTATTAAATAGAATACCTGACTAGATCTCAACTTCTTATTTTCCAGGTGGCTCTTCTCCTGTAACAGGGCCTCCTTCTTAGAAACGATGGCCTCCCGCTTCTTTAGGTCTTCTTCCAGCTCCTCTAATTCTTGGCGTTGGTTCAGAACTTTCTCTACTTCTTCATCTAACCATTTCTTTTGCTCATCCAATTTCTACATTAAAATTACAAAGAAATGTTATTTTTTTCCTTCTGCCATAAAATGTATAAGGTAATATAACTTCAGATTGGCTGAAAGACCTTAAATGAACATGTGGAAATAACAAAATAGTGTTCATGTCTAAAACTGTCTAGAAGTGAGTGGTTCCACTTAACATCTTGCTGTGTTGTTTAATAAGGAATTAAAAGTTACTCTCCAAATATATTTGAGTCTGAGAATTTTTAGGCTGACCAAGAAAGGGGTGACAATTTCTTTACATATAGTAAAAGTTCGTTCTGAGAACAAGCTAGGAATCTTTTTCTCTGTTAAAGAGGTGCATACCTCCACCACAGCACTTACACTCCTAGTTTCCCAACTTGAGATTCTTGATTGAATACGGGACTGTACTTCTCACCTTTGTATCCCCAAAACTTGACCCATGACTGGCCTTCAATAAAATGTTAAATGAATGACTGAATGCCTGATTCAATCAACTAATAGATGAAGTGAATAAATGAATACACACAGTGGAAGACACTGATGATGGAGCATAGAAACCCACTCTGCACTGTATCCTGTCAACATCAAATAATTATTCAGTAAAATACAGTCAGAAAGATTTCCAAAGCAAGCATCTTAATACTCTCTTGAATTAGGGATACCCAGAAGCAAGAACAAAAATATGAAGGGAATATGACTGTTCAAGATGAACTCTACTAAGCACTCATTTGAACTATGTGTTCATAGTAATGAAGCAATGCCAACTAAACAACAAATAATAGATATAAAATCAATATAGTACTATTTTCCAGTTCTTTTCAAGCTTGATAAAAAGTGGTTCCTAGAAATCTACATTAAGGCAATGAGATAGAAAATATGCATGAGAAAAAAAGAGCAAAGTGGCCACAGCAAAGTTGGTCCAGAGCTATGAGTCAGTCTTCTATCCACAACTAAAGAGTATGGTCCTATAGCATTATCACATCAAACCACAATGAAGCCTAAAATAGCGCTACAATTTTAAGAAACAGAAAGGATATCCAGAGCAATATAGAAATACTTTATTTTTGTTATATCCAGCTATACCATAGAAAGTCCATATATGAGACCCTATGAGTTTAGCAATTAAACATATTCTATAAACATTCCTTGACTATGAGTTGGGTTTGAAAGATGAACAATAGAGCTTTTTAAAGCTCCATTCCAACAGGAGAGAAACCAAAAAATTATTGGTGATAATAAATGCTAACTCCTAGGTACCATGTAAGCAAAAATGGAGAGGGATTGGCTTTGTCTGGAAATGGAAGAAAGACAATGCCAGTCCTACAGAGTAGGTAATATTTTAGCTATGCTTTGAAGAATAGGTAGGAGTCTGCTAACATAAGTTTTTTAAGGAAATAATAATAGATTTTTCTGCATTTGATATAATAAGGGTTATGATTTGTGTAATTCACTGTATCTTTGTTTTCTGAAAACTTCTTGATTTGTTTTTTCTCTTTATAGCAAAAGTTCCTACCACACAGTTTTAATTTTAAATACTTTCTTCTTATACAGGGACTTTATATGAAGTCATTGTCCTATAATAAGCTCTCTGGATACTCATATTGATTAACTTATAATCTTGTCCTTGTTTAGAGTCAAATTCTGGAAAATGTTTGTTTTACAACATTAAAAAACATTAAGTTTTGTGTGTATTTTTCTTAACCCAAAACAGTCAGTGCAAGCATAGTAATCTTTTTATTATTGTGCTTGCTTAAAATTTAGATCCTTAACATTTTGAAAAAGCAGATCTCACTATTCTGCATATTCCTACCTCTCCTCCTCCCCTCACACCCTTTCCACCCAGAAATGCTCTTTAACCAATTTCTAAAACATACTAGTAAAATAAATAACTGGGAATACAGTAAGTCCTCACTTAACATCATTGGTAGATTCTGCAATTTTCAGCAAAACTATGTATAATGGAACCAATTTTACTATAGGCTAATTTATATAAACAAACGTTAACTTCCCAAGGCATCTTACCAACATTACAATGAGCAATGTTGAATAATATGATTTTATTCCAGGACCTGCTGTATATTCATGAAATTTTACTATTAAAGTGTAAAATTCAGGAACAGAGAACAAATAAATTTTTCAGAATCAAGATGATGTATATGCATTTGAGTGTAATTACAATTGTTTTTTGTTTTGAGAGTGAGATTTTATTTTTTCTTTATTGATTAAGGTATTACACATGTGTCCTTACCCCCACTTCATTGCCCCTCTACAAGTACAGTAGTTTTCTGTAAGATTTTTAGAACTGCCATTTTGAATTTCCATAAAATTAAAATTTTGTTTCTTTGAACTTTCATAGTAGTTTATGAATTTCATTTTTTAAATGTGGCATTAGTCCTGGTGATTTTGCCCAGTGGATAGAGCATTCCTGGCCCCCAGTTGGGATGGATGCAGGAGGCAACCAATCAATGTGTATCTCTCACATAGGTGTTTCTCTCTCTCTCTTTCCCCCTCCTTTTCACTCTCTCTAAAAATCAATGGAAAAAATATCCTCGGGTGAGAAATAAATAAGGCACTAAAACAAACAATAGCTTCTTAATATATTGTATATGGTGCATATAAAATGAATGAGGAGCTCTGATTTTTAGAAATACATATTTCCATGGGAATAAGTCAGTTTTGACATGGGAATAAATACATTCTGGTGAACATGGATTTCATGTTTACATTCCACATGAAATAAATTCATATCTGGATAAGAAAATAATTTTACCCTTAAGTTGCAAAATCTAGTGTTTGAAGATTTTACTCAGAGTTCACCATTTTTTACCTCCATTTAGACAATCATCAAATAGAAGAAAAACCAAAAAACACTAAATAGAATTGACAAACCTGGAGCTGGTCTATACTTCCAAACAAACCTTTTCTTCTTTCCATCTTAAATGCATCTAGGTCCTCAGTTTTCAGTTTCAGACCTTCTTCCAGTTCTGTTTTTAACTTTAGTTCCTACAGAAGACAGAAATCAGAAATACCTTATGGCTTTCATAGTGGCCAATGATTACTATGAAAATAATTATTTGCTTTCTTAGTTGCAAAAAGAAAGTGAGTAGATGAGGTCGGGGCCATTTGAAAAGAAAATAACATTAGCCCCTCACTGAAGCAATAAAATCTTATAGCAAAAAAATCAGGCTTTACTAACAAAACTAAGGGGTGTGTGCGTGTGTGTGTGTGTGTGTGTGTGTGTGTGTGTGCGTTTCATTCTTTCCCAGTGTTACAAATTCGTGTAACAAGGATGAGTCTGAAAATTATAAATGTGCTTTTCTCTTGTGCCTTTCTGAACTCATTACCCTTAGTCCATTCAAGGCACCAATCTGTCATGGGGATATTAGGATTTATGACAATAGAAATGTAAAAAGTAGCAGTCTATTTCTGGCATTCAAAAATCAGATTTTGCAGCCTGAGAATAGCCTTCCAAAAACAGATCATGGTCCTGTGAAGGGTATTTTCCAAATTCCTTTAGTTTCCATCCACATCTTAAGGGTCACATCAGAGAGGCCCGTTGCTCACAGTGCTCTCCAGGTTTAGAGAAGATGCCTCTGTCACCACTACAGCTTAGCAGGAATCAGGAAGGAGGTCATGAATCAAAGGGCTAGTCCACATACTAACTCCATGGTCCATGATAGAGAAGTACAGACATGGAGTGTGTTTAGAAATTTATAGCAATTTGACAGAATAATTTTATATCTGTTGAATCTAATAATTAAAAGATGGACTTTTATACTTTAATCTTTATTAAAATAGTTCATGTTTTTAAAAAGTATTGGGCTGGCCCTAGCCGGTTTGGCTCAGTGCATAGAGCATCGGTCTGTGGACTGAAGGGTCCGGGATTTGATTCTGGTCAAGGGTACATACCAAGGTTGCAGGCCCTGGCCCTGGTCAGGGAGTATGCTGGAGGCAACTAATTGATGTGTTTATCTCACATCAATATTTCTGTCTTTCCCTCTCTCTTCCACTCTCTCTAAAAATCAATGGAAAAATATCCTTATGTGAGGGTTAAAAATATAGATATATTGGGCTGTGATATATTAATAATAAAATAAAAATTGTACCTTTTCCACAGGTAATTTCAGAAGTACTGATATAAAGGAAGTAAAAAGGAAGTCTACCATTTTCCAGCCCTGGGAACAGCAGAAAGGAGAAAAGAGACAGTAAGAAAGATGTGTGTCCTGCCCTAGCTGGTATGGCTCAGTGGTTAGAGTGTCGGCCCACAGACTGATGGGTCTCAGGTTCGATTCCAGTCAAAGGCCCATACCTCAGTTGCAGGCTCGATCCCTAGCCCTGGTCTGGGTGTGTGGGAGAGGCAACCAATCAATGTATCTCCCTCACATCAATGTTTCTCTCTTTCTATCTTTCCCCCTCCCTTCCACCCTCCCTAAAACCAGTGGGGAAAAAAATACCCTCAAGTGAGGATTAACAACAACAAAAAAAAACGTGTGTCCCAATTTTCCTCTCTTAAGTTTTGGCTCAGAAAGGGAGTGTAAGTAAAGGTATCACTGAGGGTGGAGGGAGAGAGAATGTAGAGTGCAGAGGCTCCACTCCCACATGGGATTGCCCAGCCTTGCTGAAAGAGCAAGGTACAGTCAGGAAAGAGACTAATTGAACCCCTCAGCCTCAGGTGGCAGGGACCCTGAGTTGGGAGCCAATGGGGGTCGGTTATCATGGAGAATTGACCTGCAAAATGAAGATGAGTATAGACCACAGGGTTATTAGCAGGCTAGGTGGAAGACCTAGTAGGCTCAATAGGGATTTATAATGCCACTAGGAAATGAGATGAAGTCAAAGCACCTCCATGCTCTAAGCTGAAAGCAAGATCAGACTATAAGTCATACCAGCCATGAGTTTCATCATCAGGGGCCAGCAGGGAAAGGTTGACAAGAGCAGATCCCTGTCAGTTACATCCATGGACCAAATGAAACTCAGGGGCCCACTTCCTCCATAGGATGCAATAAAAAGCTACATACCCAACCACCACATACATTGGATTCCATCTTAGGGAGAGAAGCACAGGGTGGAAGAGGCTAAGAGTCTAAATATTCGTATTCAAGAGAGCTGAGAATTATTTAAAGGAAATGTTTAAATTCAAAGAAAAGGTTTAAACAGACTGGACATTTGGTTAATTCTCATGTTTCCAGCAATTATCATGACATGGACTGGGCAGGAGCAGGGGGTATCATAAAGAACACAAGTCTGCTATAAACTAAGTAAATGTTCTCTGCATTATGAGTGAATTATACTTACTACCCATCAATTTTTCATGCTTCCCTAGATCTAGTTCATAGTTATAGTTTGACTCCTATCATAGTCACAGTAACTTCAGGATCCTTAAGTAAAGGCACCTTATACTTGGAGCTAACTACTATTTCTGTCCTTCCACATACACTTTAAAAGAATACTGTAGTAGGTCCAATTCCTTCTGCATGTCGCAATAGACATGACTGCTTTTATTTTATATTGTAATCCCTGTTACAATATTAAAATAACTATCTGCCAGGCACTGTGCTAGCCTTTTTATATCTATTTAAGTACACTCCTTAATCCTCAGAATAATCCTATTGCCAAGGATTGTTATAAACTACATTTTATAGATGAGGAAAATGGTGCTTAAAGGAGTAAAAAGCCCAAGATCACACTATGGGCCCACAATTCCAGGAGTTCCCATATCTTTTCTTTATAGCTCATCCATGGACTTCAGTTAAGAACTGCTGCAGAAGTCATAGTATTCTCTGGAAGTGGCTTAGTTGAGTGGAAAATGGACAAAGAGGAGTGTTAGCTCCAAACAGAGGGCAAGATGGGCTTTAGGACTGTGAGCAGGTTTTCTGTTTGTGCATGAAGTAGTACAAACTTCAATATTTCCTTGGGGCACACTGTTCCTTTTTCTGGAATACTTATTCTCCCCCTTAAAGTGGGTCATTTCCCTAAAATGCAAAATATGGCTAAAGGAACAAAATTGTCCTACATAACAACATAAAAAGCTTAAGTTACAGATAGAATTACACTTCAGCATTCTATGCACTCTGACCAATAGTTTTTTCTTTTACCTAAGCATAGATTTTGAGAGTTTTGTGTCTTGTTGGTTTAGCCATGGCCTATGAGGGATTGAGAAGCTGAGACGGAAAGACCATAAGACTGACAAGCAGGCCTGACCCTTACATTGGAGGAAGGACTGTAACAAAGAGACTAGGTTACTGGCAGTAGAAATGAGAACTGAACAGATTCAAGATATTTAAAAGATATAATCTATAGGACTTAGTGATTCATTGGATATGGGTGATAAAGGAGAGAACAGAATCAAGGATGACTATCAAATTTCTAGCTTACCCAACTAAACAGATTGAGATATCATGTAAAGCACATTAGAGAAAACTATTTTCTCCTCCATGAAGGAAGCAGGGAGTGGGGACAGTAAGAAGATTATTAAGGCCTGGCTGGTTTGGCTCATTGGATAGAGCGTCGGCCTGCGGACTCAAGGGTCCCAGGTTCAATTCCGGTCAAGGGCATGTACCTGGGTTGCGGGTACACCCCCAGTAGGGGATGTGCAGGAGGCAGCTGATCGATGCTTCTCTCTCATCGATGTTTCTTTTTTTAAAATATATTTCTTTATTGATTTTAGAGAGGAAGGGAGAAGGAGAGAGAGAGAAACATCAATGATGAGAGAGAATCATTGATCGGCTGCCTCCTGCACACCCCCCACTGAGCCCGCAACCCAGGCATGTGCCCTTGGCCGGAATCGAACCTGGGACCCCCCAGTCCGCAGGCTGATGCTCTATCCACTGAGCCAAGCGGCTAGGGCATCTCATCGATGTTTCTAACTCTCTATCCCTCTCCCTTTCTCTCTGTAAAAAATCAATAAAATATATTTTTTAAAAAAAGATTATTAAGGAAGATCATAAATTTATCTATAGGATAACCTAATGAAGCTATCAATTGTCAGATATGAATCTAGGGCTCAAAGAGCAAATCTGGGATCACGGATTAAATCTGGGAGTTGTCAGAGTTTAACTGCAGCCATGGAAAAAATTAGGTCACCCAGGATAGAATATAGAAGATGAGGGCACATGCTAGAGCCTGGAAGAATTCCCATATGTAAAGGACTGATAGTGTAGGATGAGCTAGTCAAGATAGACAATAAGCAATCAATCAGAAAGAGAAAAAACAAGGAGAGAATAATTTCACAAAGGCAAAGAGGGAAATATTTCAAGATGGAGGGAGTAGTGAACAACTGTGCTAGATGCAAGTGAGGTGGTGTTACCCTTTGTACGCCGTAAGTGTCTATAGATTCAAGCAAGATAAAGGTGTCGTTGGATGTGTGGCAGTTAACTGGTTAAGACAAGGACTTTAGAGACAAAGAGCACTAGTAAACTGAGAGCTTTGAAATGGATGGTAAAGCTGGGAGCCAAAAGCCAGACTAGAGAGGATAAGAGAATGAATGGAAGCAGAGAAAACAGAAACAGATACAGTAAACTTTTCCAACAAGTTTGGTTATAAAGAAAAAGAGAGTAGTATAAGACAGAAGGATAATTTTAGGATGAATAAAATCTAAGGTATTTAAAGAAGGATTCTAGAAGAAAAGGAAAAGTTGGAAATATAGAAGAATTAAATATGTTAACGCACATAAGTGCTTAGCATAGATTAACTGAGGATACTCAATAAATGTTAACTACTGCCATAATAATAATTACCATTATGATTAAGAATGAGTAACTCAAAGAAATTAAGAAAATTCCATTTATAATATCATCTAAAAGAATAAATATCTGGGAATAAATTTAACCAGGGAAATAAAAAACTACTACACTGAAAATTATAAAACCTTGCTGAAAGAAATTAAAGACCTAAATAAATGCTCATGGATAGGAAGACATTATATTGTCATATTAATACTACACTAAGAGATCTACAGATTCAAAGAAATCCATATCAAAATTCCAATGGCTTTTTTGCAGAAATGGAAAAGTTGATCCTTAAATTCATACTGAATTGCAAGAGGCCTCAAATAGCAAAAACAATGTTGAAAAGAAAGAATAAAGAAAAGAACTTACTACCCAATTTCAAAACACTGCAAAGCCACAGTAATCTGGCATAAGGACAGATATATATATATATATATAAACAGAATAGAATTGAGAGTTTAGAAATAAATCCATAAATTTATAGCCAATTGATTTTTGACCAAGGTATAAAGTCCACTCAATGGGGCAAGAACAGTTTCTTCAACAGATGGTTCTAGGACAGTTGGATTTCCACATGCAAAAGAGTAAAGTTGGACCTCTATTTCACACCATATACAAAAATTAACTAAATATAGATCAACGACCTATTAAATATAAGAGCTAAAGCCATAAAATTATTTTAAAAACCCACAGGGGTAAGTCTTCACGATCTTAGATTTGGCAATGGATTGTTAGATATGACACCAAAAGTACAAGTTACAAAAGAAAAAATAAATTGGATTTCATAAAAATTAAAAACGTTGCTGCATTAATGAGTATTACCAAGAAAGTTTAAAGACAACCTACAGAATGGGATAAAATATTGGAAGTCATATATCTGATAGAGTTTAATGTCTAGACTATATAAAGAACTCCTACAACTCAACAACAAAAGATAAACAATCCAATTAAAAAGTAGACAAAGTCTCCTTCCATCACCATTTATTTCCCCTTTACCTTTTCCTACCTCCCTTTACCCCCTTCCCTTCTTGTAATCACCATGCTGTTGTCTGTGTCTGAGGAGTTGTTGTTTTGTTTTTTGGTTTTTTGGTTTTTTTTGCTTAATCCCTTCACCCTTTTCACCCTAATTTTATTAACCAATGTCACCCCAATAAATTCAATTAAAAATTAAAATAAAAACCGGCTGGAATAGGAACAAAAAAAAAGTAGACAACGAACCTGAATAGACATTTCTCCAAAGAAGATATACAAATGGCCAATAAGCACATGAAAAAATGCTAAACATCATTAGTCATTTGGGAAGTGCAAATAAAAACCACAATGAAATATCACTTCACACATACTTGGATGTCTACAACAAACACACACACACAGAAAACAACAAGTGTTAGTGAAGATGTGGAGAAATTAGAACCTTTGTACATTCTGGCAAGAATGTAAACTAATGCTGCCTCTATTGAAAACAGTTAGTGCTTCCTCAAAAAATGTAAATATGGAATTAACATATGACACTGCAATTCTACTCTTAGGTATTTCACTTCCAAAGAAATTGAAAGCAGGGACTTAATTACTTATATGCCAGTGTTTATCGCAGCATTACTCACAATAGCCAAAGGTGAAAACAACCCAACGTCTAACAACAAATGAATGGAAAAATAAAATGTGGTATATGCATACAATGGAATATTACTCAGCCTTAAAAAGGAATGAGGTTCTGATATATGCTACAATGTGGATAAACCTTGAAAATATGCTAAAAGTTTTGGAAATAGATGGTGATGGTTGCACAACATTGTGAATATAATTAATGCCACTGAACTGTACAATTAAACATGTTTAAAATGATATATCTTTTACCACAACTTATAAAATTAATTGTAATATACCAAGTCCTTTTAAACTGTCTACTTTAAATGGGTGAATTGTATGGTATGTGAAGTATATCTCAATAAGAAAAAGTCAGTAGCTTGGCTTAAATGCTTTTTAAGTTCACTTCCATCACTAAATTCTATTATTTTTTTAAGGTCTGAGAATGGATTATATTCCAAAATTAAATATCTAGGAAATCTCCAATTATATTATAAGCTTTGGGTTTGGCTTAATATTTCAAAAGAAGAGACTACTATGTAGTGCTAGATAAGTGTTTGTTATTGTTGTTATGATGGTGATCATCCTCCTCTTTCTTTGAAAGAGTCCTGTGAGGCAAGTATGATTAAGGCTATTATCGATATGAATAAACAGACTCAGAGAGGGTAAGTGATTTTCTCAGTAAACGATCCAGCTAGGAACTGAGAGAGCTGGGATTTAAACCTATGCTAGCCTGGCTCCAGAGCCCAGGCTGACACTACACCACTAGTTCCTCCCCATCCCAATCCACTCTATAGAACTGCTGGACGTAGTACAGGTTTGATCACTCTTCTGCTACTATGAGTGGAATGGTACCATTTTACCTTGTACTTTTTCCCATGCCACCACATGGACAATGCATTTCAAAGCACTTTGAAAATGGGAAATCCTATTCAAATGTCAGATGTTATTTAGAAAGTTGGCTTTTTATGTTTTTGACAGTCGCAACTACAGTTAAAAAACTGTATCACTGAACTTTCTTTTGTGAAGTCAAAGCCTTCAAGACAGTACTCAGAATTCAATAAATAGGCTTTACTATGTAGATGAACAAAGCTTTAAAGAGAATGAGGACAGCAGCCAAGGAGAGGCCAAGATGAGATACCTCACAAGTAAAATCAAGACCTTGGCTTCCTCAGCTCTGAGCCATTTCATATTTAGCAGGAAAGTATGACAATATTACTTTGATTTTTTGTTGATCCCGCTGAATTTCTGTATCCAGTTGCTTCCTTTTTTCATTTTCTTCTCGAAGTCTCTTTTGCAGCTGTACCTTTTGATATTTCATGTGATCTATACTCTGCTCTAATTCATTAGCACGTTTCTCATTTTGGATTGAAAGTGATGCCAACTTCTTACTATTTTGTTGCTTCTTCTGTAAGACCTAGGATCATATGGAATATTTCAAAATTAAAAATTACATCTCTCATGAACTTCAAATAAACTTAAAACTTTTCATTCAATGGCAAGGATAGGCATTTTGCCTAGATTTTTTTTTTTTTATAAATTCACAATTGTTTTTTACATTTTTACTTTTACAATTTGGAAACCACCATAATTTTCACTAGCTATACGTAAAGGATGATGAGGCTTCCTGGTGCCCACACCCAAACAAAACAAAATTAATCTCTTTGCTTTTTATTAATGAGTACTAGAGGCCTGATGCACAAAATTCGTGCACAGGGGGCGGGAGGGGAGGGGTCCCTCAGCCCGGACTGCACCCTCTCCAATCTGGGATCCCTCTCGCAATCTGGAACCACTGACTCCTAACTGCTCACCTGTGTGCCTGCCTGATGCCCCTAACTGCTCCCCTACTGGCCTGATGGTCCTAACTGCCTAACTGCTCCACCCTGCCGGCCTGATCCCCCCAAGTGCCCTCCCCTGCTGGCCTGATCACCCCAACTGCCTAACTGCTCTCCCCTGCAAGCCTGATCCCCCTAACTGCCTATCTCCTCTCCCCTCCTGGCCTGAACACCCTAACTGCCTATCTACGCTCCCCTCCTTGCCTGATCTCCCTAACTGCCTATCTGTTCTCCCCTCCTGGCTTGATCCCCTTAACTGCCTATCTGCTCTCCCTTCCACTCCACATGCAGACGTGCTGAGAACCCCGGCGCAGGCGTGCTGAGAGCTCTCCTCTGCGGCCCCGCCCCCATCTGATTGGTTGTTATGTGATGGTGTCCCAGACAATTTGCATATTCATCTATTATTAGTATAGGTTGTAATTTCAAAATATTACATGTACATGGAAAAATTAAAATAATACAAAACTGAACTTATATTTAATTTTGAGAGTAATTACAAAACTGCAGCAAAATGATGCTACTAGCATTTTAATGTCTTTTCCACATCACTATAAGTACTGAAAATCTTATTTAAAAGTGAGATAGGGCCCAGCCGGTGTTGCTCAGTGGTTGAGCATCAACCTATGCACCTAGAGGTTATTGGTTCAATTCCCAGTCAAGCCACATGCCCAGGTTGTGGGATTGATCCCCCGTAGGGGGAGTGCAGGAGGCAACCAGTCGATGTTTCTCTCTCACAGTAATGTTTCTCTTGCTCTCACTTCCTCTAAGACATTTTTTTAAAACATTTTTTTAAGTGAGAAAGGATATCACTATCTTTTGCATTTATTCCCCAGATGCTTAAAAGTGTACCAGTTAGCATCAAAATATTAATGCAGCATATAGCTATATATATATTTAATAACAAAGAATATAAATTTCAGGGTTTTTAATTTAAAAATTTTGTTTTATGAATTGAAATAACTTCATTATACAAAAACAAAACAAAAAAGTAGCATTTCAATATTTAAAATGGAATGTTAGAATACTGAAAGATGGT
The DNA here is from genome assembly GCF_000412655.1 of Myotis brandtii. Taxonomy (NCBI): domain Eukaryota; kingdom Metazoa; phylum Chordata; class Mammalia; order Chiroptera; family Vespertilionidae; genus Myotis; species Myotis brandtii. The sequence goes on along the minus strand of NW_005360124.1, from coordinate 2,315,219 downwards.
ATTGTCATAACTATGTGACCCTGAAACAGTTATTTCACCTTTCTAAATCTCAGATTGATCATTTATAAAAGAGGGTAAAAAATACCCACTTCTGAATACCCATACGACTGTCAGCTGATTTCTCAACAGAAACTTTGCAGGCCAGAAGGGAATGGCAAGAAATATTCAAAGTGCTGAATACCAAGAACCTACAACCAAGAATACTTTATCCAGCAAAGCTATCATTCAGAATTGAAGGTCAGATAAAGAGCTTCACAGATAAGGAAAAGCTAAAGGAGTTCATCACCACCAAACCAGTATTATATGAAATGCTGAAAGGTATCCTTTAAGAGGAGGAAGAAGAAAAAGGTAAAGATACAAATTGTGAACAACAAACATGCATCTATCAACAAGTGAATCTAAGAATCAAGTGAATAAATAATCTGATGTACAGAATGAACTGGTGATTATAATGAATCAGGGACATAGAAAGGGAATGGACTGACTATTCTTGGGGGGGAAAGGGGAATGGGAGATGCGGGAAGAGACTGGACAAAAATCGTGCACCTATGGGTGAGGACAGTGGGTGGGGAGTGAGGGCGGAGGGTGGGGCGGGAACTGGGAGGAGTTGAGTTATGGGGGGTGGGGGAAGAGGAACAAATGTAATCTGAACAATAAAGATTTAATAAATAAATAAAAAATACCCACTTCAATGGATTAAATCATGATTAAGTAATGCATACAAAACACCCAGTATGTATATGGCACCTTGTAGACACTTAACAACTGGTAACTATCATGCTCCTCCTAACCCCCTCCACCATCCTCATCATCTTCCTCATCCCCTCCTCCAATAGTTGTGCATAGATATATCAAAGGCACAGAAATTTTAAAAACTGCATGTCCTTCCAAAAATGACATTATTTCCATGGTTATCTTTATTTCTTACCGTATGGTTTTTTAGAAAAGATTAAAATAATGTACTTCTTGAATGCAGAAATATATTACCCAGATCAAAATTATGTAAACCTACCAGCGCTCTGGAAAAGCTGCATTCCAGTTTTCTTGCTGGTAAAAACTGAGTCCTAGCCCTAACCAGTTTGGCTCAGTGGATAGAGCGTCGGCCTGTGGACTGAAGGGTCTCAGGTTTGATTCAGGCCAAGGGCATGTACCTTGGTTGTGGGCACATCCCCAGTAAGAGGTGTGCAGGAGGCAGCTGATTGATGTTTCTCTCTCATCGATGTTTCTGACTCTCTATCTCTCTCCCTTCCTCTCTGTAAAAAATCAATAAAATATATTTTTTTAAAAAACTGAGTCCTATTTCTTTCCTAACTAGGTACAAGAATCCTCAAAAGCAAAAAGCTTTAAATAGGTTTTCTCAATTACATTTTAAAATTACCTGGATTTTCAGCTTTGCGGCATCCATCTTTTTACGGAACTCCCTCTGTAATTTTACTTTCAAAGCAACATCAGACAGATCTTTGTTTTCCAGTTCCTGTAGCTGCTTTTCTGTCTCAATTAATTCCACTTTTGCCTGTTCTGCTTCGTGGGCAAGTTTTGTTACTTTCAGAGAATACTGTTTGCTTACAGACTTGGCATCATTACCTTCACCAAAATAATAATAATTATTATTATATATTTTTTAAAAAACTAAGTAAAACATCAAAAACATAAAAATGCTCTATTCTTTTTTTTTTTTTAATCCTCACCCAAGGATATTTTTTCCATTGCTTTTTAGAGAGAGTGGAACGGAGAGGGAGAGACAGAGAGAAACACTGGTGTGAGAGACACACATTGATTGGTAGCCTTCCACATACTCTCACCAGGGCCCAGGGAGCCTGCAACAGAGGTATGTGCCCTTGACCAGAATCTAACTTGTGACCCTTCAGTCCCAACACTCTATCCACTGGCCAAACCAGGTGGGGCAAAAAAAGCTCTACTCTCAAAATGCCAGCTGTCAGGGCACATGCCCGACTTGCGGGCTCGACCCCCTGTGCGAGGCATGCGGGAGGCAGCCAATCAATGATCCTCTCTCATCACTGATGTTTCTATCACTCAATGCTTTTCTTATGAATATTTAGAACACAGAGAAAAACAGAGTAAGGTATTTCTATATCTCTTTTCATTCTAAGCTCAGCTACTAAACCTAAAAACTTGGTTTTGAATAGTCAACTGTCCCTAAACTAGATTAGCAAACTCATGGCAGTGGGAAATAAGAGCCCAGAGGTCATGGCATGAATAATTGCCAGGGAGAGTTTCACACACTATTGTACTGAAAATCTCTTAATATTTTCATAAAAAGGAGTTCTTGAACTAAATGCACTGGCTCTGCAACTCTGTGATAATCTGACTAACTTTAAAATACATACGACTACTATATTTTAACGAATCTAAGGCCCCATAGAGTGTTCAACACACCTTATTTTATGAACTAAGAAAAAAGGTACAGTGCCAATGAACCAATGACATGATAATATGTTAAGATGCCAATGATTATAACATACATCCTGATTTTAGAGATATTAAAATGTGAAAAATGTGTATTAGAATTGATGAAATACAGTAGAGTAACTGTTATTGTTGTCTGAAGTAGTTGCTATTCAGGAGAAATCTTCATTGAGGCACCTTTGAAAAGTAAGCACACACTGACCCTCTTGCTAGTCACCATCTCTGAGGGTCCTTTGGAAAGCTCCAAACTGTCTGTGGTTATAATGAGTAAGAAGAGGACTTTCTCTGTGTAAGTTCAGGTATCCTCTATATCAGTGGTTCTCAACCTTCCTAATGCCGCGACCCTTTAATACAGTTCCTCATGTTGTGGTGACACCCAACCATAAAATTATTTTCGTTGCTACTTCATAACTGTAATTTTGCTACTGTGATGAATCGTCATGTAAATATCTGATATGCAGGATGTATTTTCATTGTTGAACACAATTGAACATAATTAAAGCACAGTGATTAATCACACAAACAATATGTAATTATGTGTTTTCCAATGGTCTTAGGCGACCCCCGTGAAAGGGTCGTTCGACCCCCAAAGGGGTCGCAACCCACAGGTTGAGAACCGCTGCTCTATATGAAGGCATCCAGGATGGGATACCCCATGGTGGGATAACCAGAAGGGTAAATATCCTCAACTTCCACAGGCAGTACCCTGAAATCTTGGGGACGGAGAAGCTATTTAAACCCCTAAATCAGTTCTTGGATACTCCTAAGAGAGTTTTACTGGCAGTGATCCTGCCTGTGAGGAAGGAAGATGGTCAAACTCAATTAGACATTGGGAGACTGGAGCTGGGGTGATGCACAGCACACAGGTCGCCAGGAATAAGGAAGGAAATGCTTTGGGACAGGAGCAGGGTGAGGCGGTTTAGAAAGGAGGACCATCAGCCAGAAAGCAAGTTTGCAGGAAAGAGGGGGAAAGTAGGAAAACAGGCAGAGGAGTTGGGACCCATCATAATTCATGTAGTTTGGGTGTGAGTATAGCCTGGGGCTTGAAGAAAAGGAGGATAATACTTCCTTCAGTTCCCCTAAATGTGACCGGAGTTGTTTTTTCATTGGAATTGGGGAAAAGAAACGCTAGTGTCTCTTATTCCTCTAATTCTTAACTGAATTTCAAAGTAGTCAAGGCTCATACTTTGAGTATATTTGGGGGAGGGGAGGGTGCAAAAAGCCTAATGTAGGTGAGGGTAAGGAGAAGGTGTGGCAAATACATCCAACCTGGCAGAAATTTGAGACTAAAAGTAAGAGGTAAAAGCTTGGATCGCTCAAGAGAACAGCTTTCAAGAATAACTTCTTATATCTTTAGAGAAATAATAATTAACTACATTTAAAATATTAAGTTTATGATTACTGTTAAAAATGAAATATCCAAAAAATAATTTAAAATAAAGTTATTAAAACGAGTTAGAAAAACATCCCAAACATATTTCCAAATGCCTAGTATAATGTTTTTTTGAAAGTGGCCAAAAAGTTAAGTGCCACAGAGTTTCAACACAGCACAGAAAGCACACCGGTTAGAAAAATTCATAGATGAATACCAATATAACAAAGTTCTTTTAATAACTAACCTCCACATATTGGCTTTCAAACACACCTTGTTATACCAAATGCCAAGCTACAGTGAAGTGTCCTGAGCATCAAAAACTAAAGTAAATGTTACACATCAGAAACAATTTTAGAAGCTTTTCTTTCTTGTATTAGCTGGTTCATAGGCTACTATTACCTGTTTTCATTAATTCTTTAATCAGATCTTCCTTCATATTGATGTTAATTGTAAGTTCTCTTATTTTTTGTTTAGCTTCAATAAGTATGAGTTCTGAATGCCTTAATTTTTGCAAATTCAACTCTTGACTCTCCTGAAGACATTCAATCTTTAAATCTTTAAAATAAAAGAAACAAAATTAGAAAATAAAACTATCTGCTTATAAAATATTCAACAGAAATGGAACTAAAAAAGAAAAGTGAACACGGAAGGTGTCTAGAGGTAGCAGAGGAAGGGACAGAAACAGGTAAGGAAAACAGGAAAAAATACCCGGAAATTGGGACTTTAGTTTTCTAGCTTACAGTAAGTCTTTATATATGCTTTAGTCATATCCCATAGGTTCTGATACAGTTTTTCATTGCCCTTAGATATTCTGCAATTTGAGTTTTTACTTGAGTTATTTAAGAAAGGTATAAAATCTCCAGGTGGGTATAGGGTTGAATTTTTCCTATTATTTTAGTCTTCTAGTAATAAAAGAGTCTAGTCCACACCAGATTATTAGAGTGTGGGCCAGCACTGTTTTGTTCTTACTTACACTGGAACAACTATGTCACTATTTAAGATAAGTTCAGCTTATCTTTCTTTTTTTTTTTTTAAATATATTTTATTGATTTTCCACAGAGAGGAAGGGAGAGGGACAGAGAGCCAGAAACATCGATGAGAGAGAAACATCGATCAGCTGCCTCCCGCACACTCCCCACTGGGGATGTGCCTGCAACCAAGGTACATGCCCTTGACCGGAATCGAACCCAGGACCCTTGAGTCCGCAGGCTGACGCTCTATCCACTGAGCCAAACTGACCAGGGCTCAGCTTATCTTTCTTTTCACAGGGAGACTTCCTCAGTGAAGGAGCTAGTGCACTGATTTACATTCTGGCATAAGTTTCTTTCCTGGTTGTAGATCAGTAACAAACAGTTCAAGAGTGGCAATTTGACTAGTACTTATCTATATTACTTACACATTTTTTAACTTATTTAAGTTTTATTTGTGACATATAGGTAAGTTTTTGTTAAATATTATATGCATAGCCTCTTTAAAAAGACTATTTTCATAGTATAGGGCTTATTTATCATGTTATTTATATTCTCTATACTCTTACTTTTTGTGCTTTAACCACTCATAGGCCAATATAAACTAGTTAAAATTTCCTACTACAGTTTTTGGAACATAAACATTTTACGCTGTTATGCATCAAATAATGTGTATTCGAATGTTATGAGCACCTGCAGACTATTTGGCTCCAATGCCAAGGGTACATCACTAATTGTAGGCATGTGTGCCAATGAAGCAGGAAAGCAGACACCTAGTAAATTACGTAAGATACATTTTAAAGTAGTCAAGAGTACAGTGCATAGCAACTTGGGCTTGAATATAAAATCCCTATTCTGAGAGATTTAGCCTGTAACTCTAGCCAGAATTGATTGATGGGAAAAAAAATTTATTAAGCAGTAAAAATGAAGGAAAAAATCAGAAGTAGAGCACAGAACATACAAAGTTCTACCAATGAGAAAAACACTCCTACCAAGTTCCCATCATTGAGAATTCCTAGATGCTTCTTAAATTATTGACTGAAGAAAAAGAGAAGTGTCTTATAAACACTAGATATAAATTAAAATCTGTGTACCTTCATTCCCCAAACTTGACTTTTGTGTTTGATCATGAATATCATTCAATTCAACAAGAGAACAAACAGAGTCTGGCTTCTGAATCCATGAGTGATTTCTATGTCTAAAAAAACAAAGATCAGGATCAAAGGTAACTTGTCTGTTAGTGTTTGCTAATCTGCCCTCAAATTAGTTTCCCCCAAAAGTGACTATAATGTTAAAAGAATTATTAATTATATAAAATAAACAGAATTTTACTAATATTCCCATCCATGTTGGGCCTAGTGGGAAATTCATTATATTTGTTGCCACTGTAGCAGCAGAATCAGGAAATTCAAAAACATTCTCCCTGAAAATTAATATCCAATAAATATATAAGCTCTAAAAGCAAAATTATTTTTCAATTTAAGACTGATGACTGTTCAAACACTGGTTTCATAATGCATTAGTTGACAGCACATTTATCAAAAACTACCTACTGTTATTTCAATAGAAAAGATACATTTTAATAAAAAACCCTCCATCTGTATATATTTATTGCATCATAAAATTATAATATGTTTATTAAACCAGTATATATTTAACATACCTAATTTCAGATTTCTCTTGGCCTTCTGATTCTTCATCATCACTGTTATCAGAAAATTGGCAGTGGAGGACTTCATCTTGTTCTTCTATGTGACCCAGCAGGATTTGACTTCGTGTTCGAAATCCAGCAACTACTCGATCCAGAGAGTACACAGAAGGACTTGTGTAGACCTTACAAGTAATTTCCCCCACCCAACAACAAAAAAATGATTTTTAAATGTCTATTTTTATCTTATTACTCAAAATGTCTTAAGAGGTTATTAAATAAGTACTCTTAAAATATCCAATTGCTGAAAATATGCATTGCCCCCCAAAAAATATCAACTTTCATTTCACAATACTATTGTGCTTCATGAACACATACTTCTTTCAGAATCTATATAGCTCTTCCTCTTTTAAAAAGTTCTATCTTTAACTACAGCTTCATGGAAAATAGTATTCTTTTTAATACTATTTGGACTCATTTTTATGAAAGCAAAGACTAAAAAAATCACAGCATAGGTACTCCCCAATGAGTGCAAAGCCCATACATAGTGCAATAGGAGGCAACTGTTTTACACCCCATCAACCTTCCCAGTTCTGAACACTTGGAGAATTATGGTGTTGCTGCTCAGGGTCTGCATCCCCCTCCAATCCAAATCCACCAAATGAAGAAATCCAGAGCCATCGTCACTCCACTGCTAAGTCAAAATGTTCTCAATTTGGAAATCCAAATGTATTTATTCACACTTTACATGTGGTGGTTAGGCATAGCTGAGTTAGTACTCTAAGTGACATATTTACTATGTCTTATAGAATAATTAAATGTTCATGAGCTAACCTGAGAAATTTCTGTATTATAACATGCTTCTATTGACAATGAACCTTAACTTCTCAAAAAATGAGCTTGGAAAATAACAACAATGAATTAGAAATTGCCTTTATACTTTTATTCTAGTTTCTGTTACCAAATATTTATTTTCACCGCCTCTTTGTAACCAAATCTCAGAGTAATTTCTCAAAAAAGGTTAATAATAAAACCATACAGGATACATGCAATTTATTAATATAAATTATTATAAGTATTATAACATGAGGCTGTCAGTCAAGATGGCAGCAATACTCACCTCCTCCCACAATCACATCGAAATTACAATTAAACTACAGAACAACTAAATTAAAGAAGCTACATCAAGACTGCTAGAAGGGGTGGAGATGCATAATGGGCTGGTCCCATATCCATGTATGGTAGATAAAAATTGGGAGGGATATCTTGCCTGTAGAGGTCTCCCCTAAGGAGCAAGGGGTCCCAGTCCTCCCATCCTAGGGTTCCATTCCAGGAAGAGAAGTCCCCATAGCTTCCAGCTATAAAAACCAGCAGGTATTGAGGCTAAGTGAGATGAAGGGCTACTGGAGTCCCAAGCAGTTCCTCTTTTTTTTTTCTTAATATATTTTATTGATTTTTTACAGAGAGGAAGGGAGAGAGATAGAGAGTTAGAAACATCGATGAGAGAGAAACATTGATCAGCTGCCTCCTGCACATCTCCTACTGGGGATGTGCCCGCAACCCAGGTACATGCCCTTGACTGGAATCGAACCTGGGACCTTTCAGTCCGCAGGCCGACGCTCTATCCACTGAGCCAAACCGGTTTTGGCTCAAGCAGTTCCTCTTAAATAGACCACACAAAGACTCACTCATACTTATTCCCTCTGAGCTCAAGCCCTACGGCAGCAGCTTGAAAGACACCAGAGATGTTACAGACAGGAACTGAATTGTCCAGCATCAGGGTAAGATCTGCAAGGCAGCTTTTCCCAGACAGAGGTGCTGCCAGAAGCCACTGCTCTTTTGATAAGCCCCTTCCCCTGCAGAGCCCACAGTTGGGTGACATATCTGAGACTCCATCAACCTGGCTCACACTGTTTGCCCCACCTTGGTGATTCTCTGAGGACATGCCCACCCAATTTTCAGACCCACCCAAGCTGTTCCCAGTGGCTTTTCCATACAAATGGTCTGTCTTGGCTCATGTTTCAGATTTTCCTAAAATCTCTCAAACAAGCAGCATCTGGCCTCAGCAAGCCCCGTACCTCTCACTGGTTCCAGGCATGGCACTAGCAGCAGCTGGCCTTGGTTCACAACATGGCCTTGCCTGGGCAACTCCAAGTCCAGCACAAGTAGTAGCCATCGGCAGAACACTTTGTAGCTAATGCCGAGTGGTCCCCGGCAGAACACAGGCAGCAGCTGACCTTGGCCTGCACTTCCCAGAGTCCCCAGAGCCAGCACTCCCAGTGGACAGCTTCAGACCACATTGAAGCACAACCGCCCAACCACCTCCATAAGCAACACATTCAAGGGACAGACTCAGCGGACACCAGAGCCTTGCTGAAATAAGTTGTGCTCTATGGGGTGAGCCCCTGCACAGCTAATCCTCCACTGTGGTCAGAGGTCAGTGGTCACAGCCAGTCCTTGCAGCTCTTTGGCCTGGGGATAAATCCCTCCTAGTGATATACCAACAGCAATCAAGGCTCAACTACAAGAGGATATACACAGCCAATATGGGGGAGTGCACCTCAAGTGCGCAGCTTGAGTGATCAGGGAGGTTGTGCCATAGCACACCTAGTACATTAGGCCACTCTCCCAAGCCTGGGAGGTATAGCAGCTCTACCTAATATATAGAAATACAGGGAGACTGCCAAAATGAGGAGACAAAGAAACATGTCCCAAATGAAAGAAGAGAATAAAACTCCAGAAAAAGAACTAAACAAAATGGAGACAAACAACCTACTAGCTGCAGAGTACAAAACACTGGTTATAAGGATATTCAATTAACTTAGCAGAGAGTAGATGAACTTAGTGAGAACTTCAGCAAAGATATAGGAAACATAAAGTAGAACAAGAAACCATAAAAAAGAACCAGTCAGAAATGAAGAATACATTAACTTAAATGAAGAATATATTTCAGGGAATCAACAGTGGAGTAGATGAAGCAGAAGATCAAATCAGAGATTTGGAAGATAAGGAAGCAGAAAACACCCAAGCAGAACAGCAAAAAGAAAAAAAGAATCCAAAAAACGAGGATAGTCTAAGGAGCCTCTAGGACAACTTCAAGTACTAGTATACCAACACTCACATCATTGGGGTGACAGAAGGAGAACAGTGTGTGCAAGGAATTGAAAGCCTATGTAAAAAAAAATAATGAAGGAAAAAAGACATACAAGTCCAGAAAACACAGAGAGTCCCAAACAAGATGAACCCAAAGAGGCCTACACCAATCCTATATAATAAAGAGGTAATATGCAAATTGCCCATCACACCCTCACACAAGATGGCCGCCCCATGTGATCACAAGATGGCCACCACAAGATGGCCGGCAGGGGAGGACAGTTGTGGGTGATCAGGCCAGCGGGGGAGGGCAGTTGGAGATGAACAGGCAAGTAGGGGGGGCAGTTGAGGGTGATCGTGCCAGCAGGGGAGCAGTTAGGCGTTGATTAGGCAGGCAGGGGAGTGGTTAGGGAGTGATTAGGCAGGCAGGCGGGCAAGCAGTTAGGAGCCAGCAGTCCCAGATTGTGAGAGGGATGTCTGACTCCCAGTTTAGGTCCGATCCCACAGGGGTCTCAGATTGGAGAGGGTGCAGGCTGGGCTGAGGGACAACCCCCACCCTGTGCACAAATTTCGTGCACCAGGCCTCTAGTATACATTATAATTAAAATGCAAAATGTTAAATACAAGAGAAAATATTAAAAGCAGCAAGAGAAAAGCTGTAAGTTACCTTCAAGGGAGCTCCCATAAGACTGTCAGTTGATATCTCAAAAAAAACTTTGTAGGCCAGAAGGGATTGGCAAGAAATATTCAAAGTGATAAAAAGCAAGGACCTACAGCCGTAACCGGTTTGGCTCAGTGGATAGAGCGTCGGTCTGCGGACTGAATGGTCCCAGGTTCGATTCCGGTCAAGGGCATGTACCTTGGTTGTGGGCACATCCCCAGTAGGAGGTGTGCAGGAGACAGCTGATCGATGTTTCTCTCTCATCGATGTTTCTAATTCTCTATCTCTCTCCCTTCCTCTCTGTAAAAAATCAATAAAGCTATCATTTAGAATCAAAGGACAGATAGAACTTTCCAGACAAGGAAAAACTAAAGGGGATCACCACCACCAAACCAATATAATATGCAATGTTAAAGGGTCTTCTTTAAGAGGAAGGAGAAAAAAAGATTAAAACAAAAAACAGCAAAGCACAGGCTCCTAGTCCTGGAGTAAAAGCCATATTGCTACCTGCTTTATTCTCTTTTCCTGAGCCCATAACATCTATCAACTTCCCTAGGGAATTTAGAAACTTTAAACTTTTTAGGTTAAAAAGATAATGTGCCTCGAACATTGTTAAATAGCACTATAATGTGAACATTGTTAGTTGGGCTATCAAGAACAGGCACTGCCCTGAAGGACCTTTGATATAACAGAGAGCCCTTAAGGCCGATCAGAAGGAAAATCATTCCTAAGAATTAGCTCATTTTGGGAAAGAAAGGCCTACAAAGCTGGTGACATGAGAGATTATATCATAGTAAGACTGAAAAGGGGTTATGCACAGAAATTTTGTGACTCAAAAAAGTGTAATTTAGCCCTAACTGGTTTGGCTCAGTGGATAGAGCATAGGCCTGTGGACTGAAAGGTCCCAGGTTCGATTCCAGTCAAGGGCATGTACCTTGGTTGCGGGCACATTCCCAGTAGGAGGTGTGCAGGAGGCAGCTGATTGATGTTTCTAACTTTCTATCTCTCTCCCTTCCTCTCTGTAAAAAAGCAATAAAATATTTTTTAAAAAAATGTAATTTGGCCTGGCTGTGTAGCTCAGTTGGTTAGAGCATCATCCTGATATACCAAGGTTATGGTTCTGTCCCTAGTCAAGAAACATACAAGAATCAACCAATGATGCATAAATAAGTGGAACAACAAACTGATATTTCTTTCTCTCTCTCCCTTCTCTCTCTCTCTAAAATCAATAAAATAATAAGTTTTCAAATGTAATGCCTTCTCGGGAAAAAAAAGATTTTTACAATTTTACAAGTATTCTACTTTTGTGAATCTTGATATTCCAGGTTTTTAAATATATCTCTTAAGGATATTTCAGTTGGTTTTCTTAGTATACAATTATGTCAATAATCAATAAATTATGGTAGGTTTTCATCAGCATTGGCGGTATTATACTAAACCTAAATAATGACTGGGACCGCCTTTGTAATTTTTTTCTTTCCAAAGTGCCTTTTTAGTATGTACAGCATTGGCTTTTGCTTTTAATTATATCATATTTCAATGTTTAAAAAGTTAGAAATCTCTATTATATTTTAGGTTTAAATCAAGATTCAATTTTGCATTGCACCAGATCAATTTTTGGTATCTACTGAGACAAATGAGTTTTTCTTCTTTTTTTCATATTAAGTTAGTACATAATATTAGTACTTTTTCTTTTATTTACCTGTATACTATTTGCAAAGATATGTGTACCCCTAGCCTGATTGGTGTGGCTCAATGGTTGAGCATCGACCCATGAACCAAGAGGTCACTGGTTTAATTCCCAATCAGGGCACATGCAGAAGGCAGCCAATCAATGTCACTCTCTCATTGATGTTTCTACCTCTATATCCCTCTCTCTTCTTCTCTCTCTAAAATCCAGAAAAATATATTTTAAAAATAAATAAAATAAAAAAACAGAGACTAAGAGAGGGAGAGAATAAGTATGTGCAACTTTTGTAATAACAAAAAAAACACCCAAATGTTATTTTTTTTAAATAAAAAAATGGAACCGGAAATACTTTCACATAACTAGCCAATATAAAAAACAGAAAATTAAATATAGATGACTTGATATGTATTAAACTGAAAATACAGACAACATGAATTATGTGAAGAATTTATCTTTCTTCCAAAATGTTCTATAAAAAGGTACCATATATTCAACCATAAGAAAAATGTCAATGATCCTACAAAGTAAAACTGAAATTAATAATAACAATGATTTCATTTTTTAATTCAATCACTCAAGATTGAAAACCACAGAGAATAACATCTGTCTTTCTTAATCACTCTGAGGTACTGAATCTGGACCATAGTAAAGGCACTCCATGGACATCTATTGAGGACCCAATGTACTAGGCAATTTCAGAGTCATCATCTCATTTAAATCCTCCACATACACCCATGTTTCCCCCATTCTGACATATAAAGAACCTGGGGCTCCCACAGGTTTAGTCATATGCAGGCCTATGCAATAGAGCTAGTGTTCACCCCAAGCCTGCCTGATTGCAAAGTCTATGACACCTAGCATATTTCTTATCCCTTTGACTATAACCATCACATAGATCTCAAACAAATCATCTCCATAAAATTAACAGAAGCCAAATTCATGAGTCTGCTAGTCTTTTCCATGTAGAGATAACTTGATGATTTTTTAAGAGAAATGTGTGTGCATATATTTACTACACACATATTCATACGTAAATAAAAAACCAAAAGTTCAGCCCAGCTGATGTTGCTCTGTGGTTGAGCATTGACCTATGAACCAGGAGGTCACAGTTTGATTCCCAATCAAGGCATATGCCCAGGTTGTGGGCTTGATCCCCAGTAGGAGGCAGCCAATCAGTGATTTTCTCTCATCATTGATGTTTTTATCTCTCTCTACCTCTCTCTTCCTCTCTGAAATTAAAAAATATGTATATTAAAAGAAAAGTTGATACAGATCTTTATACAATCTTGAAGTGTCAGCTTGGCAAGACTGAGTAATACATAAATGTCATTTGGAAAATAGTAAGACAAACCAAGTAAGTAAAAATAAATACCCTCGTACCTCATCTCAACTTGGTGTGGTTAAAGAAAGAAAAAAATTCATGAAGATATCAGACTTATTAATCATGACTAAAAATATGATGGCAAAGGATAGCTTTTTCTCCTTGATGAATGTAGATATTACCTTCAACTATTCCTTCTAAATATAACTATACATTCTCCTATTTGTTTTTTTTATTAAAAAGCATTACATGATTAAAAGAGAATACACAAAAGTCCATAAAATCAAACAGAAACCAAACTATGTGCTGAGACTGTACAAATATACTGTGATATTTTATTACATATAATATTTTAAGATCTTAAATCTGAGATTAATGTTTTGACTTTACCTTCCTGGCATCTGATCTTTCTGGGATATAAATATAACGTCCCAAACGAGCATCAAACGGTACAGTATATGGTCTCTTTTCTGGTATCCTGGCATCTGGCCCATCTCCACAAATTTCCTTAGCTGAAGAAGTCATTGACAGGTTAAGTTTTGTTGGTTCTCCACTCAGTTGATCCAGAAGTTGTTGTTCTATTATTTTTTCATTCTTTGTAGAAGATGAGAATTTAAAAAATAGAAATCCAGAGAGATGAGACTTTTAAAAATAGAGATCCTCAGTATGTGTATAAATAATGATAAAAAATGAATTGTACATTGACCAAAATCACAACTACAAATCACAATTACCTTAACAGTACAGTAAAACCTCATTTATTCAAAGACTAGCCTCTGGTGTTCACAAGGATCAAGTACTGTTCTGATTGGTAAACACTTTTGAATAGTAAGCAGCAACAAACACAGCAGAGAGTTAAATACTCAAAAAAAAAAAAAAGGCCCTATACACTGTGTTTGGTTGGTTTGGCAACCAGAACCACTCTGATAAGCTGATCTTTATAAAAATGTGGGCTTTCTGAGTGAAATCAAGAAGTAACAAGAGACAAGAAAGTTGAAAAAAGCTGCAAATAGCAGAGGTGGCAGCAAAAGAGACAGCAGGTGCAGTGAAGTGAAAGCCTTTACTCAGTGGGGGGGAAAAAGCCAAAGCACAAAGAGATAAAGGTAGACAAACAATAGTTATTCACACTTGGGTACATAGTAGACTTTTCTCAAAAATGAAAACCATCATTTTCAAGGGAAACAACTATCAGTATTTGTTATAAATTCTAAAACTTGGGTTTCATGCAAAAATTAGAATTTTGGAAAACATTTCTGCTATTGTGAGCATGAGGACAGCTTCTAATACTTAAAGACTGTTGAGATCAGTGGTGATAGTAATGAATGTGATTTTTTGATATTGTATAATGAAATGTGTCAACATCTGGAAGGTCTGCATAACTTAGTAAATAAATATTTTCCAAATGACCAATGCATGATGATTCAAAATCAGATGTGGATAAAAGATCCATTCAAACTATAAGATAGGAAGGGACCAATGACTTTTAATGTATAGATCTTTTTTTTTTCTTTATTGATTAAGGTATTACATATGTGTCCTTATCCCCACACTGCCCCCTTGCACTCCCCCCACACACTTATGCCCTCACCCCCCTGGTGTCTGTGTCCATTGGTTAGGCTTATATGAATGTATAAAAGTCCTTTGGTTGATCTCTCCCCTTTACCGCCACCCTCCCCTACCTTGTCTGATCGATGCTTCTCTGTCTCTGGATCTGTTTTTGTTCATCAGTTTATGTTGTTCATTATATTCCACAAATGAGTGAGATCATGTGATATTTATCTTTCTCTGACTGGCTTATTTTGCTTAGCATAATGCTCTCTAGGACCATCCATGCTGATGCAAATGGTAGGAGTTCCTACCTTTTAACAGCAGTGTAGTATTCCATTGTGTAGATGTACCATAGTTTTTAATCCACTCATCTGTTGATGAGCACTTAGGCTGTTTCCAAATCTTAGCTATTGTAAATTGTGCTGCTATGAACATAGGGGTGCATATCTCCTTTCTGATTGGTGTTTCTAGTTTCTTGGGATATATTCCTAGAAGTGGGATCACTGGTCAAATGGGAGTTCCATTTTTAGTTTTTTGAGGAAACTCCATACTGTTCTCCACAGTGGCTGCACCAGTCTGCATTCTCACCAATAGCGCACGAAGTTTCCTTTTTCTCCGCATCCTCACCAGCACTTGTCGTTTGTTGATGATAGCCATTCTGACAGGTGTGAAAAGGTATTGCATTGTCATTTTGCTTTGCATCTCTCTGATGATTAGTGACTTTGAGCATGTTTTCATATGTCTCTTGGCCTTCCTTCTGTCTTCTTTCAAAAAAGTATTTAGGTCCATTGCCCATTTTCTGATTGGGTTGTCTTCCTTTTGTTAAGTTGTATGAGTTCCCTGTAAATGTTGGAGATTAAACCCTTATCAGAGATAACATTGGCAAATATGTTCTCCCATGCAGTGGGCTTTCTTGTTGTTTTGTTGATGGTTTCTTTTGCTGTGCAGCTTTTTATTTTGATGTAGTCCCATTTGTTTATTTTCTCTTGTTTCCATTGCCCTAGGAGCTGTATCGGTGAAGAAATTGCTTCGGCATATGTCTGAGATTTTGTTGCCTTTGGATTCCTCTAGTGTTTTTATGGTTTCCCATCTTACATTTAACTCCTTTATCCATTTTGAGTTTATTTTTGTGTATGGTATAAGTTGGTGATCTAGTTTCATTTTTTTGCATGTATCTGTCCAATTTTCCCAACACCATTTATTGAAGAAACTGTCTTGACTCCATTGTATGTTCTTGCCTCCTTTGTCAAATATTAATTGAGCATAGTGGTTTGGGTTGATTTCTGGGTTTTCTATTCTATTCCATTGATCTATATGACTGTTCTTGTGCCAGTACCAGGCAGTTTTCAGAACAGTGACTTTGTAATACAGCTTGATATCAGGTATTGAGATCCCTCCTACTTTATTCTTCTTCCTCAGGATTGCCGCAGCTATTTGGAGAGGGTCATGTTTTCTTATCCGCTCAGCCACTCTATGTCTTTTGATTGGAACATTTAGTCCGTTTACGTTTAAAGTTATTATTGATAGCCCTAGCCGGTTTGGCTCAGTGGATAGAGCATCGGCCTGCAGACTGAGAGGTCCCGGGTTCAATTCCGGCCAAGGGCATGTACCTTGGTTGCAGGCACATCCCCAGTGGGAGGTGTGCAGGAGGAGCTGATCGATGTTTCTCTCTCATTGATGTTTCTAACTCTCTATCCCTCTCCTTTCCTCTCTGTGAAAAATCAATAAAATATATTTTAAAAAATAATAAAGTTATTATTGATAGGAACTTGTTTGTAGCTATTTTTATTTTTTGTGCCTGTGTTCCTTCTCCCCTTTTTATTTCTTCTTTCTACAGCAGTCCCTTTGGCATTTCTTGCATTGCTGGCTTGGTGGTGATAAACTCGCTTAGACTTTTTTATCTGTGAAGCTCCTTATTTCCCCTTCAATTTTTAAAAAAATATATTTTATTGATTTTTTAACAGCGAGGAAGGGAGAGGGATAAAGTGAGAAACATTGATCAGCTGCCTCCCACACCCGCCCCACTGGGGATGCGCCCGCAACCAAGGCACATGCCCTTGACCGGAATCGAACCCGGGACCCTTCAGTCCACAGGCTGACGCTCTATCCACTGAGCCAAACCGGTCAGAGCTCCCCTTCAATTTTGAATGCTAGCCTTGCTGGATAGAGTATTCTTAGATTCAGTCCCTTGCTTTGCATCACTTTGTATACTTCCTTTCATTCCTTTCTCGCCTGATGTGTTGAGAAATCATTTGATAATTTAATGGGAGATCCCTTGTAAGTATCTTCCTGTCTCTCTCTCTTGCAGCCTTTAAGGTTCTCTCTTTGTCCTTAACGTTAGCCACTGTAATTACGACGTGCCTTGGTGTGGGTCTTTTGGGGTTCATCTTATTTGGGACTCTTTGTGCTTGTGTAATTTTTTTTCTTCCCCAAATCAGGGAAGTTTTCTGACATTATTTCTTCAAATAGGTTTTCTAACCCTTCCTCCTCTTCTTGTCTTTCTGGCACCCCTATTATATGTATGTTGCTTTGTTTCATGTTGTCTCAAAGCTCCCTTAGGCTCTCCTCCTGCCTTTGGTTTTTTTCTCCAATTGCAGTTCAGATTGGGTGCATTTTGCTTCCCTGTCTTATAATTCACTAATTCGGTCCTCCGCTTCTCCTAGTCTACTGTTGAAAGTTTCCGTGGAGGTTTTTATTGTAGCTATATCACTCTTTATTTCTTCCTGATTCTTACATAGGTTGTTGATTTTTTCATCCATCCTGTTTATGAATTGCATGACCCTTATTCTGAATTCTTTTTCTGACAAATTGCATGCCTCGGTTTTATTTAATTCCTTTTCTGGTGATTCCTCCTTTTGTTTCCTTTGGGATGTCTTTGTCTCCCCATTTTTGCTGTCTCTTTCTGGCCCTGGGCTACCTGCTTGGTGTCCAAGGGGTTGAGGCCCCTCGCAGTGCAATGGTCATGAACTCACTAGCACCAGGGACTGGGTCTCCCTTGAGTTTCACACCTTTTTTGTCTCTGCTCTGAGTTGTATCCCCTTCTCCCACAGTTCTGGTCCCTCAATTATCCGTTTCTCGGGGTTGGTGGGGGCTGGTGCACAGTACCCCTAGTGTGCAACTCTCTGTGAGAGCCCAGAGCCCTCTGGCATGCAGTACGCTGTGCTCCTCCAGCCCCTAAGGCAAGATGCTACCCTAGGTCCCTCTGGCAGTGCACTTGCAGCATTGACCTGTGACCTGTGATTTGGCACACCAGGTCACGCCAGCAGCTTTGACCTGGGCTGTGGGTAGGGCATGCGGAGGTGACAGCTCTGTCTGTGCTGGGGGCGGGGTGTGCACTAGCCGAAGGCTCTGTCTGTGCTGGTGACAGAGCACCCACTGGCTCAAGGCGCTGTCTCAGCCAGATGCTAGTCCACTCTGGGCTGCAGCTCTGTCTGTGCCGGAGTGGGGTATGCCCCAGCCAAAGGGTCTGTCTGTGCTGGTGGTGGAGCTGCTCTGTCTTTGTCGGGGTGCGGGGCACTTGCCCTTGAGGTTTCCGTCTACCGACGGAGCACACTCAGTCTATGCCAGGCTGTGGGCGCTTGCCCTGAAGGGCTCTTCCTATGCTAGTGGCTGGCGCACTCAGTCTGTGCCAGAGGTGGGATGCTCACCCTGCAAGGGCTCTGCTTAAGCTGGAGGCAGAGGGCAAAGCTGGTGGCAGAGTGCACTCAGGCTGTGCCAGAGGCAGGGCGCTTGCCCTTTGCAGGCTTTGCCTAAGTTGGTGGCAGAGTGCAAAGGTGGTGGCCGAGCACGCTCCATCTGTGCAAGGGGCGGGGCCCTCACCCCCTGAGAGCTCTGCCTGGGCTGGCAGCGGAGTGCGCTGTCTGTGTAAGGGGCTGGGCACTTGCTCTGCAAGAGCTCTGCCTAAGTTGAAAGCAGAGCGCAAAGCTGGCGGCGTTGCGCACTCAGGCTGTGCCAGAGGCAAGGGGGTGGCCCTGTGCAGGCTTTGCCTAAGTTGGCAGCGAGTGCAAAGCTGGGGGTGGAGCGTGCTCAGTCTGCACAAGGGGCGGGGCCCTCAACCTGTGCCCTGTGAGGGCTCTAAGCTGGGCGTGGAGCTCAGTGTCAGGGGAGGGGTGCTCACCTGGCTAGGGTTCCGTCTGGGCAGGGGTGTAGGACACACTGGGCTGAGGTTCTGTATTGGTATCAGGGATGGAGCGGGGAGTGGGGGCCCGTAGCTTGCACTCACAGCTCGAGGACCTGAAGCGTGGGATCCTGGGACGCTGGGTTTGGGCTCTGGTTAAGAGGCTCAGCTCCTCCGGAGGTCTGTCTGATGTGCTCCCACTGGAGTCATCTGGGACCCACGTCGCGGTACCGCGTTGCTCACTGCTTGGGCACGGTGGTGGTTCCACGTGGGTCAGAGCTGGCAAGCGGCTCCCTGGCCAGGTCCGGGGGTGCTGCCCGAGGTCAGTCCGGGTGTTGGTGGGGCAGCACTCCTGGCCTCCTTCGCTCCCCTCTACAAGATGGCGTGCTTTCCGCGCCAAAGCCAAACCGGCGTGGGGTGCCCGTGGCGGTAGCAAGGGCTCCCCGTCTAGGCGAGCCCAATCTGCCAGTCCCAGGTATTCCTGAGATATCTATCTGTCCCTCACTCACCCACGCACCCACCACCCACTTTCACACACGTTCCTCTCGCTTCTTTACTCTGTCACACTCTCCCTCTCCCTGCTGTCCTGTCGGCCACCATCTTCTGAATTCTAATGTATAGATCTTAATGTAACAAAATAGTTTCAAATCCGACATTGCAAGTAATCTTTAGGAAATTTCTACTTGTTGAGTTTGAGTGCGATTTCAAAGAATATCCACAATTATCTAAAAAAGGCATTAAATATTCTCTTTCTAATTAAAAATCTATATGATGCTGGATTTTCTTCATATATTTCAACTAAAACAACATATTGTGACAAACTGAATGCTGAAGCAGATATGAAAATTTACCTGTCTTCTATTAAGCCAGATATTAAAGAGATGTGCAAAAATGTAAAACAATTTCACTTATTAATTTTTTGGTTTCTGGAAATATTATTTGTTCATGAAAAATAGTCTATATATTACCATATAATTAGATTATTATTGTTATTTTTAATAAATTAATAATTAAATTTCTTGTTTTAATTCTAACATGGTAAATATCTATAGATACACTGAGCCTGTATGGCTCAGTTGGTTGGAGCATCATCCCATGCACCAGACGGTCGTGGGTTCAATTCCCACTCAGGGCACATACCTAGGTTGCGGGTTTGATTCCAGTCGGGGGTGTATAGGAGGCAACTAATCAATGTATCTCTTTCATCAATGTTTCTACCTCTCTTTCTCTATCTCTCTCAAATCAATAAAAAATAATAAAAAAGAAACCTGAGAACAAAATTTCAATGACTGCAATAATAAAGAATATATAACTGGCTTTTTCCTAATACATATAAAAAGGTATTGAGGAAAGATTTCTAACTAGACAGCTATGTTTTAAATTATTTTTACATTTTAACTATGTTTTCCTACTTTAAAAATCTGGCAGAACATCTCTTTGCCCACCAAATTGCAAACTCCACATAAGCAGAACTAGGTATGTCTTGCTATTTACTACCTTTCCTGTGACACATAATCTTCACGCAATAAATGTTTTTTGAATGAAAAGTGGGGAAATGTAATTCTAAACTCAATGTATGTAAATGCAATACATATAATGCATACATGTACATATCTACATTTCTTAAATATTACCAAATATGATGATCTTGCTTCTTTAAAAAAAAACAGTACTCCAAATTCAAGGGATGAAGTATTTTTTCTTTCAAGAACCACTGACCCATAGAGGGATAAAACTCAGTAAAGTATAACTTAATTTTGTTTCTGAAACTATTTGTTCCCATCCTCTAAATTTAATGACCAGGTCCACAAGATTGTACTTAATAAACATAACAACTTAACATACATTTTACAGGAGAAAAAAGGAGGAGCCAGGAAAGGTATGAATATGAGAAGAAAGAATAAGAAAAGGGAGAAACAGAGCAAAGGCAAATGAGATTTTACATATAACCCTTTTAAAAATTTTCTGACATTCTACAATGACTTTTACTTGCCCCAAATAAATTTAGTCCTTAAACACATTTTATAAAAGCAGTGTCTATGTACCTGGCATTTCTTCAGCTCTCGCTTCAGTTGGTTAACTCTAATATGCTGTGGTCCTTCTTCCACGCTTCCAATGCCGCAGCTTCCTCTGAATGAGCTGGGAATCACCTTCCTGACCTCCTGGGTCATGTTAAACCACTCCTGCAGCTTCTGTTGCTGCTTTTGGTTTAGACTGACAGTATCTTTTAACTCCACCAGGAGGGTGAAGGCTTCCTCTATACAATGTTGGTAACCCAGACATTCTCCTTGGAGCTGAGCTACTTGTTCCTCGAGAGAAAGGATCCTGTTATCAGGAGTCCCCTCTCGATGGATCTGGCTGGTTTGGCTATTACTAGCCTGCTGACTTTGCAAAGCTTCTCGAAGCAACTTAATCTCAAATTCCATTTCATCCATCCGGTCTGACTCAGGGCTGAAGTTTAAGGTGGGTTTGTTCCTGATGTTGCGTGCTCTGTTGGCATATTTGAGAGAATTTAAGGATTCGTCAAAATTGAAGGACGATGGGCTGACACAAGTAATCATGACAGTCTTGGCAGTGCCTCCCAGGGAATCTTTCAGAAGCCGGGTAATTTTAGCATCCCTATATGGAATATGTGAACTCTTCCTGCGTGGGTCCCCAAGAGCACTTATTACATTTCCTAAAGCCAGCAACCCACTGTTGATCTGAATGGATTCTTTGAACCGTTCACCAGTATTCCCTGTTTTCGTTACTCTTTCTGATCCAGCCAAATCCACAAAGTGGAACTTTGAAACAATATGCTGACGGGAAGACCATGATCCATCTTTAGCTGCCTCTGTATTTTTTTCAGCTTGACAAATGCTGATTGTAAAAATTGCATGTGATCTACTGGAGTGTTCATTCATTTGGGTGGTACTTGTACGCCTGGCTGCATTCCCCATCTCCAGGAGGCTCATCACTTCATCTGCACTCTCCACCTGGCATTCCTTGGCCCCGACAATCACTTAAAACAGCAAGTTTTTAAGTCAAGTTTTAATCAAAATCCAGTACAGTCAAATTAACCACATAACAGTTATTTGCTAGATTGCCCAGCTAAAACATTCCCTTTAAAAAAATCAATAGTGCCCTAGCCGGTTTGGCTCAGTGGATAGAACATCGGCCTGTGGACTGAAGGGTCCTGGGTTTGATTCCGGTCAAGGGCACATGCCTTGGTTGCAGGCTCCCAGGGCCCTGATGGGGGCATGTGGGAGGTAACCAATGGATGTGTTTCTCTCACTTCGGTGTTTCTCTCTGTTTCTCTCTGTCTCTCCCTCTCTCTCTAAAAATCAAAGGAAAAATATCCTCGGATGAGGATTTAAAAAAAAATCAATAGTATTTCAAACAATAGTAACAGCAGCAACATTAATTAACTTTAGAGAATGTCCCAAAAGGGACATTTTACAGAGAGTGCTCAATTTGATGTTTAAATTCTAAAAGATATAATACTGTACATAGTTTTTAACGATCTGGTTTCTTTGCAGTCACACATCATACTCAATTCTTTAAACCAGCTAACAAGAGAAAAACTCTTAATTTCAGTATTTGATTTGGAGAAGCTAATGGATTAATTAAAATATAATAAATTAATTAAATATATAACTCAAAAGAATTAATCAGCCCTGGCCAGGTGGCTCAGTTGGTTGGAGTGTAGTCCCATACACCAAAAGGGTGCAGGTTCAATTCCTGGTCAGGACACATACCTAAGTTTTGGATTCAGTCCCTGGTCAGGGTGAGAAGGGAGGCAATGGATTGATGTTTCTCTCTCACATCAATATTTCTTTCTCTCCCTTCCTCTCTCTCTAAAATCAATAAATGTATCCTTGGTGAGGATTAAAAAACAATTAACTAGTAATAGATTCATTTTTTAAAAATAGTCTCTCTTGAATTTTGTTACTATTCAAGCTCTCCTTAGGTTTAAGGTTTTTTTTATATTGTGGAGTCACATCTAATGACAGATGAAAATTTTAGTATAAGTAAAGTTATTCATTTTAAAAGCAGGTGTGCCCTACATAAAATATCAGAGTGCAAGGTAAACAAATGAAATGGCGATTCAAAACAAGCAGAAAATTTCTATTTCAATAGCAGAATAAGAACAAGTAACCTAAGCTTACTATTACCACATGTTTATACCCAAAATTTTCAAAAAAGACTAGGTAGATTTCAGATTTGAATCAAAGCAGTAAAGCTCCTAATTCTGAGGTCAAATTACAATGGTGTACTTCCTTTTTAATCAGATCCCATCATGCCACTGTTTCTTTGAAAAATAATCATTTTGCTTATATTATTTCCATCATGAAACCTTTTTTAACAACCTGGTTCATTTAAAGTTCTAAAGTACCTGTACTACAGACAGTGCTAAAATATCAGCAATTATAAAATATGATAATATAACTATAAATTATAACATAAATTTTATATAACTTTTCTAGTGTTAGGGTATAGCTTAGTACTAGGCAAGGTTCTCAAGCCCAGCTGCAAATCACTTTCTTTTTTATAAAAAAGAAAGTACCTGTGCCCAGGTCCCATCCCAGACTAATCTACACTAATAAAAGACAAAGATGCTAATTGACTGTACCTTCGCTACGCCCCCAAGCCACGCCCACCAGCCAATCAGAGCGACTATATGCAATTAACCCAAACCAAGATGGCGGCAGGCAGCCACAGAGCTGGAGCAAGCAGGAGGCTTGGTTGCCCCGGCGATGGAGGAAGCCAAGCTTCCCGCAGGCCCTGGCTGGCTCTGAGCTCCACTCAAGGCAACAAAGTTTCAATTATAGAATATAAACAAACCCAAGATACCTGCTTCCAGCCAGCCTCCACTGGGAGCTTGGGTGGCTGGGGACTGTGGCCAGCCTGCAAACAGCCATCAGCCCCTCACCAAAGCTGGCCAGGCACCCTAGGGGGAACCCCCACCCTGAAGGGTCTGTGGCCAGCCTGAAATCAGCCCTCAGCCCCTCACCCAGGCTGGCCAGG